>NW_026018611.1:11577849-11585882 GCF_020466585.1 Dendroctonus ponderosae | reverse complement strand
TGAATTTGATTTGGAATTGAAACACAGTCAGGAAAGTATATACAATTATTTAAAAATGCAGATATTTACGAGTAGTCATCACTACGGGCCAATCTCGTGCAACATTTTTTCAAAAATTGTATGTTGTTTCATAAACTTTACAGCAAAACGTATTACAGAATTCGAGAATATTCGATTTTAATGGAATAATTCAGATGTGCATTTCCTCTGTGCAAAGCCCTTACAAATTATTATTTAAAAAAAATTGTGATTAATTTGATTCAATCCATACCTGTTTCCGAATTCTCCACACCTTTTCCAAATGGAAAAAATCCCGCTATGTAAACATCGTGCCGTCTGGCGTCCACGTTTGGTTTTTGCAATGTGCATAACTCAAAATTGAAAATAACCAGAAATAATGGAAGAATCATAACATTTCTACTGGTTCCAGTCATTTTGAAACTATTCTGTGATGAGCTGCAATTTTCATTGAAAAATGGATCCAATTGATAGCATGGTTGATGTCTAAAAAACACGCCCAATTTGTATTCATTACAAAAAACACCCGGTTACTGTTAATTTTGCGGTAAATTGTTCTTTATATATTACATAGGACTCAAATAACGTCTGGTTCAAATGCAATACTTAATTAAAATATTCTGTAGTTTTATGTAAAATTTCCTCTTCTGATTGAAAACTTTATTTATTTGTACACAATTATGTGCACGAAATTTAGTATTATGTTATGGTACATTTGCATTTAATAAAAAAGACCGGAGTTCCAAAGTATATTTGTTTCACAAATATGTTTCATGTATATTCTATTGAAGTTGATGAAAAATTGTCTATTCAAAACCATGCAAGAAATTATTAAGCAATTATTCTTAGTCTATTTACGTCCCGAACCTTAAACTGTCATTTCCCAACACGCTTCATCCAAAAACTTACACGATAATCTGTTCCTTGACACTATAATCTTTTTAATGTCTCGATCTTGGCCATTGGAAAACACTTATCCACCATATGATTTCACTGCCTTCTTTCCAGGTCGCCTTTGAGGTGCCACTCACACACATCCTGGCCAATTTCCAGGCTCCATTGCAAAATCGCTATTCCGGAAAACTGGGTTTCCAGAGCTTCAGTTCGGCCTGGACTTGGACGTTTGGCTCTATTGATTTTCTCTACATGCCGCTCTAAAAATGGGTCTTTAGCGGATAGCGTTTGCGCCAATTTATTTATTTATATTATTTTGGCCAGGTAGTTGGTTTCCCCGGGACTAATTAAATCGAAACGCTTAAACTGAAGAGCTCAAAAGCACGTGATGCTGATTAATTCCATGGATTCAATCGAAAAAGTTTGAGAGAAAAGTTCCCGACAACTGCAAGAAAAGAGCGATGTGGAATTGTTCGAAAACCACTTAGGTGTTTTTCAAAACTTTTTCGAGTTACATACACGCTTTCAAACTTGGTCTTTATTGACTTGAAACGTATACCAGCTTTTTCTAAAATAAGTGGTCGACTTTGAAGAGTTATTATAGAAATGAAAATCATTTTAATACAAATCATATAAAATGTCTTCAAAAGATAATCCCCGAAAAGTTAAGGTACCGAAATTAGGTTTTAGTAGTACCACATGAATGCATTTTAATATATTTAACTTCCAACACATCCAGACACTTTCATAGCATCGTATGACTATTGTTCTTAGCTGCTTAAACTGGATTCTAGTAATTGTAACTAAAAAACACGTGAAATCAATACGAAGTGTTTGAAGAGGAATGTAGAGTATTTTAAGATCATAATCTATGGGTCAACATAATCCAAGAAGTTGAGATAAAAATATGCCCGGAAATGTTTCGATTTCAAAATATTGGAATATTAAAAGGAACAAAATACTCTCTTCGGAAATGTATATTATTTACTATTTTTCTTTGGGTTTGAAATATCTGTGTACAAAAGCAATCCTGTTGAATGCCGGTAAACAATTAACATCAGTTTACAATGAATTCAACAAGTGTTTTCAATTGGATGTAAATGTATTTCTTAAATTATGATTATTATGATCAAACTATGATGCCATCTTGGGTATCCAGACATGTTACAAAATATTTGTATACGAGTTCTTTAACTTAAGCTAAATCAGAGCCGTTGAGGAAGATCACCCTCGATTTGACCAATGCGGGAACGTTTCAGATAGTTTTCTCGGGAGCTCAAAAAACTGGCGCATATCCAAGTGTGAAAATTATGTCTAGAAGGTCACAAAGACTCAATTTTGATAATCCAGAAGACATCCTGGGTATTGAATCAGAAGAACCGGCTGAAAGTTCAATAAAAATTGCAAATCCAATTCCCAAAGCCGTTTGTTAGTCTATGATAGGCCTGGGTAATACTGTGTTGAGTCGCGCTTTTGAGTTGCCGCTCTCTGAGTTAATGAGTTATAACTCATTTACCGATGACCGAGACTGGAATTTAAGCATCCAACAAAAGGTCATTAAGTCCTAAAATTTCACTGAGTTACCTTTTCTGTAGAAACGATTGCATTAAAATATTTGGTCTAAAATGGGAAAAACTGGAAATTTTTAAGAAACTTAAAAATTCTTCAGGGCGATGAAGGTGAACAAAAATCATGACAATTTTCGTTTCGTAAAACGGGTATTCGAAAGACCATAAACAATACCAAACTAAAGATGACTAGTTTTCTGGTAAAATCGATCTGTTAATTTTTTTACATAGAGGACTCTTAGTTTGCTAGTTTTTCAAAATTTAGTTAAAAATTAGTCAAAAAAAACAAATTATTCACATTGACGCAGATGACGCGTTTTCCAAATAATTAATAAATAAACTTTCGCTTGTTCTGTTCGGGGAAATATCGTAGGTCAAAAATTCAGAAAAAATCATTAAGGTTTTTTCTAAAATTCGAAGCTGCGAAAGTTGCAGACCAATTTTTACAAAGCTGTTAAGGAGGCGAGTGTTCCAACAAAATTGTTTTTATAATTTTTTACAGAAAATACCTGAAGACTGTCAGTATTTTCAAGTAAAACTAAAATACAATGCATTTTTTGAGTAGAAAGAATCGCTTGATGAAATCTTTGCTAAAACTAGAAAGACCTAAAATTTTAAAGAAACTTTAATAATCTTAATTACTTTCGTTAAAAAGCTAAATAAAATTATCTGGTTTTGTGGAAATTTGCTTAAAAAGGCTTTTTAAAACTTCCTACAAAGCGATGTATGAGGAGAATCTTGTAACAAAATTAATTTTGCCATTTTTGCTGAATAAACTCCATGCTCATCTGAAAATAATGGTTTTTTTGCTCTTTTGTTATTATGCTATATTCGGGTTTTGAGAAAACCTTAGAATACGAGAACGGAGAATACGGGAGAAATTTATTTTCGTTTTCGTCACAAATTCGACACTGAAAATAGTTTTGCTAAAATTCCTGCAAAGGTCTAAATTTATCTTGTGATTTTTGGTAAAAAGGACTTCTAGATTGTCAGTATTTTTAAGCGAAACTGTTCAAAATAGAGCGTTCTTGAGTAGAAAGTAAAGCAAAAAAAATCAGTCGAAACTACTAAAGGACCCAAATTTTTTAACAAACTCTACAGTCTTACGAGTTTTTCAAATAATGTATTATAAACTTTCGCTGATTCTGTTCGTTTTCGATAAAAAATTATTTGACTTTTGTGCCAAATTTGAAGCTGGAATGGGATTTCACAACTTTTTACAAAGCGACGAAGGAGGTAAGTATTCTAGTAAAATTTATTTGATAATTTTCCGTCGAAAATGCCTTAAGATTGTCAGTATTTTAAAACTGACGTTAAAATATATGGTCCAACAATTCAGAAAAAAGATCATCAACATTTTCCCAGCAACAGAACCGAGTTACTGCGCCGGTGCGTTGGGTTGTCTCATTAAGCCATTTGCGCCGCACTGCGCCAACTCCTAAAAATGAACTGAGTTACCCAGGGCTGGTCTGTAAAGCAGAATAAATTGGATCATTTTCATCTGTAACTTGTTCAGCATCTTCAAGCAGCGGATTCTCCGTTATAGATAATTCAGCACCGTAGTGTGTACAGATGTATTCTCTTTATCTGATCTGATGACGCGCAGTTCACTCCCGATATTATTTATAACTTTATATTAATAACAGGCCGTATACTGCCTTTGAATGAAACATTCAACATTGATTTGCTGTTAACGTATGAAGTGGGATGATGGGTTATCTATATTCGGTCCCTTCATAGTAGATGATAATTTAAATAGAGAAAGGCATGTGCTGTTTTAGCAGAAACATTTGAATGAAATGTTGGATGGTGACCCTTTCAATATCCAGTATAAAATGTATTATCTTCAAAATGGAACGCCCCCATTTTAATCTTCTTATACGAAATTATCCAAATTCCATCTTTTATGGGGCTGGCTGAGGGTCTGTTAGTTGGCGTTCTAGATACCCAGACCTCAATCCATTAGGTTATTGGATAAAGTCAAAGGCAAAGGAGAAGTACCTACTATTGAGAGAATCATTGCGCTACTTGCGCGTTAGATAAACGTACTCATAAATGCATTCAGGTTCATGGTGGTATTTTAGAAAATATTTGTAAAATTATTGTTCAGTTAAAGTTAGTGTACTAATAAAATTATACAGGGTGTCCCGAAATTATGCTGATTACCCTTAACATACTTTGTAGTCTTACTGAACACCCTCAATACACCGGGTAGTTTTAAATAATTAATATCGATTTTTAAGACTCGATTGCAGTGACTACTAAAGATTTGCTCATACAGGGTGTCCCGAAACAGCGTAACACACATTTTAGGGGGTAGTTTAACAACACTTTCTCGAAAACTTAGTTTAATGTAAACAAATCTGAAGGGCGTTAAAATAAGTTATAAAAAAATATTTTTTAAAATAACTTTTCTGTTGTTTATTCGAATTTTTAATTTGTCACATTTTTTCTTATGGTATAAGGAAAACTCTATCTTGACGTCTTACTAACGTACTTAGTAACCTAAACTTTTTTTGAGAAAAGCCGCTTTTAAATTTACCTGGGTTCAGCCGTTGGCTATCATCATGTTGACCATTCTGCAGAGTCTATCTCTGTCTACTGCTATTTTGAAGAAGTTTTCTAGTCGTAGGTCTGCCCAGTGTCTAATGTTGTGCAGCCAGGACAGTTACTGTCGACCAATTCATCTCTTTCCTACTACCTTCTTACTACCTTGTCTGTATTATAGAAGCTAAAATTAATTATTAGAGACATTAAATTATATTAATGTTTAGCGAGCTTTTCTAATCCGAGTTAATATTTCTACATCCAAGTCTCCTCTCGCATTCAACATCTACGAAGGTATTTGAAGTACTCAACATTCTCCACCACCTTCTCATCCAGAAGCAGTTGTCTCAGGTTCCACCGTTCTCACCGCCATCCATTTTGCTTTGTTGCTGTTAAAGTTTAATCCTTTTCTATGACGTGATTTATTTGCTGTGTGAACCATAGTCTGGAGGTCTGTTAGACTTTCAACGAGAATGGCAGTATCGTCGGCATATCTAATGTTATTTATAGTTACTCCTTCGATTCTTATACCTACCCACCGTTCGGCCATCCATCGCATTACGAAATATCTGCTCAGAATATACATTGAACAGTGCAGGAGACAAAACACATTCCTGACGCACTCCTCGTGTAATTGGATCTGTAGCTACTTCATGGTAGTATAGGTATTTCAGTAGCCTAAGATCGTAATTCTCCCCTCCTATAGATTACATATATTTGAGCAGCAGCACATGTCGTATCCGACCAATAGCCTTCTCAAAGTCTATAAATCATCCATAAATGTTATTTCGGAATTCACAGCACTCTAGGGGAATAACCCGGATACGGAACAAAGCTTCTCTAGCTCTCTTTCCATTCCGAAATCCAAACTGTTCTTCAGCTAATCTGAGTAATCTAATTTTGATGTTAAAGGATATGTGATGGCGTTTCCATAGTTTAGTTAGTTTGGTCATGAATTCTTTTGCTATTGGACTTTACTCTTTACCTCCTCGCTGGATCCGCCCTAGCTCGAGATTGTGGTACCAAGATATATGGAAGCGTCAACTGCCACGATGTTGTTTATCCTTTTTACTTCAGGTCTGTAATTATTCTGACGATTAATTATCATTATTTCGGTTTCCTTTATGTTTATCTGCAGGCCTACTAGGTTTCTTGTTTCTTCGACTCTTCGTATATGATTGATCAATTCTTCTTCTGATGCAGCGCTTAGAGTCGTATCATTGGCGAAGCACAAGTTGCTGATTTTAAAGCCGTCAATGGGGATTCCTCCCAGCCAGTCATCGAGTGCTTTCCTCATGATCCACACGCCATAGATGTTAAAGAGTAGTGGGCTTAGTATACAACCCTGCCTGACTCCTTTACTCACTCTGAATGAACTGGTCAGATCTCCCTCTACTCTAACGTATTTTATAAATTTTATATTAGCGATATTAAATGGTGAGGTGCATCCACTTCAGTTAAAATCGTTCATAAATTTTGGCATCGTATGCAAGCATAAGTAGGCAGGCGCATTCAATTCCCTCCATTTTTCGATTATTTGTCGGAGGTTTAGTATATATTTTCTAGGTCCGCGCCCTGGGACAAATCCTTCTTGTTCTGGTGGGATTAGTGGTCGTAGGTATTTTAGCAGAACTTTATGCTTTCCGATATTATTTGTCAGTCAGCATTTCAGCAACCACACCGTCCTCTCCAGACGACTTGTTGGTCTTCTTCTCTCAACTTCTTTTCTCAATATGGCAGGTTCTTTTTGGTTGTATGTTATAGTTTGTGTGCCACTTTCTGAGTTTTCAGTGTCGTCTTTTAATTTATCGCAATAGTTTTTCCATCGCTCTCTTACCTGTGCTCTGTCTGTTATTAGTTTACCTGTTTATCTGTTTTTAGTTTAGGACTTTGAGTTGAACGTACGTGTAATTTGATGGACTTTACTAAATTGACTCATTCTTGTGTACTTGCGTGGTTTTTTGTTTTGTGCGTTTTGTTCCAAAATGAGTTGGAGTCATTGTCTAATCGCGTGTGTACCTTTAACTTGCAGATTTTTCTGAAGATTGAAATCAACCCACGCAAAAAGTCTTGAAAGTAGCTTGCAGTTTGATGATAATGATCTGGCATGCTAGAGAATCAAGTTCTGATGATGATAAATATTTACTTGTCAATTTTCAATAGTAATGGTTGGTGATTAATTTTTTCAGAGGAAATGAAGGCCTATTATTTGGACACGTTGGATAGTGTTCCTGCAATTTCAGTAAAGATCGAATTCCGAACGGTTTTTCTCAGACCATTTTGTTCTAATTTCACCTTCAATCCCCATAAACATTTAAGGACTACTTGAATATTCAGCATTCGGTGACTCGGCCATTTCAGTAATTAAAATTCAAACTTAAGTGAAAGAATGAAATTGATGGTTTCGGGTCTCGTTGTCTCCAGTTACACAGGAGTATCAAACTTATGACTGGTCTCGAAAAAAAAATAAAGCTGCAACCTGTTTTTTAATATGTGAATGCTTTTACTCATTAGGGCTTCAAAACCAAAGTTGATTGACCAAATATAAGAGCCCTGCTAGGGCAGAGACCGAGAAACCACTGACCAACCAAGAACCTGCTTGTGGTATATCTCATGCCCAAGTTAGAGTGGCAGTTGGGCAGTGGATCTTGGAACAACACAGAAAGTACTGGGAGGAGACACCGCGACTCCATACCGCAAAGCAGTTGGTGGGAGCTCCACAACCAGTACGTAAAAGTGAACTGCTATGTTTCAGCAGTCAAAAATAAGGAGGATAGTGGCCTTTTTAACAGGACACGCCCCCTGTAAAAAACACCTCTTCAGGTTGGGACTGAGCGATCAACCGACTTGCAGGGGTTGCGAATTAGAGGACGAAACTACTCTGCATGTTATGTGGCACTGCACGTCATATGCAACAGGTAGACGAAGACTCCTGGGAGGGGATGAAATTCCACCAGACCAGATCATGCAAACTCCCCTCAAGATTCTTCTGGAATTCATTGAATA
>NW_026018611.1:11577189-11577648 GCF_020466585.1 Dendroctonus ponderosae | reverse complement strand
CTGATAATCATTGAAATACAAATCTCACGCCTTCAAAAAAGATCAAACGACTGTTCCGGTATTTTCAGCGGGTTTTCATATAGGCAGGCTTAAACTTCAAGCAGATTTTACAGATTTATTATCTTGAAAAGTTAGGAATTTCTGATAAAACAACATAAAAAAGATACTTTTTAACATAACTTATCGAAAAGATTCTAATGATTTTTTTCCGTATTTTCAATCGTTTGTAAAAATAAAATATCAAGCTCTCACTATTTGCGACAATTTGCATTGAGGAGATTAAAATATTTCTAACCGATGCAAAGATATAAATAAAAATGTTCAAATATTTTTCAAATTTGCTCAATTTGGAGTCTAGAAATATTCAATAATTCATAATTAATTAATGAACAACTAATCGCTCTCTCCAAAAATTCCTAATAATTATTCGGATAATTTCCTAGGTTTTCGAGATTAAAT
>NW_026018611.1:11576920-11577020 GCF_020466585.1 Dendroctonus ponderosae | reverse complement strand
AGAATAACGATTTTAACTTTATTTAACTTCATGAAACGTCACTACTGGCGGTTCTACACAATCATTGTAACCACAAGACAAATCGGAATAAACTAAGGTT
>NW_026018611.1:11576333-11576776 GCF_020466585.1 Dendroctonus ponderosae | reverse complement strand
CCACCTAATTCATCAAGTAAATCCAGTAAAAATATGTTTACAGAATCATGTAGCCAGTAACATTATCTCCAAAGACACCACGAAGAAATGGAAATGCAAAACTGCCGGCGAACAAAGTGCTTCAGTGGTGCTCCAGCTGGACCAGCCCTACATAATCAATGGCATTGATATAGGCAATGAAAACTCTGGATATGTGGAAGTTTTGGTGTCTAGGGCCAGTACACCAGAAGACTTTAAAGTGCTGCTGGTCATGTCCTCGTTTATGAGTCCTTTGGATGCCCGACAGACTCAAAATGTTAATAAGGTGAGAATGTTCAAGAACCAGGACTTGTGTGAGCCGGAGCGAAGCGAAAAATGGGACCGAGTTAAAATAGTTTGCACTCAACCATTTAACCGGCATGTGCAGTATGGATTGTCTTTTATCAATCTGTATTCCCCTGATG
>NW_026018611.1:11575563-11576189 GCF_020466585.1 Dendroctonus ponderosae | reverse complement strand
GAGTGTCTACTTCACTCATTATGTGACTTGTTGTGTAATTCTTGTACTATAGGAGCCGCAGCTATTCGGGAAGCCACATCGCTAGCTCAAAACGGTTCGCCAGTACCGAAAGAAAAACTTAGCCACAAGTTACAAATTACACCAAATCCACAGTCAAATAAAGCTCGACATTTAACAGATGATGCTGGCGAAGAGACTGGCACTCCAAAGAAGGGGAAGGAGAGAAACCGAAATGAGCTTCTCTACAGTAAAGATGAGGAAGACAAGCATGAAAAAATCGACAAATTGATTGAGAAACGGGACAAAGAACGAGCGGAATCTAAGAAGCGCGAAAAGGAAATGGTAAGAGATCTAAACCATCCATTCGGCAGATTCAAACGATTTTTGTAGGCGGAGAAAACGAAAAACACACCGGCAAAGCCAAAAGAAACGAAGAATAATGATAAAAAGAAACCACACACACCTCGTAAAGATGTGAGTACAGAGAAGCAGGCGAAAGTGAATGAAAAACGACCAGAGAGTGAAAAAAGAGATTCTTTGAAAAGGAAACATGACAGTCCACCTGCCCATAAACTGAAAAAACTGAAACAGCAACCAGTTGGAAAACCGTTCGAGAAACTACTAAA
>NW_026018611.1:11575170-11575438 GCF_020466585.1 Dendroctonus ponderosae | reverse complement strand
TATTTTTCACCTACATGGCGCTCATTTTAAGGGAAAGTTTCGGTTTCAGTTGTGCCTTTGCCAACACTCCAAAATTTAACCAAGTCAGAGGCATAGGCAAGATAGTGAAAAAGAAATGGTTGGATGACTGTTACAACGAAAGAAAAAAGCTACCGTGGAGACGCTATGCTCTTGATAAAGCCGATAAAGGGCCAGAAAGTGAAGAAGAAATATGCGAAAAGCAGGACACTTCGAGTTCAGAAGCCGAACAGCCGGATGCAATCCACGT
>NW_026018611.1:11571491-11574923 GCF_020466585.1 Dendroctonus ponderosae | reverse complement strand
TGTTTTACGTAGATGAGGCCTTGGAAGACAGCTTGGCTAAAAAGATCAAGCAGCATGTAGCCGCCTATAACGGGTACCTTCGCCTAATTATTCATTATTGGTGGCCTCCATGGGTTATTTTTTAGGATTCTGATTGAAGATCTGGTGTCTTCGATAGACATCATAGTCACCAACAAGGAAAACTGCAAAGTCCTAAAGGATATTTTACCTTCAGCGACTTGCGTCGCTCCAGATTGGATTTGGGAGTGCCACAACCGCCAAATGCTGGTTCCAATGAAAGACTTTATCTTCCAATAGAAATGTTTTTTTAACTGGAACTAATGTTTCAAATAAAATGCAAGTCCACTAAGCACATATTGATCTCTTAAACTAGCACTGCATTCCACTTGAATGTGTGTTATCTTCGATTCCCTGCTGGAGTCGGTGTATAGCGGAAATTTTGCAAAATTGTCTTGCGGCAATTTATCCTGAAAATTTTCTTCGGTTTAGCATGGCGTTTAGCAGTAAACTCAATGAAAAAATTTATACCTTCTCAGTCCAGTTTAGGTAGCAATTTGGCGTCAGATTGATGCTTTCCGAGTTACTTTTGCATGCCACTAAAACCCCGTTCTCGAGTAAAGCGCCTTCGATGAGAATGCCAGACAAAATGAGTGCATGATTGCTTGAAGAAGTCCAGCTAGTTTGAAGCACTAATTCTTCCAAAGGCACATTCGAAAACCTGAAATGTTAGAAATACAGCAGGCGTTTTCACTTCAGAGCTCCCACCTGGCAAATCCCTGTTTGGAGCATGCTAGGAAAGTATCCGGACTGAAGAACATGGACAACTTTACAGGCTGCTTGAGCAGTTCTTCAATGCTTTTCGAATTCCATATGGACAAGTGATCGGTTTTCTGCAAAAGCTCAGTCAAATACTGAGTGGGGTCTTTTGGGCCATTCCAAAAGTGAATCCAGGCTGTAGGTGTCTATAATTTGAAACTTGTTTATTAGTTGGAAACTTTGGTCCATTGAGACTTTACTTGTGATTCCCCAAGGCTGTTAGCCGCCAGTACTTCATTTGGTTCTGCTTCCTGCAGACCTTTTGAGATTTTGTTGAAATTCGCAAAATCCTTATGGATCATCTGTATTAGCGTTACGCCCTTGGAGTATTCCTCATACACGTACGATTCGAGGGCAGAAGCGCTTTTCCTTCCCCCAGGCAAGCTCAGTCGTATAAAATCGTGGCCCTGGTTGACCTTCTTCCATAAAATGAAAAATGGATGCAGAAGCTTGAAGTTCATACCGGCTGTAGGTGTTTTGGCAGTGTGCTTTTGGTAAAATCCTGAAAAGTACGTTTTTCAACCTGAAGATAAAACGGGGGTTTTTATATTACTCTTCAGCTGCTGGATTAAAGTCGAAGACATTTGCTTTTCACGGGCTTTATCAATATTTTCAGGCAGCCCAAACATAGACGGAGGATATTTGTTGGGAAACCCTTTAATGACTTGACAATATTCCTGAAAAATAAATTATTTAGGCAGAATGTTTCAACCACTTTCCAAGGAAATGCACCTTGTTTTGGCCGCTGTTGGGTAAATTAACGTTCAGCCCATACGGCCTCCATTTGTGGCTTAAAATCTCGTCTTTAAAGTACATGGCCAAGTACGTCTCCAAGATGTTCGTATCATCAACGTTTTCTATTCTTCCTCCATAAACAGCCTCGCTTAACAACCCAGTGATAAATTGCCATTGAACCCGAGTTGTATCCACGTTCCACAGATCTTCAGTTAAATTCAGCCCGGTTTGCATATCTGTATGATTGAATTCGTAGTACTTCGACCAGCCTGGAAAAAATGTGCCAACATCTGCCCAACAGCCTTGCGGTTGTTTTACCTTGCGGTATGTATTTCCGTCGTTCTTGTAGCAACGCATGCAGCATGGAAAACACGAAGAATATTCGGGCAGAAGTTCGACTCAATTTATTTTCATACTGTTCTCCCAACGATGCGTAGATTCGTTGCATGTTGTTCCCGATTCCTTGCGGCTCTTCATAGGCGATTTTTAAGCAATTTTGTGCCAATACTGCATTGAATTTTGTAGTAGATTCCGTAATGAGCCACAATCTACCAGGGCAATGGTGGGAGTTTACAGAAGGAACAGGAGAGTTGCTAGAAGGATTTGTTTACCTGAATTTGTCCGAGCAGTGGCTACTTTTCAGATTTTGGGCGAGTACAGAAAGCCAATAGGTTACCAGTTGTAAGTTCTTCAATATTAGCCACTTTCCCGATTGTCTGCATTTTTCCAGACTGGTCAGAGCCTTAGCTTCACTTCCTTCTCCCATGGATATCTTCAAAAGTAACACTTGGGTATGAAATGGGGCCTAGTGGTTAAATGTACCTCTTCAAAGGGATGATTAAGTTGCCTGGCTAAATCGCTTATTTCAACTGAAGGATCCATTCCAGAGGTTGTGATTAATAAAATCGGTTCTTCCGCACTGGATTTGGCATGGACGGAGCTTACGCTTAAAACTGGGGGATCTACCGTTCGGAGTCCTAAAGAAAATCAGCAAGTTAGCTGGACTTTTGGCTTTTTGCCCGCTCACTACCTACCTGATATTCGTAGGCAACAGATTTCGATACAAGTCAAAAGCTTATCAGGTCTTAAACATTGTACCACCAGCAGCTTTTGAAATTCTGATGCATGGCAGTGTTTGGGAAATTCCTTCTCGCACTGTGTAGATTCCATGAAACTGGTCCAAAGGTTCGTCTCATTCAACTGCAACTTCTTGTACAAATCGGGCAAAGCATTCTGCCAAAAAAAATGTTTTGTTAATGCCAACATTTTACTGCTGATTTACCTTAATGTTAAGAACTGCCGGCACAGAAAAGGGTTGAATCCATCCTGGCAAATCAGAGTCGTTTTCCTCGCCCAATTTTTGATAGGAATTATTGGCTAGGAAAAGGCGCATTTCCACCTCCGGAACCGCTATCGGAAACATGCGGCAAACCAAGTGTAAGAAAAAAGTCAATTTGTCGCTCTTAAACATCCCCCGGGCCATGTAATTGTAAATGCTTTGGAACAAATGCCGTGTCTGGATCTCTGGATTATCAGCTTGAGACTGCAATAGTTGAGATTAGCCGCGCTGAACATCGCTGTGGATTGCCTTACCTGAGTGGTTTGCAGGCACAAAAGGAATATCCTGCTGAATGCACCGGCTGATACGGAATAAAGAATGTGAAAGTTTCCAAACTCTCTGCAGGCGAAATACAGCCGGCTTCCATACGAAGATATGTCCAGAAACATCTCATATTCCTTCCGCAGGTCATTTTGGACTTTTGTGGATTCGTCCAAGGCGGCAGTCACTGCAGTGGAGTTGGATTTGGTTTCATTGAGCGTCGCCAGCAAATTCTACAACATCGCCCATCTTCACTTTTTTTCTCAATTATTGGCGCAAAT
>NW_026018611.1:11570317-11571255 GCF_020466585.1 Dendroctonus ponderosae | reverse complement strand
TGACGTTGAAGTTCAGGACGCAAATATACGAGGCGATTTCTGCCGGAAGTTTAATGCGCTCGTTGCGACTGCACATTATGACTTTAAAGTCCGAATGGCAGTCTACCAGCTTGCCGAACATCCGAATCATTTTGCGCTCCCCTAGAATCAGTATTCCATCCTATATGTAATTATTTAGCTACTAACTAAACCTGCCTTGGACCACAAAATCGCTTCTAAGTATCGGGAATAAATGATGTGGTACACTTTCCAGTTCTTCAATCAGAAGGATTTTGCCAAATCTGCCGAGCGAAGTTTCGGATAAAAATGAGTTTTGGAAATATTTTAGATACTCACCGGATACCGGCTTCAAGAACTGTATTCAACTTGGGCGAGTTGGCAGCGATATGCTCAAAGTTCTGCTTGCTTTTCGTGTAATGTGCCTTCAGCCAATGCGCCGCTGTTGAGTTGGGATCGACCACTAACGGAGACAAAAGCCCCTGAAAATTGGGGAACAATAATCTCGAGTATGAAGGCTTTCACGGCCGGCCAAATCACATATAGAAATGTTTTTCGCTCTTTGAAGCCGTGGTCCCTCTCATATCTCACCATATCTTTGATAATGTCCACCGCAGTTGCGGACGAAACCTCAAGAAGAAATTCCCATGGCTTCAAAGCCCGAAAAACATTTCTATATCTCGAGGTTCCACAGCTTGAAAATGCTTACTTTCTTCATAGCAACAGCATTTTCCAAAGAAGCCCGATCGTTTGGAAGGCCCTCAGATTGCCATTGCAGTTGCTCACGCTCTGACGCAAAAAATGCCATCAAGTCAAACTCATCTTTGCCCAGTAAGGAGCACCATGTCGTTAGAATGTTCCTGCAAGGCAAAATATAATTGCTTTAAACTAATGGGTTTTTCGGTAGAATGTCTTCTTGACCTGAAAGAAAGACGTTCTAC
>NW_026018611.1:11569336-11570242 GCF_020466585.1 Dendroctonus ponderosae | reverse complement strand
ATTGCTTTAATTAATACCCATTCAGACAAGAAAGCAAATATTTACCTTCTGTTAATTTCCTCTTCCTCAGACAAGAAAGTTATAAAAGCAGCAGCTAGGAGCGAGTCGTTTGGCAAAACCTCCAGCTCTTTTGAAAGCTCCTTCAGCTAAAAGAATTTAGAACCGTGCAATAGCGGAAAGCGCTTGGAAAGTTGCGAATCTACCTGCTCTTGCCACCTCTGATACTCATCTTCCAACTTGTAGACGAGATTTTCTGCGGACGCTAAAGTCCGATTGACTTCGTTTAATCCAATCTCAATTTCCGCTGCTTCCTTTGTAAACTGCGATAGTTGTTCCTTTAATTTGGCCACTGTCGCATCCACATCAGACAGATTGGCATTTAGCTCAACTAACTGAGTTTCTGCATTATCTAGATTTCTTTTCAAGTTGAGTTAATGAAAGACTCTAGCTATGCTTTTAATTGCTTACTGCTTCAGTTTGTTCTGCTCTCTTTCCAGTGGTCGAATTTTATCCAACACCCTGGAGTATTTCACGTTGGCATCAACCCAAGCCGCCAGAGGAGCGGCCGCAACTGAAGCCCGTTTTGCAGACTTTTGGTCAAACGAATCTCTCTTCGTACTCATGAGTCTTTCCACTGCCTGCCGGTTCTCGGTTTGTATTCGACTTGCATCGAACGATCTACACAGAATCTGCATTGTTGTTGCTCGAATTTTCGAAACAAAGAAACTTACCGAATGTCCTCTTTTACTCCCCGTTTGGCTAGAAATGTCTTCATGCTGTTCCAGGAAGTGTCCTGGGTGCCCATCAGCTTCAATACGCCTTCGAGAATATCACGGATAATCTCAGGCGGAGCTCGCAAAGAGCGGATTTCTGATAGGGATTCGGTTTTGATGTTTCCCACAGCGG
>NW_026018611.1:11567710-11569158 GCF_020466585.1 Dendroctonus ponderosae | reverse complement strand
GCACCTTTGATAGTGTTGCTTATCATATCTAAGGCCGAGTTTGCTTTCGACTGTTTTTCCGCCAGTTTCTCCTGCTGTTCGGCTGCTTTGTGCTTCAGCTCGCTCACTAAATTTTTCGCGTCAGTTAATTTCAAAATTCCACTCTAAAACAGCCGACTTTTTAAAGTAATCAGGTCTATTTGGTTTGGGAATTATCCATCTACCTCTAGCTTGGTAATTCTGGAATTAATAGACGATTCATTTTCTTTGTAAACTGAGTAGCACAACTTCACCATGCAGATGTATCTGGTTGGTGTTACACTGGGCAAAGATTTGTAGATTTGTTCAAAAGTGCTCGTGGAGTAATTGGCGTCGATTCCACCCAGCCTAAAAATTGAAGAAATAATAAACCAATCCTTCACTATACGCATGTTTCATTCACTGATGAATTAGCTTCTGGGGGAAGCTTTTTATCGTTTCGCCGCTCCACTTTTCTATCCAGACCAGCCCACTATTTTGGGACAAAGCTGGACACTTCACAATTATATCGCGAAGACCCTCACTGTCCTGATCCAGGCAAATAAAAACATGCAGATGTTTTTTGATATCTGGAAACGATTGATTTTTGTTACGCCGAAAGCTTGATCCAATTGTCAGCTAATAAATCTCACTAGTGGCAAAGTATTGGTTCAAATCTCCTTCAAAATTATCACTATCCAGCTTGTCCTTCAACCCTTTAACCAAGGAATCCATCTCAATGTCCGAATAGAGATCCGGAGCCTCGCCTGCACTCATCAACAAATTTATTATGGTCATGTTCAGCTGAGTGCAGAAAACATAATCTTCCAGTATCAAAAGAACGTCTTCGCACTCTAAGCCTGCATATTGGACTGCCTGTAATGAATTTATTAAACAGATGACTGGAATGGTGAGTTGAAACTGACCAGTTTGAGGTCGTTTGGGAACAGTGGAGGACTTCCACTGCACGGATGAATGATTCTCTTGGAAAGAAGGGCTGAGCTGATTTTTATGGCAGTTTTGCGCCCAAGGCCTGATTTTCCAAGCAGCACCAAGTTGTACTGTGGAATAAGCGCAGCTCTTGTTACGGCGGCAGTGAGCGATAGGATTTCGTCGTTAATTATTGTGTCCAGGTCCTGGCTTTCCTTTCCTGGAATCGCCGAAATCATCAGCTATTCTCAATGAAGTTGAGACTGTTGCCTACCAAACTGGACTATTCCACGCTGGACTTCCATTTCCCAATTTTTCTTGGAGAGTTTCTCGAAAACTGTGGCTTTATTTAAGGCTTCGCCTCTTGAAACATAGTAGTGCCTAGAGGCTTGATCTGCGATATTTTCCAGGTCCCAATCGGCTTTTATTGAATCATTCAAAATATTTAGCAGAGTCTGTTTTTGCTCCACCCGCGCCAGTCGGTCGCTGAAAATTTTCAATGCTTCATAGCACATGGCCTG
>NW_026018611.1:11496750-11567625 GCF_020466585.1 Dendroctonus ponderosae | reverse complement strand
AGTGTTCAGACTGCAAAGTTGAGTAGAACTGCAGATGGTTGCACCAGCCCACCAAATCGTGAGGATTTATAGAGCCAAAACCCTGCCTGTGAAGTTCTGGAGTGTCGCGAATCTGAAATAATTTCCATCGATGAGTTTTTCCTTTATAAATAGCAGGAAATGCAAACCTTATTGAAGATCGTTATCATTGTTATGGCCAATTTCACGACTTTGGGCTTGGGAAAATTGGCGCTGGAGAAAAATGACCTGATGATGGCCGATAAGTAGGCGACGACAATGACGGACAAGTCCTCTTTATCAGGGAAACTAAACAGGAAAAATTCAAAATTGAAATTTTCTTGTGAAAAACTGGTTGCTTACTCGATGTTGACCAGATGCAGCTTCGACAAGAACCGCTCAGATATTGCCTGAGTGCCCATCAAAGTCCCAATAATCATCACATTTTGAATGTTGATGAATTCCGTCTTGGCGTTGAAGAATCCGTTGTAGCCTATCAGCTAGTGAACATTTTGCATTGATTTTTCAAGTTTCTTCTCTTGAAATAATTCGTTACTCAAAACGTTCAATTTGCGTACGTAAGTTTACAAGCAAACATAAATTTTACATACTAAATTTGTAGTTGTTAAAGTCTGGTGTAATTTAAAATATTATCTGTTGATCAGGCATAAGATTGTTTTTCAATGACTCGTAATGGTCCGTTACCATGAATTTGAGGCCCATCAACAACTTTGCTCAATAATGGAACCAGTTGCCAGGCAACTTTTCAAAGTTTATTGCCGGCGTTTTTGACGGAAACTTCAAAATTGCTTTTTATGTATTTTTTGAACCTTTCATGAAGCTCATCTCTATTATGGACCTGCTCAAAGTACAGCGTTAAAAACCCGCACATCCCCCTGAATAATGCATTGTAAAATTGTAGATTTTTCGAAGGCAGGAACCAGTCGCCAAGGATTTGCTGGCCAAAAAAACTGAGGTGAGCCAATATCGAGAGGTCGTTCAGGAAAAAGACGTTTTGCTGCGCAACTCCAAAGCCCGCATTCTAGAACTGGAAGAACAAGTTGCCGACCTGGACACAAAGTATCGAAAATTGCAAGAAATCCAGACGTACCCGCAGTGCGAAAAAAAGATCATCGAGCAATACGAGACATTTTACTCGAAGATCATGTGCGAAAGCCAGCAAATCGTCGACCAAAAAAAGAGAGCTGAAGCCAAGCTGGAGGAGATGCAAATTTTTTGCGCAGATCTGTTGGAGAAGTACGAAAAGGCCAAAAGCGTTATCGGGCAGTACGATGAAGGGCACACGACACCAAAAAAACCAGCACAAAAATAATGATAGGACGCCGAACTGACACGTTTATAAATGTTCTATACGCGCCAACACTCTCTATTAAACAGCAATTAGGCCAGCATGAACAGGTATTTCAGTGAAATAAAACAACAGCAATATAAGAATAAATCAACTATATTTTATTGAAATATGTACCTACCATTCGTAAAAGTGTCGAATTCCCAAATGAATATTACCTGTACACATCTTGGACCCTAATGACAACAGTATGGTATGGTTATCAACTACAAAAACATGAAATTACTCCCATTCAGACAAGGTCCTCAACAATTTTCAGTTCATCAAATATGAATGTGAAATCTAAATATCCAGCTAAGTTCTTGGCTGCATAGGAGCGGTTCTTTTTTAAATTTTAGTAGCTTACAAGTGAAGTAACTTTTTAATTTAGCAGATCAGTTTCAATCAAAGGATGTTACTGATCAACCATTACTGCATATTTAATAAGCGACTAGTCTTTTGGGTTATATGATGTGTGCTGAATAGTTTTTTCATAATTATTGCTACATACATAAGAAGGTAGTAGACGGAACGAGACTGTTATTAGAACGGAAGTTTTGAAGGCTTGGTTCTATATGATGGATACCTGACAAGCTTAAACCTTATGAACGTAATAAGCTTTGCAGCTTTTAAAATGAAGCAGAGTAAATATTTATTAGAATATGAGTGTAGTACATTTATAATTGCCAAAGTCTCCTTATTTTTGAAGAGGATGATGCTATGTTGGAATACGTGTGTTCCCAATGGGTGGGGTTCATACAAAATTTAGAGGTTTAAATTTAACGGGGCTCCAAAAAAACGCTAAAAACGTAATTAAGGTTTACTCGTATAATCTCTAGATTATATATTGTTTTCTGCATTCGAGGTCCACCATTATTTAGTATCTCAGAAATAATAACATATAACTGGGTCTTTAAATCAACAAATTTGTAGCAAACAGTGTTAATGAATAGAAACTTCAAAATATTAACTACTAGAAAAATTAAAAAATATCAAAGTTTAAATGACGTAGGTGTCTAGTGTAAAATTAATACTTTTTCGCAAAATCTTAACTTTTATAGCATTTTTCGGCTAGAAGAAAGTTGAATGTTATTTACACTTAACTATTGAGGTTTAGATCACTATGCAATCAATGTCTTTTAACGTACTTAGTAGTATGATTTGATTTTTGAATTGTACAAGAAAATAGGAAAGCTCAAGTTAATTAAGAAATATGCAGAATATAATTGCACATCTTCACTTTGCGACTCATTCGCACCAGGTAGCTTTCAAAGTAAAAACTTGACCGATTTATTAAAAACTTAGAGTGCAGATAACGTGGAGCATTTAAATCACGTTTGGCTATTGGAATAAAATTCAAGTAATTCTTTGGTCTACTAACTGTAGTCCAGAAATTGGTTTAGCTAATAGTCTGGCTGTGCGACAATGCAAAAATTAGCATAAGTATAAATTACACAGATACACGACAAAAAATGTTGCTCACTTGAAATATGGACGGTACATAAATGAAGTACCGCCAAAAGAAATAGTAAGTTACGCAGGATAACGCCCGACTATACATTATAAGTTTTGACAATATTTCTTTTAGTTATAAGCTTCCATCTCATTATTCCAACAGCTCAACAATTATGTATTTGTTCGCCTCTTTGCTAAAAGCTTCGATGATTCGAAGATGTGATTTTAATGTGTTATATAAGTGTATGTACCTATAGTAGGGATCTTACTTTGTTAGTGTTAGATGATGACTCGGAAAATTTACATTTAAGTTTATGACTTTACAATAGTGTCTCATTTTTAAAGTACCTTTTAAACGCAGTGCCTTATAGAGCACAAAGTGCACTTTTACAATGAACTGATTGCAGCAAAACATTGAGCCAAATTAATTAGCAGATTTTTTATTTTCCAATTTTCTATGACAATGATTTTAGCAAGTGTTGCTACATGATAGATAGTACTTCAAAATCGGTAAAGTGCTAACAGTTCTTCTGTTTTTGTCGCTGATTTCTGTGATCAGTTGATTGTCATTTTTCAATAGCCTCACTCCAATCTATTGGTTCTCTCTATATGTAGATTAATTGGCTTCTACGACTTCACGCTTTAATTATTTAGTGATGCTTGTCCACTTTTTGAAATTTGTTATATATATTTCTTGAAAATTCATAGAATAAACAGTTTATTGAATTTTATAACAGGGTTTTTTTGCATTTGCGATATTTTAGAATTAAACCTTTACATTTCGTGGTTGCATGTTTCACGCCATATTTATGGCAGCATGCCACTTCTTGGTAGCACAGAATAGTTTTTAATCTTTATGCTGTGTAAAGGTTTTTTGGTAGTATTTGGAAACGTGTTGAAAATCGCTACCTCTGAAGCAAATAAGCATCTTAAAGTGCTGCTAGACATACATACGTATATATATATACTTTTATTAAGTTAAGTTCAAGTTAATTTCTTTCCTCACAAACCGTTTTGCCGTGTGAAGTACTGTTTCCACTACCCAGTTCTCCTTCTTTGGATTACGGGATTATTTTTTAACTACTACTTTTATATTTTCTGATACGTGAGGTCCTAAATAAATTTATGTTTCGGGGTTGAGCGTAATAGTTTTACCATAAATCGCGAGTCTTCAAACTATTTTATATTCTTGGTATTGCCAACATAATATGGGATTATGTTCCAGTCGTTCTTTTGATTGCACATGTGGGTTTCTACAATAATTGCTGCATTCTTCAGATGTTGAACGATTATAGCGTTTTTCTTCAGCAAAATTCGATGGTTCTTGTACGCACTTAGTTAGTCTTCAGATAATTTACAGGTGATAATTTACTCGCTTCCAACGAGTTTGTTTTCGTATGTGGTTTTCTCGCATTTAAATTGTGGGGTTTTCGACTTCTCTTATTGCTAACTAAGCTTTCATATTTCCAGCTTCCGTACTAATAAAGCGCAAGGTGATGATGTTTGTAAATTACCGTTTTCGCAAATTTCACATTTTCTGTATCTTCTTTAGTAAAACAGATTGTAATCTTCCTGATCTAGGTATTCAAACTTGGATTTGTTCAAGGAATGCCAATGCCATCGATTAAATTATCGGTTATAATTTATACTAATGGCAAATAACTTTTTTTCTAATTATATTGAACTTTATCGTTTCTTGTTAACTGTCTTTATATCAGATTTTTTCTGATTTATTATTTTTACTGGGATTTGCTTCAAGTTTGCTTTTGAAGCATCTTTCGTGATTAACTCTGGGAGCGGTATTAATAACATAGAGTCAAATATTAAATTTCGAACTTCAAATTCACCATATTTTCTGTTGTTTGGGTTTTTAAGTTTTCAGTCTTATTGGTTAGCACTTGTGAACTATTGTGTATCTCTTCTCAATGCTTATTTTGAATACCGAAGCCATTCTTCATGTTGGCTTTATTTACAGCCATATGACTTTTAGGTATGAATTTCTACTTTCCTTCCATGTTTTCCTCTGCGTATTTATATATTGCCACAATTAGCGTCACTTTTCTCGGTTGTTTCACAAAACATTTAAGACATAAAACAAGCTTAAATATGTACAAAACCAATGTAATTCGACGAGCGATTTTAGCTATACTCTTATTCGTCAATGATATCATTCGCCGTATATTTTTGCATAAATATTAATTTAATACATCGCAGATTTATAGCAAAAGTCATTGCTAAAAGCTGTTTTTTTTTTAAATAGTAATTATAGAAGTTGTAACAAGGGCACATAAAAGAGTGTAGTTTAATTTTAAGTGTGCGACTTGATATTTTAAATTGTTCTCATTAGCACATGAATGTTTAAAAATGTTACATGATGTGAATCTTGTATGCCTTTATACTTCAAGATCTTCATAGATGAAATAAAAAAACTGGTAAAGTAAATTACCATGTGTGTCTCCTTATACTTGCTGGTCACGTCAAAAATTGCAGCACAGCAAAACTTTAAGCGTTTGAACTTTTATTAAGAGTCCAAATAAGTCTCAAAATAGTTAATACTCATTTTCCGTATCTAATATCGTTTCTTCTTTAAAATAATCTATAAATTATACACTATTTTCAACTGAAAATCGGAACAGTAAGTTCTTATCTAAGAAATTACGCACTTTATTACACGATTTCTTAATTCATTTTATCCAGTGTAATCACATTTCCTGTGGTTTTTTAACAATCTGTATTTGTTTGTAAATACTGTTGCGGTCTAGCTAATAATAATAAAAATATCGACTAAATCTTATTAGACAGCATTGGCTCTGCACCTGAAAATCCCCATTAAATTGAAAACAATTTTACCGCGATATGCTCGAAAAATATGTCTTTTCTTGTCTTAGCTGAAGCTTCTAACATATTTTTAAATCTGCTTAATATATTTCAGATTTACTCAGAAACAAATTTGCACATTTGATTGAAACTAATCTCCTTAATACCGTCGTCGTCTAAAAATCTATTACTGCCTAAAATTTTTCTTCTATTATCAACATTTCTAAATAATCTCACTATTTGACTACACAGCACTTTCATGGGGCGGTTTGTTCATCACCACTATGTCCGACGGATAAACATACTTTTTCCTCCTCACAAAGCTAGGAGAGGGCGTCCGTTCCCCGACACTGTTATTTAAACCACTTAAAAGAGGCAATGCCTCTGTTCTAGAAAAACACTGAATCTCATCACTGCCCGGCATATCAGCTTCTGTTCGTTTGCCCTTAGAGAGAATTGTTTTGATAGGAACTGCGGAACTGATTGGATTTGAAACCGGAGGTAATTTGGGGGTATCAAACTGCTGTTTCTGTTTTTTGCCCTTAAACAGTCTCCATCTCACCGGCGGGGAGTAATTGGCTTCGCAAATTGTGTCCACTGTGATGACTTGAGGGTTAAAAGTAACGTTCTTGGTAGTGTCGGAAGGAGTCCTGCAAACACTTCCTGAATCGATAGAGGAACTGGCTTTACTTTGGAGGAACTGAATTGATCGGTGCTCCTCATCGGAGGCCAAATCAATAGCGAGGTTTGAGATAATGTCTGGATCCAGTTCTTGTGGTGTTCCGGGAGTTAATACCTGGAAAGTATGATTTTGTTGATCGAGTTGTTTAGAGTTGCATTACTTATTACAGAACGTGGAGTTTCGAAAATGTCAATCCATTAACCGTAGAGTGAGGTGAAAAACTCTTACTGAGAACATAATATCAAAGTTAAAATTCAAAATGTTATATTTAAAAATACATGCAAAATTTAAATGATTTCGAAGTAAACATTTTTGTGATACGAGAATTTTATTTCAAAAACTAAAAAATTCCTAAGCAAATAAAGTTTGAAAGAAGTAAGAAAGCTTCCGCATGTGACTAATAAAATTGCTTTTATTCCTCGACAAAAAAGAATAAACAACTAAATTTCATTTATTATTATATATATTCTATTACTTATTCGATAATAATACAATAGTGAAGTTTCCTGTCTATGTAGGTATACCAAATCAGAACGATTTCCACAATTTGCACACCGTTGAATATAGAGCAGCATGATGAGTCTTTAAATAATTGAAAATCTTCCAATACTGGTCTAAAAAAATGTCGTAAATTGTCTTTATAGCAGATCGGATTTAACTTTGTTAATTACTTTAAAATCAGTGTAAAAACACTAATTTTCCAATCGTTATGAATGAAACATTACTAAATTCGATCTGCCAAAGGCCCAAAATTGAGGCAAAAGACCCAAATAAACTATGTAAAAGCGCTTCTCAGCCATATAGAACTTATGTAAAACTCTAATTATACAGGGTAATTCACAACCTTATGGACACAGAGCAGGGACATGTAGAGGACTTCAAAACAAATCGAATTTCTACTGAAGGTTTTTTTCTCAGGTCCATGGTTAACAAGATACAAGGAGTTAAAGTTTCAAAAAAAAATTGGTATTTTCTCTTTAACTCCTACAGTTTATGAGATATTTTACTCAAATTTCTAACATTAACAGCAACAAGGCGACTTGTGGTGAAAATCTACAGGGTGTACTTTTTTTATAGAGGTATACCCCCTTTTACCCTCCCCCCCCAAACTTTTTTGTGGTGCGCCACTGACGTCGACCGAACACATTTTTGCATTTGTGGTTCAATTCAATCCAATAATTTTCTGATTTTTTGCAGTTTTCATTTTCTGTCTTTGTTTTCGAGTTATTTGCACAAATATAAGTCCATGTGGGACTTTTGGGTGATTTTCTATAATTTTTTTGTGTCTTTCTGTTCACATTTTTCTGTGTTCGGCTGTAAGCTAATCGAAATAAAAATACACAAAAATGTAACGAAAATTTCAATTTATTATGAAATTAGTTTCATTCACAAAAAATGTGAACAAAAGGACGCAAAAAATTATAGGAAAATTCATGGAAAATCACCCAGAAACCTTATATGGACTTATATTTGTGCAAATAACTCGAAAACGAAGACAGATAGAAAAAAAACTCTAAGAGATCAGAAAATTCTTGAATTCAACAGCAAATTCAAAAATGTGTTCGGTCGAAGTCAGTGGCGCACCTCAAAAAAGTTCGGGGGTAAAAGGGGCGTATGCCTCTAGAAAAAAAGAACACCCAGTAAATTTTCACAACCATTCGCCTTACCTACGGATAAAGGGTCTAAAAATTTGACCAAAATATCTCATAAACTGTAGGAGTTAAAAGGAAAATACCAACATTTTTTATTTTTAACATTTTTAACATTTATACCAAACTTTAACACCCTGTATCTCGTTTAACCATGGGCCTGAAAAAAAAAGTTAATTGGAAATTCGACTTGTTTTGAGGTCCTCTACACGCCCCTGCTTTGTGTCCATTATGTAGTGAATCACCCTGTATATTAATCAATATATTTTTGGTGCTTTGAGTCTTTGGTTAGCAGATTGACTTTCTTCGCTGGTGACCGGATGTTTGCAGCAGTAAATTTTAAAACTTGAACAAACCTGCGGATATACTGGAGTCGAAGGCGAACTGATAAAATACACAGGCGGTGGGCTTCCTTCCAATAAAAGCCCGTGGTGCATTTCAAGGATACTAGGATCCGAATTGAAGAACTCTTTGCATCCGGCGCTCGTTAAAACGTTATCCAAAATGTCTTCAGCGGACTGAAAATCGCTTCCACTCGAAGTGCGACCCTCAGCACCACAACTATACACAAAACAATATTTTGTTACGTTCACGCGAATATAATTTAATTGCAATACTCACAGTACACCCAAAGTATCTTTGGAACATCCTCCGGTTTTACTCGACTCTCCACAACATTTGTTGCTCGAAGCTGACTCAAAGCTAACACTACTACTGGATGAACTTTCCGCTCGGTTGTTATTATTGATGAAAAGCATCGGGAATTTTTTGCAATTTTGAAAACTTCTTATGTTGCGAATATCATCCGCACACGTACTGAGGTCGCCAATTATTTTGGGAGTACGTCGCATTATCTGAAGTTTAAAAAATTTATTAATTCTCTACAAGAGGTAAATTACTTTATCATATTGTTTATATTACGCTAAGAAAAAATACTAAATATTGAGAATTCACATAGAACGGCCAAAAATCGAATAACTTATTTTGTATGTTTGTATATACTACTGGATATAGCTATCCTTTAGGAAGGCAAATGCCCCGCATACGGCACTAAAATTGAATGTTTCCTAAATAAAATTGGGTGGCTTTGCAAGCTTTTTGGAATAAAGAAACAAATAGTATTTAAAGACCGCGAGAATACAAGACATGAGTATTTAAAACTGAAACTATTGTGTTGTTCCAATCTTATAAAATATGTTGTGTTCCCAAATATATCTCGCAAAATATTCAACTCCACCAGCAAGAGAGCATTACGTACATATTGAATAAAATATATGAAATAACTGTAAATAACTAATAAAAATATTACATAAATAATATTAATTATCTTGAAATGAACAATTATTTGTCTCTTTTTGTCGAGTTCATTCACAGAGCTTGATCAACTTTATATATATTAGAAAGTATAGGAGCTGGGCCTATTCGAGAAACGATTTTTAAACATCAACTTAAAGCTTAAATTACATATATCTCAATACACCTAAAACCATTCACAGTTTTTGATCAGCTTTCTTTTAGCAACTAGACACGTACAATTTTAACTTACAATTAAATAACACCAAAAAACCAATTGACTGATTTTAGAAGACAAAGCATTGTTGGAAAGAGCTTCTAAAGATTTGTTTTTGGTTTTTAAAATTATTTAATTTAGGAAAATGGGCGTATATTTGCATTAGTAAACATTTCTGACTCATTAAACTTTATTAAGTTGTTATTATATTGTTGAGCGTTATGATACTTTAATATCAGATTTTTTTGTACTTTTTAGGCAACTTTGTCTTTAGAACTTTTAACAGTTTTATCATTTCACAACAAAAATTCYCWCTTGGTCGCAAATTATTTTACAATTTGGGTTTTAATTATTAGGTTTATTTTCTGTGGGTGATGCCCACTACTCCTTTYCTAAAWGTTATTGATAAACACTTTGCAAWTAATTTTTTTGTTGGAATATTTCAAAGTTTATTTGTGATTCATTATTTTTCTTCCAAATTTTCTGTTTCGCTACAAAAGGATTTTGATCAATAAAACATCTCCATAAAAAACTAATTAATTATTTTCTAATTGAAGTTGAGTTTTATCGTAATGTTAAGCGCTTAACGTCGATTAGATTATCGATTACGATAAAGTGGTAGTAAAAGCTCGTTAGTTTTGTTTTTATTGAATAACGAAATGCAATAAAGGTATTGTAATACTATCATATTGCATATCTACTACCCTGATTCTTGATTCTTACTATGTTTTAGAACGATTCTTAATGTTGTTCAGGCTAAAACTTCCAATCTCTGTAAGACAAGTATTTTTTACAATAAAAAGTTAAGCCAAACAACGACACATCTGAACAATATAAACAAAGTAAGGTGTTCTAGAACCTAGAATTTCATTCAGTTTTTCGAAACAGTTAAACGAAATTATCTGTTTTTACTTAGTTTTGGTACAAATACACGCTAGTGTAAAACACTGATAAATAAGTGCTATTGAGAATAAGATGACAAACTGCTATTTCTTGCTTATTATGCAGATTCCTGATGCGAATAATATCTTGTAAAATATGGTAAATTTTTTCCGGTTCGGATTCATATATTGTGTTTTTTAATTAATAATTTACAAAAATCGTGCTTCCTTCGCAAAAAGAACTAAAACGACCGTGAGTGTGCAGTTCAGAACTCATTTCAAATACTACTTCACAGCAAATTGTTCCACCAAAGAGTTTATAATCATGGTAAGTTGTTTATTGCTCTATTTTATAGTTCACTGCTGTCGCTATAATGGCAAGTTTTTATTTGTGCTTCCATCATAAACCGATTTAGATTAATGCGGACTCTTAATCGAATCGAAAATCATCATCATTCATTATTTATTGAATCTCTAAAAAAATATGTTTCTAATTTATGGTCATTTATTAATTTATTCATCTCAATTTATGGTCACCTTTAGTATCGCGGTATTATTACAGAAAGGGTAAAAATTATAGCAAATAAATCGAGATATAATCAAATGAAAATTATTAAAAAATTTAAAGAGTTTACAGTGATAATTTGCATTATTTGAATTGCCAGATGAGAACACATGCTAAACAAATATAATTGTTTAAAAGAACGGAACCATCCTTTGCGTATGTTCTTCTTAAGSTTTATTTTTAATTTATTTGACTCCTTATCATTTGTCTCTTCAAAAATGATATTTCAAATATCTGTATTTTATAATGAGGACTAATCGAAAGATCTAAGTTTTTTGGAAAAATTTATTTTTCCTATTGAAAATAAACTTTTCTGATAAAACTATTTAAAAATATGTTAGTTTATCGATTAGATTTGGTTAATTCTAATAGTAGAACACTTGAGAAAACTCTGTTTCTGCAGTATTTTCTTTGCCATCAAAAATTGTTTCAAGTTTAATTTTCAGTATGCTAAAGGATTGCTAAGTCAAATTTGTAATTATGCTCCAGTGTGAAAAAGCAGATAAATTGCGTTAAGAGACACAAATACTGAAAACTAATCGAAAAAACTTAAATTTTACTATATCTGACATTAAAGAGTTATTATAGAGCGTACAAATGTTCTTTTGTATGTTTTTCTGTGATCAGTTTATGCTGATACCTCTTAAATACATTTAACGCCTATAACTGACAATCATATAAAAATGCATTTTTACTAACTACTTAATACTACTAAATACTCGCAAAGTAATTTGCATGTGTGTTTTCACGCCATATCTCCAGATAACGGGAGGAACACAACTTTTATAAAAATTGAAAGTGATGAGTTTTTCTGGTTATTTATGGTCGTTCTAAATAATTTCTTCTTGACGTCCCGAAAGCAGGACGGCTTCTCTTGSTGGMTTCTTTCTTCAGAGGTGTTTTGCTTGAAACCTTACATTRGGCTGATGTCTTCAGAACGCCTAATTTTTTCGTGATAGAATTTGTTATTGTTTTTTAACAGGTTTTAATAGTACAAATCTCAACTTTACAAGACTTGTCTTYAGAAAAAACTAATTCACATGTTTATGCCGACTTTTACTGGTAGATATTTAGAATACTTACTCTGTACTCTCAGTGGTTATATGGTGCTCCATAAATAAACCGACATAAATTTAGAGATTGTAGGCAGCAACAAAACAAGCATTTTTGTGGTATGAACATTTTCGAAAACGGTTTGAGATCAGACTCTAAATTTGAAATGATTTTTAAAGTGGTTTATAATTAAACTATGGTCATGTAATATTGGTATATTCAAAACTGTTAATGTCAGATTTACCGGCAGTTGTAACTTTGAATCAAAAGTGTATTTAATGTATTGATTTGGAACTTTTTGCATAACCGTACCATTAATGAAATTTGTAATAATGAATCCAATATTCAATCCAATATTCAATTTCAATATTCAATTTTAAAGCAATACAGTATATTCTCGTAGAGATAGTAATTAGCAAAAAAATCGATACAGTTTGCCCATGCCATACTTTGTAATATTCCTAATTGTATTAATATTTCTATTCTTTCTATAATCTTTCTCTATTTATTTTGCTGGCATAGTTAATAGCATTTTATTTGTGTATTGTTTCGGTAAATCGTTTTTTTATGAGCCGGCAGACACATTTGCAAATAGCGTCTGAAGTGCCAATTTTTAGGACAACAATTCGGAAAAGTTTTGTCAAGTTTGGAACATAACGCAGAAGGCGGTAAATTGAGCAATTTGGAACAGACTTATGTATCGTAATACGTCTTGCTCTAAAACTGGAATACACATATAACTTAACTTGAAATGCCTCTAGGACTGCTTGCATTAGAAATGAAATGTTGTCAATAAAAAAACCCAAATTTGATTTGATTTTCAAAGAAAATTCACTTATATCTAACGCGCTGCGAAAGAGGAAATAATTATCGGGGTTCGGCAATAAGTACCAACTAAAGTGGCTTTGGAGTGTTACCTTTGGGGTTCTGCAAATATCTACAATAACATTCGTTGCCACTACACTGGCTCTGGAACTAATACTGGACAATTCTGACATACTTTCCGGGCTAGCAAGAGGTGCTAATCCCAGCCAGTCATCATGGATTAAATCTACTTTGGGAATCAGATTCAGGCTAAGGCTCTTGGTGATTGAAGGCGGTTCTTCATGCTGAAAGTTAAAATTATTTTCTAATGAAATTTATCAATTTGAGTGGCATCGAAAGCAATCGTGAAAGCAGCTAATGCAAGTTATGTATTTAGTTGAATTCTATAAAAATTATCCTGTTTATGAAATAGAGATTTTGGAAATATACAAAAGTGAAAAACTTCATACAGCGTCAACAAGAGCCGCTAATCTGGGAATTAGATAGTAAATCTAATATTTGTTAGTGTGGAACGTTAAAGCTGCATTTCTCTGATTGCGATTCAATAGAGCAATTAACGTGTTTTGTGAAACATTCGCTATAAAATTATCAATACAGGATCTGTTAGACCATTAGCGGTATACAGAGAACTCTGGCAATTGAAATTCCAACATTTTAAAATAGTTTATATTTTCATATCGTCTGCTTTTCCATAAGTTGGAATAAGTGTGAGGTAATGCTCTTAATCAAAAATAATTAACCATTGATTAGGTACCTCTGGATGCTGATAAAGAAGCCTGAACATTTTCAAAACGTTCTTCAATTCATAAAAATTGAGTGCATATATATATATATGAAACAAACAAAAATCTGCGTTTTGAGAAAGTGTTCAAAGCTGGATTGAGTCAAGTAGCAAGTCCCGTGCCATAAAAACATTATTTTTGCGAAGAAATTTGTGACTTTCAATGTAACAACTTAAAATAAGCGCTCAACTGCAGTGTAAAAAAAAATATTTATTATTTTAAGCAGTGAAAATAAACTGCTCAACAAACGAACGTTATTAAGCCAAATTTGCTCTAACTTTGGAACCGGATAAATTCTGATTATCTCTTTTTAACGCATTGGTTTCGGTTTAAAGCATAATCTAGCACCGTTTGTGTTCTGTTAGCCCGTGTTGTGGTAAAAATTAAGCACTTGCACTAAGCACAAATAAAGAAATGAAAATTTCGCATCTCCCAGTTGACGAAAAACAATTTTCTTGGATCTCAACCCCAAAAGTTAACCTAAACCAAATAACTCGAAACAAGTCGCAAGCAATCAACTTTTTGGTCTTGAAGCAATAGCTTTTTTGCTTTTTTCCCGATTTTGATTATCAAAAAATCATGTTCAGGTTAAGATTTCAATATATGCAAATGCATAAAAAATTACTCAAAGCAGAATTCCCCGAAGTCTGTGATTCTAAAAGACTTTCCACTTAATTAAAGTTTACTTTCAAATATTTCGTTCGTTCATGCAACCTGGTAAATTGATTGTTTTTCGAATTCAACTGTGTTGAGTTTTAAGCACACGACACACACAAACAAAAGTTTAAAGAAAAAAACATTTTTACACCACTTTGCAAATAAACAGCACGAGCAACAAAAGTGAAAACTTTTCTCGATATACGAGGTCTATTTTAATGCCTGTCGTGTTGAAACAAAAACAGTTTTTTTTCTTCAACTGAGAGCTTTCATAAAACTTAAAATTTCCTATAGGAACTTTTACCAATTGTGCATTGCTTCATTTTCCACCCTGTAGAAATTTCATCTGAATCACTAATTTTTGGAATACATGCACTAACGGAAAAATAATTGCACTAAATAACGAGTCACATATAAAGCAAATAGCTCTCGGGGATCAGACTTTATCTACTTCCGAAACTAGTCGAAATTTTTCCATGTAACGTCTATTTTTTTACTCGATTTAGTTATTTAAGAGCTTATTTGAGAAATAAAAAAAATGCTTCTAACAGCAAATGTATATCTATCTATTTTATTAACGATTTTCTGGAAAAATTCTAAAACAGGAAACATACTTCGAAAATTTTATTTCAACTTTTGGTCAGGACATTATTTTCTTAGTTTATGCAAAAAAATAAATTTTATACTGATATTTGAATAACCTTGCATATTGATATGATTTAAAGCAGTTCTCTAACATGATTTTTCGTATTCCCTCTGGTTGTTTTGGCCTAAATGTATTTTCTATGCAGAAGTTCTATGCAGAGGCTGATAAATAAAGCGATCAAGGATTGCATCTCAAACGTAACAATCAACAAATCTCCTACAGCTTTCAAATGTTGAAGTAAATTAGGAGACAATTCTTACTAAAAGCATGTTTCTCTATGACATGTTTGTTTTGATTACAAAAAATTGTATATTTTTGTGATATGTTTAATTGGAAACTTAACTTAAAAAATGTTTAGTCTAAAAAGTCATGATTCGACTAATGTCCAAAATTTTTTGTGTTTTCAATACATTCTGAACAAAGATTTTCCAGTTGAATTTCCTTAATATTCAGAGCAAGTTCTCTTGAGAAATGTTCAGATGAACTTCCGCTTTTTGTAAAGCTGTGTCATGTGATAATATGTGAACATCTTTAAAACTGAATTTTCTTCGTAAATAAATTTTGTTTTGTTTTTGAAATGTTATTTAAAATAATCCAGCAACTGCATGGTCTCTGACGGCTTTAGATCAAGATTTGTCTTATCTACTTTTTATTTACCGTTAGCTCAATTTTACTTGAAAAATATAATTAAAAAACCCTTAACATTTCAACATGAAATTTATTTGACGTTTGATTTCTAGTAAAACGATAAACAACACAGGAAAAATGAGGGTTCACAAAATAGAGCTTAAATTTAATATGAAAATTACTAGAAAATAAATGAAAAGTTTACTAATAGCAGAAAAATGCGATTATTCTCCAAAAAAAAATTGAAAGTTTTGGCATGCAAATGCAAATGACTGACTGCAAGACGATATGAAAAGAAACGCGAGCTTCCAAAAAGAAGAAAATAATAATTTGAAAGCTCTGAGATTTTTGTTGTTTGTAGAAGCCGTTTCGTCGGTTCTTGATAGTGCGGATTTAACTGGAATAAATTTGTTTGTTACTCTATGGTTAAATTCAAGATTATTCATATGCTATCCAAAATAAAGTTTAAATCACAAAAAAATGTCCAAAGGGCAATAAGAAAAGATTCACTTATTATCATTACAGTAATATTAAAAAATACTTTTCATATATTAACGGCATTCATTATACACACGGCTCTTTGTGAAAACAAATCGAAAATTAACATATAATTAATTATTAATGTACATAAAAATATGTATAAAAATGTAAAAAAATATACAGATGTTGGCGGTTCTCTTAAAAAAATGTTTGCAACTTTAAATATTTTAGCTATTAAACGGAGTTTAATAGTTAAGTTTAAGTTTTAACCGGCAGGAACTTGTAACTGGAAGATAAAAAAATACCTATACAAATATAGCTACTGTACGTATTTTAGTTTACATGTGCAGGAATTTCATGTTTCTTCAGGTGTTTCTGTTTTTATTACTAGCATATTTCTTATTTTCCTGTCTGCTTTATCAGTCTGTAGGGCTATTTTCTTTGGAGCATTAAGATATAAAGTGACCGCACCCAAAATAAGAAAAGGGAAAATATCCAGAGTAATCGGACTGATCTTTCGGGCGAAAGAGAACGTATCGGAGAACTTCTACTTCCAATTACTTACAGTTTAGTTACGACTAATCCTCTGTATACGCTAACGACTCATAATTGTGACACATCCTGCATAGATATTGTTTGATATACCAACCTTCGTTAGAGGCAATTGTTGACTCTTAAAAGACATATCGGAGCGATTACTTCGAATGGACAAGTTAAAACTGGACATTGGTTGATGCACGGAAATCGGAGATGGTTGACTTTTCGTAGAAAAGTATCCATTCGTAATCGATGAATTACTAGACGGACTCTGTAGCGATGTGAAACTGGTTTCCAGGAACATATTTGGATTTGAAGCAGCCGAATAATAGTTTGCTGCTGATTCGCTCGTTGACGATGATCGATGTGGCTTTTTCGGACCCATTGTCGTTACAACCTGTAATAAATTGTTGTTAGAAAGTTATAAATGCCAGCAAAGCGGGCCTTTTTCAAATTTTAAATGTTTTTTTTTCGCATATAACTGTTCTAAAATGAAATATTTTTCGAAATTTACAATACCCGCAAACTGATTACTGTATTGTGGTTTTATTAAAATTACATAGTTTAATACGCAAACTGCAATAATCTCAACACACTCTCTAGAGAGTAAAATAAAGTTATATGGCTACAAATTAAACAAGATCGCAAAAAAGCCTTCAAAGTGTCAGAAAGTATAAATTCTAGTTGCCAGAAAACGGYTTCGATATTAAGACAATGTATACATATACAGGGTGTCGCRATAAGGATGGTAAGCGGCTGTRTMTTGGAAAGTATGTGTTGTAGAGTGATCGAAAAAAAAAATAGATAATGTACTTTAAGAAAAGAATTTGCTRGAAATTATTGTGAAATTTCTCAGATGWCCACGAGATGGCGTAATTGCAAACGATATTTTAAAMAGTCGATTTTATACAGAAATCGTYCCTATRAGTGAAACATCTAGTAAGTGTAGTCAAAAGATCATAAAAAACCGTACTAMTTTYCTTATGAACGTTTTTTMTAACTTGTCAAATAAAGCGTGGKGGGAGAGTCAAACCGCTTAATTSAAAGAAACCTGTAACTCCGAAGCGGCTTGACCGATTTCAAAGTTTTTACTATCAATTTAAAGACCAATRAAAACGCTACAATATGTGATATAAAAGCAATCTTAATMATTTTCGAAAAATCCGCTGTTCGAAAAAATKTCTTTGYTTTGATTTTKMACAAAAATTTCAAATACTTCCATCAAGTTATTTTACACTCATTCGAAAGCGCAGAAAAAAATGAACTAAACCGCAAAAATCKCATCTGMAAATAATTTCTGGAATAGATGTAATACTTGAAAATAATAAAAGTTGCCCAATTCAATTAATTAAAGTAGGCTTTGGAAGAAAAAATGCTGTTTCATTTTGCCCACTATTTTCAAACTTACTAGATGTTTTACTTATAGGGACAATTCCTACTTGAATTATTTGAATTAGGCAACTCTTTTTATTTTCAAGTATTAAACCGGTTCCAGAAATTATTTTGAGATGCGGTTTTTGCGGCTTGGTTCATTTTTTCCTTTGCTTTTGAATGGGTGCAAAATAATTTGATGGCAACCTTTGAATTTGTTGTGGCAAAGTAAAACAAAGACATTTTTTCGAACAGCGGATTTTTCGAAAATGGGTAAGATTGTTGTTATATCACATATTGTAGAGTTTTTATTGCTCTTTCAATGGATAGTAAAAACTTTGAAATTGGTCAAGCCGTTTTGGAGTTACAGGTTTCTTTGAATTAAGCGTGTTCCGTTTGAACGATTGAACCACGGTGACCGACCCCCTAGTGTGCACTACAGGCACTAGCGAAGTGTGCTTGAGCGATAAATTAAAAAGAACCAAAAAGAGTCGAAAGCTGGAGTCAAAGCAAAGAAGTCGAACATTAGATATAGTCGAACACATGTCGCCGTGCCGACAACCGACCACCATTCAAAATACGTGTTAAATCTTAGTTTGAGTCATTAAATATATCGATTTAAATTAAAAAGTGTTTACAGTCCACTAACCGAAAAGTCGGTTATTCAAACCGGTTATCAAACATTTTGATATTTCGAGGATATTAAAATGTTTGATAACCGGTTTGAAAGACCGAAATGTTTGATATCCGCCTCGAATGACCGAAATGTTTGATATCCGGTTCGAAGGACCAAAATGTTTGTATCCGGCTTGATGGTCCAAAATGTTGGTGCGACTGTTTGCTTTTCGTTTAGTGGACTGTAAACACTTTTTAATTTAAATCGATATATTTAATGACTCAAACTAAGATTTAAATATATCGATTTAAATTGAAAAGTGTTTACAGTCCACTAACCGAAAAGCAAACAGTCGCACCAACATTTTAGACCATCAAGCCGGATATAAGTTCATAAGGAAAGTAGTACTGTTTTTTATGATCTTTTGATTAAACTTACTAGATGTTTCACTTTTAGGGACAATTTATGTATAAAATCGACTTTTTAAAATACCGTTTGCAATTACTCCATCTAGTGGTCATCTGAGAAATTTTAAAATTATATTCGTCAAGTTGGTTATCAATTTTTTTTCCGATCACTCTACAACACATACTTTCCAAGATACAGCCACTTACCATCCTTATTGGGACACCCTGTATTGGGCAAAAGAGATCGAACTTTGCTTTGCTTTGCTTTGTTCACACCCCAGATGAAGCACTCAGTAGATCTGAACATAAAATGTAAGGTCTTGAATCGAAAACGGAGTCGCAGTTAATTGGAAGCTATTTCAATGTTATTTACAGTAGTAACACATCTTAAATTCAATGCAATAAATTAGAAAAAAAGTTTTAACGTGAAGAACTTACAATACGATCACCTAAAAATTGAGCCGTTATAAATATTTTCCCAAAATATTTTTGAAAATCTTATTCGCATTAAATTTGCAGCGTTCGTCTACTGTTCGATATAGCAGAACTTTTAGATTTACTAGCTGATTTGAGGAAAATTCTTTATATGCTATTGATACAGCTTTCACTAAGATCAGTGAAACTCATTTCATATTTTAGGAATATGTATATCAAATCATTTATTATTAGATGTTAACACATAAACTCTTTCTCCATTTTCAGAACCTTCGCGGTTAGATTTATTACGGAATAATTTAAAAAACATTTATAAACCCAGATAGGCTTTTTAAAATACTTTTAATATCAGATTAGTCAAGGTATTTTTTACAATTGTTTGTGCGAAGAGACGACTATTAAATATATACAGGGTTATAGATTGAACTTTGGCCACCCCGTTTTTGCTTCTAATTTGAAATTTAGAGAAAAATGTTAACTACAAAAGTTATAGATATTAACTTCTAGTTTATTTTAAGGTAATACCAATTGATACAAAGTGTCTCAAATTCAAGTGGCAGGCCAAACTTACCTTTTCTTAAATGGAATGCCGTATTTTTTATTGTATATTAGAACTATTCGCACAAATCTAGGCCTATTGGATATAAATGTTCTATAATAATTTTCAACTGTATTTGAGTTAATAGCCAATATTGATTGAACTTTGGTCACCCCGTTTTTGCATCTGTAATTATTATGTAGATTGAGCAGAGTTTTCTGATACGCCCAAAATCAACTTTTCCAGAATTTTTCATAAGAAGGTTGAAAATTGAAAAAAGAACATTGAGTAGCGAGGATGATTGTTACCAAAAGTTGGTCATATGTTTAGATTCTCAGAGTTTTTAGAAAACATCGTTTATAAGAAGCATATTAATTTCATGTGGGGCATACATTACAATATTTTGTAGCGCACTTTTAAACAGCAATTTAGACTTTCTTGAAGTTGCTTGTAACGATCTTGTCGTATATTTGTAAAAATTTAAATTAAATTTTCATGACAAGCTTATATGAATAAGACAAGTTTCAAGTTTTATTAAATATATTCCAGCAGCTTTTAACTTGCATGGAAAGTTTTCAAACTACCCAAATATTGACATCTGTAACGTTGTGAACTACTGAAATCCAAAGCTTCTCACTATTCAAATATTACTGTCAGTTTCAAAATCTAATGCAACATTCGAACATGCATAAAATAATCAAACATTACTTACAGGCTATCTAGGATCATGATCACCTTACATACAATGGAAAACATTAACAGTTCTCGGGGAGATTCAAAAGTATTTTAAATAGCGTTAGCTTAATTAGTCTAAAAGTGCAGTTAATTGAGCAAGTAAAAGTGAAGAAAAAAACTAAACTAAGTTTAAAAAATATACATAGATGTGTTTAGTTTCAAATATTTTTCTTATACTCAATAGTATTATGAGGGAAATAATAATTAAGAAACGAATGGTTCATTTCTAATACACTGATTGGCAAAATTAGCGCACCACCTATATATTTTCGCATATATCATTTTTTCTCCAAGTAGGCTGGTAAATAACGTAACCATAGTAACATTGTACAGTACCAATTGTTTTTGGTCCCTTTCTATTAAGTCCAATGCAAGTTTCTACTTGTTTTCTGTAATTTCCAACATCTCATCATTGTTTTCAGCAAGTGTGGTACTGTTTTCTATTCAATTTTCTTGCGTTTTTCCTAACTTATGTGTGTAACTAAAGTGTATTCGCATTGAAATGTCCCCAGGAAGAAATTTAGTGAGTTTGATGCTGTCAAAATTGTACACCTTGTTGGAAGAAGAAGAATTCCCAACGTGAGGTCGGCCCAAGGTTGGGTGTTTATCCCACCACCATTCGTCGATGTCTCAGCGTTTTAGGGAAACAGGTTGCCATGCTAGACGATCAGGGCAAGGTCGACCAAGATGCACAAACCAAGGGGATGATCGTTTTAAACGACTTCAAGCTTTAAGAAATCGCTATTTTGCCGGAAATGAGATGAAAAATAGAATTCAAAATGCCCGAAATGTTACAATTTCTTCCAACACGGTAAGAAGAAAGATCAATGAATCTGGATTGAGTGCAAAACATCCCGCAATAGGTTCTTTGTTGACCATAGCCCACAAGCAAGCTGGGCTTGAGTTTGATCGAGAACGCGTGGATTGGGATTTGGATGACTAGAAGAAAGTCTTGTTTACTGATGAAGTTAGAGTGGGCTTAAAATCGTCGGATGAGCGAGTTTTGATTTGGAAAAGACCATGGGAAAGACACAGCCAAACATGTATGGTTTTCCAACTGGCTTTCCGTGGTGGCTCAATAAGCTGAATAATGTTTTGAGGTGGCAATTCTTTGAAGGCCCGTACGGACCTTGTGGTGATCCCCGAGGGAGATCATTAGTACATTCAAGAGATTTTAAAAAACTTTGTGGTACCTTTTGCACCTCACACAGGGGAGAATTTCTTGTTTATGGATGATAATGCCAGACCGCACCGAGCTCTGATCGTGCGCGAATATCTTAATGAAGTTGGCATTCATCGTTTAGTGTGGCCAGCGCGTAGCCCTGACTTTAACGGGTTGAACATCTTTGGGATCAGCTCAAACGACGTATTCAACGACGAGATCCTACTCCTGAGAACCTGGCTGAACCGGAAAACGCGGTTCTTCAAGAATGGCACAGCATACCCCAATAATTCATTACAGACATTTTTTCTAGCATTCCAAGACGTTTGAGGGACGTTACGGCAATACACGCTATTAAATCGGTTAAAGACGGAAACATTACCTGAATTTAAAAATTTATTTTTCCTAAAATTTTACCAAAAATCTGATAAACTTGATTCATGTTTTGTTTCAATTTTTCTTTCGAAAACATTCGCATAGCTTAAAAAACAATAATTTGAATTTCGATAAAAGTATGAAGGATTTATAATACTTTTTCTTTGAAATATATAGATGATGCGCTAATTTTGTCCATCAGCGTATATTAATACTAAATTTTCTTGGCGCGTTGCATCACAGGAAACAATGAATTTGAAACAAAATATTACAATGTTATGAAAAACAGGAGATATATATAGAAGTTTACTCTGTTGAGATATCTAGATCTAGATCTAGGTCATCCTAACAGAACAAAAAACAATCAACTAAACGAATAACTCAAATCAGTGAATTGGTAAGCATAGGAGGTGCCTCGCGCTTCCTAAGGGAACGAAAATTCAAAAATTAAATAAAACAGGCCAAAATTTGCCTAGAATGATAAAAAAAGCTAGAGAAAAAATGGTAAAAAAACATAAGTGTAGAATTTTACCTGATGTCTGGTGGTGCGGGTCTGAGTTCGTAGGCCGACATTTCGGTCCTTCGAAAACCCTGAGGATGGTGATATGGCTTCTTGTCCACCTGTCACACACTGCCGATCAGACACCCTTCGTCAAACACGACATGCTGGTGCAAAATGGATAAAAACGTCCAAAAAAAAAACGAAACGAAACAGAAACAACATTAGTTAAAAGCTTGATTAATAATTGTTCTAAGAATTTTTTTCCAGATTGAATTTTGTAGTGAGACGTATAGGAAAAATATTCCATATAACCGGAAGCTGTTTGTTAAATAAGAATATCACCCAAATACTAAATGTGCCCCATTTTATTACTTTTGATATACACAATGAACTGTAAGTAGTTATTCTACAGTGGAAGATGATAAAAAGCAGTTTCGCTTACTGCCTATTTTCAGATTTCATAAAAAAAGGAAACAAAGCAAATTTAAGTTTGTCCTAAGTTTTCTGAAAATTTATTGGAAATTAGTTGTGAGAAATGAGAAAATACTGGAAATCGGTATGTGGTGGTCGCTTAAAAAAACTTGCAAGTTAGAAATTACCTACCAAACTTTGGGAAATTTGATTTTCATCTTCAGAGCTAAAATGTGGGATACATAACCGTCAAAATAAGTCAAATAAGAATAAATAAATACACAAATATATTTTTCTTTGTTTATTTTTAATTGACTTCCCTGACCCTAACTGTCATTTATACTATATTTTAGCCCCAAAGAGGGAAATACGTTCAAATAAAATTACTCAGTTGTACAACTTTGTCAAAACTTGATTTTAAAATTTTTGTGTTTTGTCGAAAGTTCCAACCTAAATAATAAGGAACTACGTTTTCCGAAAGCTCTGTAATTCACTTGTAACAGTGGTTTTTTCTGAAGACCGCAACTGACCGACTTTCAATATTTTTCCCTACTCAGTTTCACAATATTTCAGTCAAGACCTCCGTTAAAATTTTTCTTGGAAATAAAATGAAGTTTAAAAATTTATTAAATAATTAAAACCTTTTCAGCATAGTGTTTTTGGTGGATATCAACCGAATGCTCTTGATCATTTTTTCTACACAATTTTGAGAGAAATTTTTTTTAATATCTTAGATTGAGATAGAAAAGATTGAAATAAGGCGACAAGATCCAGTGAATTTTAGTCGTAACTACTCCCCATGTCGAGATATAGACCCTTACAAGCGCCACTAGAAACTTATTATTCTTAATAATTTATTCTGTAACTCAGACGTTTTTTTAACGTAGGTACAGGGTAGCCTAAAGATACTTGGCATACGCATGGCATGGCACCACTGTCATACGTTAAAAAGTAGAATAAATCGTTGGAACATGATCCTTGCTCATTACTTTTTAGTTCCTTTTCAGAAAGTATTTGGAATAGATAGTTGGGGTTTAATACCAATTTTTCTATTGCTTATAGCAACTTCATGAGCGTTACGTCACATTTAGGACGTGAGTGTGATTAATTTGCCATTAACTTCCACAACACTGGGAAATAATTTAAAGGATAATTTATTAATTTTTTTTAATGCAGTTGAGAATGTTCTGCAAAAAAACGGTACTTTAGGAAGAAAATTTTCAGTGGTTTGAGAGTTGTGAGTCTATAATAATAGTGTTACGCTTTTGGTGTTCGGAAGATTGCAGAAACACGCTCTGTTTGTAGACATAGTTTAATAAATACATCCCGAATTATCACCAACAATTTTCGTACTTCCATTTAATATAATTCGTTCACTAACTAACTCGGGTGCATCCGCGCTGCTTTGTATAGTCGTTTGGAAACACTCGAATATTCTGCTTCAATTATGGAACGTTCCCTATTCTAAAGAAGGCGAGCTGTTTCAAACGTCAAACGTTTTTCAACGTTTCAAAGTCGAGAAAAAAGCTATTTTTATTATCATATCCAACAAACGTCGCAGAAAGGCAAAAAATTAGTCAAATAGTGACAGCAATTTAGAGGTGGAAATGGACGAAACCCCATCCGAAACTAGAGAGATAGGAAAAATAAAAATAATACCAAACTTTAAAAAATTTCATTATTTACCTAGCTATTTATTATTAATATTATTTACCTAGGGAGGGAAATATGAGTTTTTAGATTCAGACTTCAAATCATAAAACCTCTGAAGCAAAACTCGACTGAACAACTATTCCATCCCTGTTAGATCCCGACCAAGGGATGGCAGGTAGGAGACGCATAATAATATAAAAGCCTTTCGTCCTGCAAATGATAGGCTACCGTTTTTGAAATTTTAAAGGCCTGAAATAGCTACTGTTTCATTTTAGTTTTGCCACCCTGCATAGTGTATATGTATAGTGTATAATTTGAAACAAGTGACAAAGACTGTTCGAGGATTCGTGTCTATGGCGGAGTCAAAAATAATATTTTTTCGTAAAAAAGTAACTTTGCGTAGAATGTCGTTTAACCTTCTGTAACTGAAGGAGTGTCAGTCTACAGTTCTACACAAATATTGTGAAAACTGTTAAATGAAAATTAATTGATACAGATACTGATTTCCCTTAAAATAGAACCTGTATGTTTGGCCATTTCCGCATTTCAGATTTAATTCTAAAAAATCTCATATACTTCAAACGATATTTATAAACACGATCCTTGCATATATGCATATCTAGGAAAAAACCTGTGATTTAATAAATCATAAAAAACAAATAAATTACTGTAAACATTTTATTTAAAAAAGTTAAAAATAAAACTAGCTTATAAGTTAATTTAGATAAATGAGATTATCAATACACGGCAAAATCATAAACAAATACTGTTTGACACAACTAGGAACTAAAATAAATACAATAAAAAACAATAAGTAGGTAATGAATTGAGCATACAAACTATCAAATAAACATGAATGTTATGGCATGGCAAAGCTGGAAACTTAAAATTAATTTCAAAACAGACATAGTAGGTACGTAAGTAAGAGGTGTCAACTAATACAAAATTAAATATAAATCACGAAAGTAGGTCTAAGCTACTGATGATTTGACCATGCATTACTAAAGGCCAAGAAAAAGATAAACACGTATTCTAGAATTTTTAATGCTAGTTGTAGAGTATAAAATTAAAATTACAAAAATTTATAATTTTTGTATTTCTCAAAGTGTATTATAAAGAAAGCACATCGTAAATAGCTTGTTTATAACTAGTATTAAAAAATCTTGGGAATAGTAGGCAGCACTAGACATAAAGCAATGGTTCAGTCGTAATTTAAGTCAGCTTCAACGCACTCAATAGGGAGCGGATTAGCGTGCGCCAGGTGAGAACGTACCTTGTTGAGTGCTTCCAGAACTGTGTCTGGCATGTGATCCTGGATCATTACGGGAGAGATCAGCACTTCATCGAAATCCGTATTGGCCGCCCATAGCGCTTGGTAAACTGGCTCTTTCTTGGACAGCGCTTGCCTATAAAGTTAAAGATAATAAGATTTTACATAGACTGGGTGTTCCACAACTAAGAAGGAATTAAACTCCTAAAGAGTGTTCACGGCATCAATAGAAAATATTTGTGTAGAAGAACCCATGTGCGAAAGTTCTTCCTTAACGCGCTACGATCTTAAGACCGTTTTGTACAAAGTCATGTGTTAGTTAATTTTATTTAAAACTGTTTGTACACAATACCTGAAAATTACTCAAATAAACATAAACTACTAAGAATTTTTGGTACAACTATTTTAAATTTATATTTTTAATTAATTGGATGGTGTGTATAGGCAAAAGGATGCTGAGTTTTCACGTTCAGACATTGATGAGGTGCAACAAATTTTACGCGACTTGAACAGCAAAACGTCTGCCATAAACTGGTCGATAATAGAAGTTTGTCGACTTGCAACATTTAGCCAGTTTCCAAGTTTGGAATTTTTACTACTACACTCCCATGGTATTTACACTTACCACTCTGGTAAGTGTAAATACTTACATTTTTTTGAAAGCGGCCCAGCTTGAAAGTTTTCGTCAGGCTCAACTGAAACTTTGTCCTTTCCTGGAAAATCACTCTACAATCTAAGTACTTAGATTGAAAATTTCCCCATTTCTATCCACTAATTTTAGTTAGAGCTGGTCAAAATTTCAGGTGTTTAGTCGTTCCAGTTCGGACGTGACAAATTTTTTAAAAGGGCTCAATCTGAACTTTCTGGTCAGCGTTAACTGTAAGTTTGTTACTTACTATACAATGAGCATGCAGTCCGTTTTTTTATAATTTAAAACTCAATAAAACACAATTTTGTTCAAAACGGTCTTACAGCTAGTCCCCATACGACCGTAGCGCCTTAGGGAGACATTTCCGGACATGGTTGACCTATGGATCCTTCTACCTAAGTATTGATGCCCTAAACATTCCCTAGGAGTTTGAATCCAAAGCTATGAAACGCCATGTACATAAATCTAGATTACACAGATAAACCAAAACAACATCGAATTACATAGCGATTTAAATACGTATAGTTTTACGGAAAACTAAGATACACATTTTTTATTCCACGTTGGCTATAATGTAAATGTTCGTCTGCATTTGTCTTTTGTTTGCTTATGTTATTTCTTAATTGATATACATAATTGCTTTTGCTTTTAGAAACGAAATTTTAGGATTTCATTTTTTCTGGGGTAGAAATAGCGATTTGGCCGATAGCATTTTTCGAAATAAATAAATATAATTTTTCGCCCGCTTCTAATTTATACACGATTGATCATTTTCCCGTTTTAAAGAAGTTTTTCCGCTAAACAATAAATTTGGACTCAATGAGAGTTTTAAGTAACTTCTGTATTAAAAGATGGAAAAAAAATGAAGGAGGGTTGTGTTTAAATAATGTATATTAAGTACAAAGATGGTGATACATGTTGTGTGAAGGTATGCTGCTGATGCTGAGCTTATTAATATATTTTCTCCCTGACTCAAAAATTTATTTTTCACTTAGATTATATCAAATAAAAGTAACCAAAACCGTTAAGTGAGCTTTGAAGATAATATGGAGTTTTTAGGCCCCTTAATTGCAGCACGTGTTACGTTATTCGTTATTCTGAGCATACGCAAAGAAATAACCGTTTACATTTTTAGAGGATAACGTGTTCCTTTATTTACGGACGAGTAGCAGTAAAGTTAATAAGCATCACTTTAAAAAGCAGAACGACGGTGTTGACATATTTGACTTATTTCTAATAATATTGATAAAATAAGCGGCTATAGTAAAATAAGAAATGTATTATAAATCTAAATAAGACTTTTTCAATGATTAATTTACGCGATTATAGCGTAATTACGGATTTTGTTTGAAAATTGTTTGGGCAAATTTGAACTTTGGCAACACTACTAACTGCGCACGGACAGGTTCTAGCTTCTAACCCATAACCTAACTATTCGATTTTCAATTTTTGTTTTCCGTTTTCCGTTCCGTTAACCAATAGTGAAATGGACGTGGAAGAAAAAGAAAGCGTTTTGGCGATCATGATGATCTAACGCTTTCAAGAGAAGATTGGGGCATAACCCATATCAACACTCAGAATCATGGTCAACTATTCAAGAAAACATGTTAAGCCTTTTTCCATACCATTTATGGTATTCGAAGACATTAAACCAGTCGCGGAATATGTTCCTTCTGAAACCTAAAATTGATAAGGCAATCTCTGGGCTCAATATTTTCTTAATTAAAAATAGCTCTTCGGTTTGCCACAACAGGTGGGTCCAAGATGTCGTTTAAAATTAAGCCTCTTATTAAATCGTGATCTACATCTCCCTAGTCGTTCCGGCGCAGAAAGGCAGCTGCAATGTTTCCTTCCATCTTAGCCACTTTTTGTTTAATAACAATACAAACTTAAACTAGCTTTGAAACTTTTCCAAACAAAACGGGATAAGAAAACAATAAAGTTAGGTTTATTTCATTAAGAGTGCGACAAACGCGGTATCAAAAACTTAAAAACGCACTTGAGGTTATTGGCCTGAACACCTTATTTTTTCAACACTGCGCATGATCAGAATAAGGCTTAGTGTTTAAGGCCACGTAATTTTAAGGGGCCTAAAAACTCTATTATTGATTTACCTCGTGCCTATTTAAGATAAATTTAACTTTTATTCATATCGTCAAATTCTGTCTAACAAAGTGCATTTGAATGATTTTTGATCTGTAAAAAGATACCTATAGCTAACAATATAAGAATTCAGATTTATATAGTTGCCCCTCTACAATTTGCTCAATGAGTAGAATACGCAAGGGCGGATCCAGCTTTCAAGTCAGGGGGCTCATCAAGTCAGGCTTGCCAGGTTTATCGTTTTAACAGTAGATCTACCATTTTCGGGGTAGGTGTAAGCCTTGTTCTATGGTGCTACCAGAGATTAGTAGACTACTAATATCTGGTGCTACCGCCTTACCGTTAAGCCATAAGAATCTACCGTTAAATGTTACCTTAAATACTTTCAGAAAATGAATGTCTTTATTATATTAATATATCTAAATTATATAATTTGAGTTTTTTTTTTAGGAATTTCTGTAAGACGTAAGTAAATAGTGGCTCCAATAAATTCTAAAAAGCCACTCAACAGGCAAATTCACATTTCGATAGTTTCTGTGTCTATTTGAAATCCTTACAATGGATTTCATCATTTCATGCTGATGAGATTTACTCATAGTAGTGCCATTAATAATGCATTGTTCAAATTTAGTTGCAGAGGGATTTTCAAAAACTTGATAACGAATGGAGAATCCTTAGAAACTCTGATTTTCGAAAAAATTATAAAGACGACATCTCAATAACATTATTTTGGCTAAATGTACAAGCTGAGCAATATCCAGATGGCACTATGGTGTATCCTCTGCTTGCCCAGTTTGCATTCCATATGCTGAGTTTGTCTCATTCTTCTGCAGGTGCAGAAAGGAAGTTTTAGCAAATTAATTTGTTGAAAACGAAGCAGATAAATCTATTATCCACCAATTTTATGGTTGGTCTTATGCATTCGCAAGAATACATAGGTTGCAGAGAATGCTTCAATTTAAACATAAAAAGCTCTTCGAATATCGTAATAGTAACAAGTACAAAAGGTCTGCTAGCTTTTCTGACTCAGAATAAGTTATTTGAATCAATTGAAAAAATAAAACATGTTTTTCATCAAGTTATGATATATTTTTAACAATATTTTAGTCATAATTTAGGTAGTTACGTAAAACTTATGTACAAAGGAATGATTATTTTTCATTGCTCGTTTTGGCAGCTGTGCTGCCATCTATCTTCTCATGTGACAACTTTCCAAAGAGTAGTACAACTCGGTTATTTTATTTCAATTTTATGTAAATTGAGTTATTAATAAAATATTTTGTTCAATAGGCGATTTTTTTTATCAAAAGTACCTTCAAAAACCACTTTAAAAAAATCGAAAAACAGAAATTTAGGGGAAATAAATTATCTACCGTTTTATTTTTAAATCTACCGTTTTTTCCTATCCATTATACCGCTTTCGAAGTTCTTCGTCTGGCAGTGTTGCATGTAGTAGAGATTCAATGAGGATATGCTTCAATTCAATTAGAATTAGAATTGTATTATCACAAAACGAGTTATGCCTTCCTTCTCTTCAATTGGCATTTGTTTGTGAACGTAAAGAAGTGTCCGTCCAGTTAAGCACTTTGCCATTGAAGCTCTAAAAAAATCGGCAACAAGCTGGTCCGAGAACTGGTGCAAAAAGACAGCAACGGATTCCACCGCTCTCAATGGAGCGCGCAGATTGAATGTGGATCTTCTCTTTAGATCACTTTTGCACTACACACCCAGCTGTTTCATGGAAATTTACTTTATAACTCAGTTTCATAATAAAAAGCAAGTTTCGTATTCCGTTGGAGCATTGAATGTGGAACGACGGCTCTACACATTATATCCAGTTTTAAAGACTCAAAGTTTCATAAAAATCGACGAAAGTCCGAGACCATTTCATTTAGCATGAAAAAATCTATTCTGCTCGTTGATTGGAGTTGTTTATATTTGACTGTAAAACCTGTTTTGTTCACGGCGGCCATCCAAACTAGTTTAAGCTAGAAACTTGCGTTTGGAAATATTTGCGTGCGAACAACAGTCAACAATAAAAAACCGGAAATCGAACTGTAAATGACTCATCCAAAGGGACGATCAAATAAACAACTATATTATCACGTTAATTCGGTAGTTCGCTGCCTTCGGAAAGTGGTAAAATCCTCAATATCGCTTGAGATGTTTTTTCCGCAAAGGTGACTAAATATTCGGGTTGGTATGGGCAGTTAACAAAATAATTCGTCAGACCTTTGTTCATAGACGGCATATACAGGATAATTTGGTGTCAATAAGGCAACTGCGCTAGTTTATCCAATATCCGCAGAAATATTTTTTTGAGAATTAATCGGTAGAAAATGGACGCAGATAATAGGGCGCCAGCTTGCAGAAAGCTGGTAAAAGTGATTTCTAATACCTATATAAATCCTTTAGCTTGAACTGAGTTTAGTTTTTCGAACAGCAACTGAAGTTGATGGCATTTCTGATTTCTCTTTATTTCTTCTGTTCATTTCGAATAATTAAACTTTTGACTAAGTTTATCTAATACTAAAGAATGTTTTTCTTTCTTTTCAGGTGGCACAAAGCAGCTTTCGGTAAGTTTGGAATTACTTTGCCCCTGGTTGCCATGTAGATGGAGTGCTTTTACTCCTATGTTATTGACTTTATATTTATTCGACAAGGAACGACGAGGGAAGTTCTGGATTCTGGATTAAATTTTGAAATTTTTCGAATTTTCGTTCTTTAAAACTAATTTAAACTCAGATATTATACATTAACAAATGAGGTTCTCTACCGAAGACTCTTTTGATATGTAAACTTTTGATATGTAAATGTTATGTTCTGAACTAAACTTTTTATTGTTTTGGCAGCTAATTTGCGTTTTTAAAATTGACTTGTGGACTGTTGTTATCTGAACTTTCAAATTTAAAACATTCTAAATGTGAAATGAAAGTCGTTCTGCTGTGAAGTACACTTTATATGGTCATCTAAGTCTAAGATAATGATTTATATTGCAAGTAATCACTCAATGGTGTTGTTCCTGGTAATTATCATATTTTGGCCCTTCTGGAATTCGATAATAAAGAGTTACGATAATTAGTTAGTGGTGTTTTTTTTCAGAAATGCCTTCTACTGCCACTTTTCGATGCTCGAAAGTACAGTATTTTCCCATTAGGCAGCGTATTGAAATGTTAATGTATGATCAAAACTGGTGTGATTGGACACTTTGTGTAAATATTTGGGTTATTGTTGGTTATCTGTTGATCAATTTTAAATGCTTATTTGAATCAGCTTTCTCAACCAAAACAAGAAAAAATGATAAACTTTCAAACCGCGAAGTGGTTGAAAAAGACATTTCCGATAGAAAATCCATTAAGAACGTGTTAGTGGAGGGATTTATAGTTAGTAGAAGGAGATAGGATATTTATAACGGGAGTAAGTTTTTTATTATCGATATTCAGAGCTCAATCTAGAAAATAGATAATTTTGCTTCTCTGAATTACACCCTAAATTAATCGGTTCTTGTTTCCCATGAGGGATAGCAAGTGTTTGAAAAATTGGAATCATTTTCACTCCAATATTTTGGATTTGATTTTTGAGAAACAGTCAGGTTTTAGTAATAAAACGAATTCAATCTGCTTAAAAATTCTTCAAACTCAAGGTATCAACACTAGTGTTTTTCTGTTGTGAATACTTTTTTTGCTGTATTCAAATGTTAAAATAGCGCAGAATGCAGGCGAAAACGCCTAAAGGTAGGTGGAACTTGTTTATTGCTTTGTGATGGTTTAGCGGATAGCGCCTTAAGAGGCTGCAAGTGATCCCGGACTACTTATTTAGATATTGGCCGGTTTTCGCCAAATTTTACACTCTAAATAAATTATTGTCTCCAAAGGATTCGTGCTAGGGAATTTCAGCGGCCAGGATCTGTCCGATATATATTGTAGAGTAGATGGCAACCAGGGTTGTAGTTTTTCTTTGATAGCTTTCACGTTGCTCGCATGTGCAAATTTGTGGATTTTATGAGGCGAATTTTAAATAACGGCATTTTCAAAATTATAGCTCAGCTTTCTAGTTATTTTAGTATGCTATATATTTTCCTATGCGTAAATATGTAAATATTTCAATTATAATTTGAATATTGTCACCTCGCTAAACGCACGACTGTGATGAAAGAAAGGCATTTATAGCTAACGCCCCATTCTAACAAACAAAATTATTGGATTGATTTCAGAGRTGATCCTCTTTTGAGGCATTCAGCTGCAATTAAATATTACTTTATTTATCATGTACACACAAARAAAGACACTTAGAGCAAAACYACAAATGAAACAAATTACGGCCTTAAATGTCCTGGAATTTTTTTCACTGAGAATATTTTACTTGGAAAATCGTCTATTCGGCATTCAAGTCAAATCATGAATGTCAACTTCGTCAACGAATATTAATTTAGGGCAGAAAGACCGATTGGGTCGATAGCCTTTTTCTGTAGGAAATAAATATTATTTACATTATACAGTGAAAGCTCTACTTGCGGACAGCTCTAATAAGCGGACATCTCTCTTAACCGGATATTTTTCTYGGAACCGAATTTCGTCATATGGGTTTCAATGTAAACCAACCACTTTCTTATAAGCGGACATTCTATTAAACGGACGCGGACATGATCATACGGAGTTACAAGCGGACTCGAACCTGTAAAACGCGGTCTATGAATAAAACCATTATCATAAATAAGCGATTTTCAAGCGGGGAATTCTTTCACATATTCCGTAATTGCCCGTTTAAGATGTTAAGATGTTAAGTTTCGAGCACATTTAGAGAGTGTTTGTGAACATGGCTCCGAAAAAAAATGCGTTCCTTAAAAGAAAAAATGGAAATCTTAAATGCTTTAGATCAAGAAACAGTGCCCGTTCGAGAACTAGCAAGGCGATTTAAGATCGGAAAAACATAAGCGGCAGAAATAACCAAAAAAAGAAGATATTAGAACAAAATCACAAATCGACAAAAGAGGAGTTTTCTAAAAAGTGATGGTCTTGACATAGATAAAAAGAGTTTAGACATGGATACGGGATGTTGCTTGGCTACAAGCCGGAGGACGCAGATGAGACGCAGATGAGACCGGACTTTTCTTTCGTGCATTACTAGAAAAAACTTTCTAACATTCAAATCTGAGAAATGGACCGGCGGTAAGTTCTCTAAAGAAAGACTCATCATTTTGTTTTGCGCATCGATGGCTGGTGAAAAGGAGGATTTATTAATCATAGGAAAATCAGCTCGCCCTCGTGCTTTGAAAAATATTGCCATCCAAGATTTGCCAACAATTTGGAAATCAAACAAGAAAGCGTGGATGACTCAAGATATTATGTCAGAATGATTGTTTCAGTTCGATAGAGAAAAGAAGAGTGTTTTTATTTCTAGATAACGCAGGATGTCATCCTCGTGAGGTGAAACTGAAAAATGTCCAAAGTTATATTTTTGCCCCCAAACGCCACTTCTATATGTCAGCACTGGACCAAGGCATCATTAAAAACTTAAAATTTTATTATAGAGATCTTATTCTATAACACGTGTTAATTTAAATTAACCCTTCCAAGTCTGTGTCTGAGGCGTCCATTAATGTATTAGAGGCTTTATATTTGATAAAGACGCCATGGAATAAAGTAAATTCTGCAACAGTCAATAATTGCTGTATAAAAGCTGGATTCAAGAAGATAGAAGGATAAATTCCACAAGATTCTACTCCAGAAGATGAGCTGCCTTTGTCATTCTTAGCTGGACCAACGCGTCATGCTAAATCCTGCAAAATGTGCAAGTCATGAACAAGCACAAGGATTTGTAAACATGGTGCAGACTGAAGAGGAAACGTTTCATCCTGATACCACCGCCCTTTCCAAAACGGAACTTTCCATGAGGAGTGATGATGACGAATCAGAAGAAATGTTGGCAATTGTATCCGATGCTTCACTCATAAAATCGTATGATAATGCCTTAAATGCAATTTCCCTTTTAAAAATATTTTCAAGCGATGATTTTATTGCGTTTCAACATCTTAAATGAAGCTTGAAACCTATTTTCAGCATTGGATTATTCAACAAAGATTTCAAAAAACGCGCCAAACTAGTATTATGGAATATGTTAATAAACCGGCACAATAAGTTCTATGTTGCTATGTTGAAAAATGTTATAAAACATATATAGACAATAAAAAAGCTGAAAATAAATATTTCTTTTTAATTAAATACATATCTCTATTATGCGGACACCTCCCATAACCGGACATTTTTTGTGGAACCGTGACTGTCCGCTTTCACTGTATATATATTAATTTAAAATTTTTGTTTTTTTCACAAGATTGCACACTCTCTGGGATTGAACTCGTTTTACTCCCTTGCTATTGCCGCTATCCAATTTGAGGCAGGAATATTTTACAGCTACTTCTTTGTGCGTTTTGGGGGCTTTTGGAACTTTGAAATATCTTGAGATTTAACGAAGTTAAGGGCAAAAGAGTGGAGTTATGCGCAAATGGCACAATTGAACGGTTGTTAACATTCAGGGTTCATTATTTCCCAAACCATTGCCAATGTCGATTTTGTTCAAGACAGCCGAACTCTAGCGAACACTCATGGCAAATGCGACCGCATTTTTTCGTCTTGAAATATTACCAACAGTTCAGGAGTTATAGGAAAACAAGTCTGCAAATAATGTGGGTGGCATTTTACGTGTCTAACTAAAATTCCATTTTCTCCGAAACTGTATACGAAAACCCTGTTGATTAAAAGTGGAATTTTGGTCGAAATTCGAAAATAAGTGAAAAATTTGCACATTTGCGATTTTCAGAAAATTCGAATTTTTAAGATTTTCTTAAGAAAAAGTTTTAATTTTAATTGGGTTGCTTCTAAAAATACATTTTGGGGTTAAAAAATCTTGGTGCGCCACTTTTTACGCCAAGTGTATGTGCTTTTAAAACTTTTTGCATTTCTGAAAAACGTTCATAATTGACCGAGTTACAGGGTAAAGAGTGGAAGTATATGCAAGTTTGAGAGTTTTATCCTTGCCGATATTCAGACCTTATTTCCTTCTAAACTGTTGCAAATGCAAATTTGTTGATAGACGGTGAATCTGTGAAACCATCTCACGTTCTATTTTGAAAATGCGTTAATCGAGGTAAAAATTCAAAGTATTTTGTTCGGAAAATCGGTTTTTCAACCCTCAAATTATCATAACTTCCAAGTTTTCAACCGTTTGCTATTTTCCGAGATGCAGTTTTTATAGAAAATACTACGTTTTTCAACAAATTTCAAAATTTGTATTAAATGAAACTCAATGAGTATCATATAAATGAATTTTGTTAAGGCGAACATTGAATAACTGGCGAAACGGACAATGATTAATGATGACGAACGGAGTTTGCTTCAAAATAATTGGGAAGTTGGGCGGAAGTACAAACGTTAAATACACATTCATCAGTACTCTAACATTTAATCTAAAAATATAGTTTCATAAAACTCTATATAATACTCCATTAATTTGCCATTAAACGTATAAAAAATTACTATTTGTTTCCGAATAATATGATATAATATTGATGAAAAAAGCCCTATAATGGACCCGGCCCGTACGTTAAAATGAGGTCCGATGAAAAAATTCGAATTGAGTACATGCAAACGAGTCATCACTATTACTTTTAGCCATCAAAATAAATAACAACTTCGAGTTTCGGTATTTTCTTCAAATATTAATCGGATATATTCCGTACTTGCAAACAAAGACAATTTGCTGCTATTCAGGTTTTGTTCCCGAATTGCTTTCTAATTAAGAGGCGAACAATACTAACAGAAGTTTTTCTAGACCTGTTGTAAACTACACACCAACACTGACAACAAAAGTATAACAAATCTAAGGGCTTTCACATATTGGCATTTCACTTTATACTAAATCATGGACAGGTACAGTGAACGGCAAATGTATAAATTAATTTACTTAAAAACCACGTGTTTGGTTTCGGACAATCGCTTAGGCCCATTTTCATCAGAAACAGGGGAAACGCAGTTTGACGAAACTAAGTTTATGTTAAACGCCGAAATTAAACGCGTTTAACGGCGGACCGTTTTCACCAGCGCTTCGGTACGTTTCACAAACTGCGTTTATTGAAACGCAGTTTGAGAAACTGGAAACACTGACATCGTTGCAAAAGTGAGAAATATTACGATTCTCATCGCAAAATCATCTTATCAAGGAACCATTTGGCTCCATGACGTCAATAACCCGTTATCAAACCCAAACTTTCTGCTCGAACTAACCGCAAAATTTTAAAGTTTGCTTTGTTTATGCAAGGTTTGTGCATTCGTGTATGGCTTATGACTGGTATACACGTTTTTATTACATTTTCTATTTAAAAAGTTACTTAAACAAATAGAAAATTAAGTCCTGAGGACGCCCTTTCAGATCCTTATAAAATTCATTGAATAAACAAGGCAAGCGGAGGAGTCAGGAAGGATTTTGATGGGTAAACAGCTTGGCTGGAATCTCACAAAACCCAGAACGCTAGAAAACCAGCTCTATCGCGGAGCTCACCCTATGTAAAATTGGAGGTATTGTAGTTGTGCTGAAACCCTTAAAATATCCAGCAAAAATTTGCATGCATTCTGTGACATAAAACCGCAAAGCACCAAGAAGTTGGCTTATCGGCGACACAATTACAGACAGGACAGACAAAGTACATAAGTAACAATAAAATATTCGTAGACTTCTTCGAAAATTAAGTTATAAACTGGCCTACGTGCCAGTTCTATTATTATTTTTCGGTCGACCGACAGCAACAACAACAATTCTTTACACAGTGAGGTTAGATCAAGTCTTTAAACTTTAAAGTTTAAGCACAAACTAAGTTTAAGGTTCTGGTGAAATCCGTTTCGCGCGTCAAACTGAGTTTCAGACGTTAAACTGGTTTAAGATCGCTTGATGAAAATGGGCCTTAGACTTGCCGATTATATTTTAATGCTTACACATAGTTTAAAATTGATCGCCATACACAAGCGACCAAAAATGTCAAGAGATTATTTTGAATATTATTTAATTCGTTCTGATCATTTTTTTGTTGTCACTTTATTGGCTTATGAGTCAGGTATGCAACTAATTGATCGCCATTTGAGCGTTTTATGTAACACATAAGTAAGGAAATATTTAAGACATAAAAGAGTAGTACATCAATGCTCGTTTAAAAAACTATGCAACTGAAAACAAATTTCGAAGAGCAGATCAATTCTGCTTAAACTAAGCAAGGACTCTTTAAATAAATTTATGATTGAATATATTTCAGCCGCTCACTGTATATTGATTAAATCATGCATGGTAGTTCATGTATTTTTCTGAGAACTGCCGACTGCTTTGTTCATGGACATGTAAGCACAAATAAAAAGCTCCAAGATACTCAAAATATACTAAGCGATATTTGCTTCCTGAACAAAACAGTTGGCAACATTTTCGGGAAAAGTGGTTTCACATGTTACTTTCATGCATTTACTGGGTCACTGAAGTATATTGACTTTAATTTTACCTCCATCTTTTTTCATACTTTTGTCTGCAAATGTAAGAAAAAGATATTAGTGATTTTCGATCGGGAAGTGAATTGCTTGATAGTTCCAATGCCCACATACATGCATATGTAGCAAACCAAAGCTAGCCAATTAGTACCTAACAATGTTATCACGTTGCTAAACGGGATACTTATTAAACTAACTATTGATAACGCGTTAAAAAAATGGTGTATTAGCATACAATGTCGAAAAGAGAGTAGTACAAAACTTTTCGGTTCGTATTAAGCAACTAGCTAACTTATATCAGTCTGTATTACGGCCGAGCATTTAATGTTGGACAGTTTCGGAAATAATAGGTGCAGGATGGGCAAAATTGGTCGTTCTTATGGATGATTTCGGAACCCGTAGCAAGAAATTCAAGAAAACGGCATGGGGTTAAGAGCCCGACTTTTACGAAAAGATGAAATAGCACATTTCAATTTATCTTTTGCTAATTTGCTTATGAGATACTGTGTACAACCGAAAATTGCTGATTTCGACTTTATTTTTAAGCTTTTGTTATTGGAAATTAATTAAATTAATACATAATCATATGTACTGTATAAGTTATATAAGTCGAAACATTTTCGAGATGTTTCAAGAGAGTCAGAAGGCAAACTTGTGATTTTTAAATCGAACACCCTGTACATTTTGACGCTATTAGATAACCCTGTCCTTCTCCAGATTAACCAGAACCATTAGTGTTTTTAGCAGTTCCCGAAATTAATTAAAGTATTAAATGAATTTGAATTGAACTGAAATAAATCAACGGAAGAAATACATAGATACTTCAACGAAAAACCATTAAAGTCAACAGAAACTTCTGAGCAAGACCGCAAAAATATTTTAAAAAACATTAAAACGAATAACAGACAATTATCTTAAACAACAGAAGAATACATGATTAAAAAGATCGATTTAGAAGACATGGGACTGAACCACCTAAGATTTGCGGACGATATTGTGTTGGTTGCAGACAGAATTGACGAGGCGAGAGAGATGGTCAGGCGGTTAAATGGTGCTTCGGAAACAGCAGGTTTAAAAATTAACTTTAGTAAGACCAGGTTGTGACCAACTTGGTAATGAACGAACGAATACTAACAACAGGGAAATAAAAAACTGCATTTTTGTTTTCTGAAAAATCGAGCTCAGAACGCTGTTCCAAAAGCGGATTCGTGAATTTCTTGCTATGTTTTAAGAAGGAACCCATAAAAGCGACCAATTTTGACCACTCTGTACATTTATATAACTTCTGGAAAGTTTATTATAAGAGGTACGCAAAACCGCTAAATGAAAAAGTTGTAAACTGTGAAAAGTTAACAAAAAATAAAAAGTTTTCTAATTTCTAATGGAAAACCCTGTACATTTTTGGAATAGTTGATAGAGCTTTTTTTTGGTTTAGCCATGGGCAATTGCTTTTAATTATCTAATGTACTGACGGTTGTTTGAAATTATTACTTATATTTTTTAAACAATTAGCTTACAAATTCGAATTTCAATTTTCAACAGATCTTTATCTAATTATTGCTAAACTAAAAAAGTAACTGTCTAAGAAAAAGTGCCATTATGCTCCTGCTAAGCAGAAGCATTCTGTATTAGCAAACATGATTAAAGCGTGTTAGATTAACCAAATGTTGAACTTACTGGCCACTGGTCGGATGATGTCGCACCACATGTATAATTCTACCAGGAGGATAGAGAGGCTGATGGCTCGTTAAAGCAATGGAACTGTCCGAAGGATGAATACCCATACATCTGGCGTTGTGTTTACTTCGCATGTACTCCGACACTTCTGTTTCTCCAGTGGACATCTCCACTGCAGAAGTCGGTTGAGAACAGCCGCAACATATTATACTGCACGTTATTGTTTTCCACTGAAAGTTCATTAATATACAGTGTGTAGATAAAGCAAAAAACAAATATATTGTTGCAATTTGGAATTTTACGTGAAAATGCTCTTAGAAGGACAAAGGAAATATTGATTATCATAACAACAATAACAAAAGTGGTTCGACACACAGAACAATCTCAACAAATGCACCGAGGGCTGTAGCACTAAAAGCAACGATTTGACAAACTTGTGTTTTGCCTGGTAGTCTGGTACAGATGATTCTTAAAGTACTTTAAGTTTTCTTGAAGAAACAAGGTCTTCATGAAGCCAAATCGAAAACTCTTTCATAAGTGTTTTTGGGCCAGCAGAAGAGCATTTCTTCGTATTTTGGGACGTACGTACTGTCAACGACCAAGTCCTCATAAAATCTGGGAAGTCGCTTATACAGGGGGACCATGTACAACATGATGGTTGTCATTAGATTTATGTATCTGAGGACTAAGCTTCGCACTCCGCTATGAAAGAGTTTGTCATGACAGGTTTTTTTCTAGTATCTCTCTCGTCGGCCCCTCCACTGAGAATCGTGATTTATCCCAGTTTGTTCGACCAGCTGTTTCCATTTTGTTCTGTGCTCTGCATCTCAAAATGCTTGACAAAATGAGCAACCGGTGTTTTGTTGAAGTTGATCTAACCATCTCGTTGGCCATCTACCTCTTGCCCTTTTTCCACGAACATTTCTAGAGATGATCAGCCTCTCTAGGTTAGCCTCACTTCTGCGCGCCACGTCCAAAAACTGCATACATATTAACGATAATCTGGCTTCTATCCTGAGCTCATTCAAAATAGAAACATTTGTGCGACGAGCTCTCAGATATTCGCAACATTCGTCGTGAACACCGCTACTCATGGCCCTCTTTGCCATCCCAATGCGTCTTCAAACTTTTGCCTCGCAGTTTCCATTATTAGTTATGGTGGAGCCTAGGTAGTTAAAGCTGTCTAAGATCGGTCAATTGAACGGTGTTAAATCTATCGACTATCATTAATTTGATCTGGACTTTGTTGACCTTTAACTTCTCGTCTAACAAGTTCTATCATTTCTCCTTCCGTTGCCGCTATGAGGGTGGTATCGCCAGCAAATCTTAGGCTGGACATTGTTTTGCATAGAATGGTTAACATTTTTTCTGAATGTATGTAGTTGGTCAAGTCTTCTTCTCAATCAATGGCCTTCTTATCGTATACAAAAGTCAAATGCAGTGGTACATTTTACCAAGTATTTTTTCGAATAAAAGTACGCATTGTCTGCAGGCGGTCTGCAGATGGTACTGAAACGACTCGATCCTGGTAGTCAACCGAGCCGTTATTATTTTCGTTAGCTGCTTATGCAGATGCGATAATAATAATAATGTTTCTGCCTTCTTTCTTATAAAGTAGGATAACTTCAGCATTTTGCCACTTGGTTGGGCTTACCCATGACCGGCGTTGTTCAATAACCGACGACAGAAAACCAAAAAATAGTAACTTTACGCATTTTACTACCGATATTTTTCAGAAGCGAGGTCACTAGCAAACATCGGTTTAATTTACTTCTTACTTTATTTGCAGAGAGTGACTTTTTCTCAAAAGTATGTCATTTGAGTTCCTAAAATCGAATTTTCGTAGAATTTCTTGTAGTAGTTATAACAAGGTCTTAATGGAACCAGAGGCATATACTTTAATTGAATTTTGTAATTCTCATGTGTAATTGTCCCTATCTAGGGCAGTTATTATAATAAAACAATAAAAATATAAATAAAAATTAATTTTAATATGGAAACCGTTTCGCGTTTTTAGGAACTTACCTTGGGATCCACACTTCTTTTGATCGCATTAATCAGATCTGTTCTCAGTGTTTCCATTTGATGCAACCCTATTCTAGGCACGACGTCTTTTCCTATAACTACAGACACTGTAAATTCTTTGGTATATTCAACAGCTGGAGCCGATAATAATCCACCCGGCGGAGAGTAGCAGAAACATTGCAGAGTTGGGTAGATTTGTCGCATGAGGATGCCCAATATGCTTGCTGTGCCTGGAAATATTGAGAAAAACCGAAAATAGTTTCATATAAAAATGCGAGCCGGTTTCAATGAATTAAGGAAAAGCGGCGCACTTAATAAATTATGACATATTTATGCCATGTATAATGTATTATATAAGCTTTCTATATTTGCAATCCTGAAAATCGCACCTTCCAAAATAATAAAAATTTTTGCAAAAAAATTATGTTTTTAAGCACATTTATTTTACAAAAATATTTATCTGGGCACACATCATGCAACGTAAGCCTTCAAAGAAGCAACCAACCCTTTTTTGGCGCTCATCACCAACAAAGTTTCATTTATCAAATAGTAAAAATGCACGGAATATAAGTATTTTTTTTTCAACTGCTCGGAACGTGATTATAATATGTATAATAATGCGATTAGGTACTAATGTATCGGTCCTCACAACCAACATTGTTTTCCATAAGAAATACAATACGACGAGAACATTGCTTTAACATTAACTTTTTAGTTTTTCTGCACTTTCAATGTGTGAAAATTCGTTACTTTTTAAAAACATCTTTAATAGTCTACAATATTATGTTGTCACATGAGTAAAGTCATTGTAAAATAATTATTTTATTTTACTAGTGTAACATTATGGGAAATATTTTGAATTTATTCTACTATAACTTCCAAATTATGCAAAAAAGAGTAAAATCAACAAGCTTCAGGGTTGTGAGATTACACGGAGGAATTTCCTGATTTTGCTTAACAATTTGCTGAAAATATTAGCGGATTCCGACTGTGATTGCGAAAAATAAAATTTATTTGTAGCTTTCTGTTTTGTTCGCTAACTGTTTCTAAATGAAGTATTAAATTTAGTCTTCTAGCTTACAAATCAGTGAATTTTGGGGGCCGAGGCTGCAATATTTTTCGCAAAAAAAAGATTCCCGAACTTATCAAAACTGCTATGCTATATCTACAGCATATACATACATATTTTCGACTAGATAAATCATCATTTTTAAAAATTTGTTGTATTTCGAGATTTAATGGGTCAAGAAAAACATTATAATTTTAAAACTTAGTACTAATAAACGCACGTAATTCTTAATCTAGCAGAACTTTGAAAAATGATGCCCAATTAAGATGCTAGAGTTCAATCGTTGCCTTATTTTCAACTGGAAATATTCAATTTTTTAAAGCTTTATCTCTTTTCACAGTTTTTAAGCCTGGGAGAGTTTATTGCGCATTTAACAAAGCTTATATCCAGTGTAATTATTTTACAGAACTACCACAAAGCCCGCCAAACTCACACGCTTCAAGCAAAGACCACGAAAGCCTAACTCTAACAATAGTTCTTACGTTACTTTGCACATTTTTCTATTTGCTATTAAGAAATATTATGAAAGTACATTTTTGGTATGTATTTGTATCCAAACTTTTAAGCTATCGAGTAGCGGAATATTTGTTTCATGAATGAAATGAAAATGAATGAAATAATTACTTCTCATTAGTGTTTTTTCCCACTAAAATTGAAAAAAAATGAGAATGTCCATTTTACATAAGTAGAATATATTACAAAACATTAATGAGTCTAATAAAAGCAAAGTTTAAATGAATATTAAAATCCTATACAGTTCTAATAAAAAACGTTTCGTTTGGTATTTCTATAAACCGTTTACAAATATATAACTGGTTATAATTTGTAAACGGTTAGAAACTTTTGTTATTCGGTAATTCTTTTGGTCTTGAATCAATTTAGCATCACATTTATAACACAATTCTCACTATTTCATAACAATTGCTGACACTGCTAGTAAGACTTAACAGTTGACCAAAAAGATTGCAAGCAATGTAAAATTCATCTGTTTAAAAATACATAAAGAATTAACGTTTATTAGAAGTTTATTTTAATTATGATTTAGTCTTGTAAGGTTTCGGAGGACCACATGATCTAGTATAGCTCGTCAGATTTTGCCTACCGGACAAATTCTTGCCCGAGTAGATTTGCATTATGAGTAGCGACTTTCCTGTTGTGAATATTTTGATCATCTTTCTTGAATTTAATTCATTTCATTAAAAAACATTTCGTGCACTTTTTTCTCATCATTTTTATATTTTCCATTCTTTTATTTGTAAAAGCAGTTTAATTCTTTCAATTAAAAGTGTGTTATTTCATGTGTGCTTTCTTTCGATGTTTATGTGTTTGTGAAAATTCTATTTTATTATTTCAGTGTTGGATATTTTGCCGTTATTTCAAAACATGCATTGCTTATTATGATTATGATTATTATTACAATAGAAAATGAACAAATATTGAACTCTATTTGTTTACTTGCTTTTACGAATATGATAAATGTAATAAAAATTTGTTTACCTGCTCCTAAAGAATGTCCAACAATAACAATTTCGAAATCTTTAGTCCCCCGTTCAGGTTTTCTAGCTCTCGCTCTTTCTATCAGTTGCTCTTGCTCGATTTTCTCCAAAATATAATGGGCTGCTTGTACCATGCCCTTATGACCTGTCCAGTCTTCTCTTGGTGGATTTAAAGGTATCGTTTCACTCTCTGCATTTAGGTCCGTTAGAATATCCTGCAAACGTTACGCCTGATATTTTGTTTGCAAATTTAGAGAATTTGCTGTTAGCACCTTCATAGACAACGTTCCTCTAATACTAATGACAATTTTCTTCCTATCATAATCTAAGGCAACGAAAAACGGAGTTTCACCAACATCCACATGATAAGTAGCGTATATAACATCAATATCACCCAGATCGCTTAGCTTTTTAAGCACCGAGTAATTGCACTGACAACAATTATCGTCGACGATCTCTGGATCAGTTTCGCTATGCTTTCGACATGGAATGCAACAACAATGAAGACCTAGAATCAAAACCGTTTATAATTAAGTTCATTCACTTAAAATCATTATCTAAATTCACCAGTGCAGAGACGACAAACTCCAGTTTTGTTCATCATAACGAATATGGGCCAGCCATAAGCTAAAACAGCAAAATGAGCGTAGTGGATGACGGTTTGGAATAGGTTCAAATCGGCTCCATCTTCATGTAGGGACAGAAATTGGGTTCTAGGGGTAACAGCCACTCCGCTCAAAAATTCATATGTATCGTTTTTGCGCTGAAAGAAAAACAGACTTTTTAGCCATTTTACTAATGCGTAAATTTCTAATTAGTGCCTAAAGTAAGCTCTTAAATCTAAGAATATACCTTACAGCGCTTCCACCTAGACGACTTTATATATGGAAGTTAAATCATCATCATCAAAGTGGAAATCAAATATTTTCGCCCAATTCAATTGATCAGCAATCAAATTAAGGTGAGAGTCATTAATGAGAATTAACAAAAAGAGCAGGACCAGATTAACCTCGGGGCAGACTTACCGAGCGGTAGGTCAGGAACATATCAAGCTAAAGCAATTTCTGAAACAAAAAGCTAAACGGAATTATGATTAGCCTGAAAGTTCCCTTAATTCCACAGAAAGCATCTAACAGAACTAATGCGTAAAAAGCTGAAAATTACAACAACAAGAAGAGAATGTAATTTTCTCGTGTCAATAATAAGTAGCTGCAGAACAAAGTGACTGATTGACAAAGTGAAGTTGTAACCCGCATCGGAACTAGACCTGAGTAACACTGTGTTGAGGTGCGCTATTGAGTTCTCGCCGCTCTCTGAGTTAACTCATCGGTTAAGGAGTTATAAATCATTTTATCTAAAAAACGGTCATCAGAATTTTTTTGAGTAACATTTTACTACTTTATTCAAGCAACTAAAAAAGTCATCTAGATTTTCTCAGCAACAGAACTGAGTCCAAAGAAAGTCGGAGAGTTTTCCTGTAAAATCGATCTCTTAATTTTTTCCATTAAAGATTCAGTTTTCCAGTATTTTACAGTAAACCGTTAAGAAAAACGCGTTTTTTTCTGTATAGAGACAGTGTTGTTTATAAATATTGACGCAAAACTGAAAAAACCCCTGTTTCTAAGAGTTCTCCAAATAAATGATTATAAACTTTCGCTTTTTCAGTGCGGGGAACTATTTTTGGAAAAAGACCCAAAAATAATTATTAATGTTTTGTCCTTAATTCAAAGCTGAAAAAAGTTTTCCAAAAATTTTTGCAAAGCGGTTAAGAAGGCGAGTGTTCCACTAAAATGTATCTTATAATTTTTCACAGAAAACACCTGAAGATTGTCAGTATTTTAAGTAAAACTGATGCAATTTTTGCGTAGAAAGAATTGCTTAATAGACCCTTGGTTAAAACTGGAATGATCTGAATATTGAAAGGAACTATAAAAATCTCCAGAGCGGTGAGGGCGGCGAATTTTCCAAATAATTTTTTGTAAACTTCTGAAAAACAACTGAATAAAATTATTTGGTTTTTGTGCTAAATGCGCAGCTGAAAGGGATTTTCTAAGGTTTCCTGCAAACCGGTGAATAAAGCAAATTTTCTTATTGAAAATTTAAAATTGATTAAAAGCAAAATAATTTTATTTTGCTGAAAAGACCGTATTACTGTCAGAAAATAATGTTGCTTTTTTGCGTTTTCGGTTAAAAACTTTTAGTTTTGTAATCGGTTTTGGAGAAAACCCTAATGGTTTTCGGAGAAAAACTGGAGGAATTTATTTCCGTGTTTGTCCCGAATACGACGTTGAAAATAGTTTTTGTGAAATTTTTACAAAGCTCTAAATTTACCTTGTAATTTTTCGTGTAAAAAAGGCCTCCAGATCGTCAGTATTTTAAAGCAAAACTCTACAAAATAGAGCGTTTTTCAGTGAAAACTAAAAAGCCACATTTTTTTAACAATCTCTACAGTCAGAGGAATGGAGGTGACGAGATTTCCAAATAATTTATTATAGACTTTCGCTGATTCTGTTCGTGTTTTGATAGAAAATTATTCGATTCTTGTACAAAATTTGACGCGGGAAAGGGATTTCAAAATTTTTTACAAAGCGACGAAGGATTCGAAATTTATTTCAGAATTTTTCACGAAAAATACCTTAAGATTGTTAGCAATTTTAAGTGAAGCTTTTAATAATATATTTTTATAAATTTTTGTTTTTTTTATCTTTTTATAAATAATTTTAACTTAAGAAAATTGAGCATTTAGAAGAAAGAGTAACTTGGTTAAAACTGGAGTTCTGAAATTTTGAAGAAATTTCAAAAATATTATTAATAAATGGTCCTGAAGATAAATTTTAAAACAAATAAAAATTTGCGCAGCACTGCGCCAACTCATAAAAATTCACTCAGTTATCCAGGCCTAATTTGAACTATAGGTTCAGAAGCTAAAAGCCATAGAAGATATCTTCAGGTTGGCAAGCCAAACCAGGCGGTCTGAGGTTAGCGTCAAAATGTTCTTATTTTATTGCTCTTGCTCCTCTGTCACAATTGAAGAACTATTGGAAATAAGTGAAAAATATAATTCGCCCATAGAAAGCCCAGACAAAAATTGAAAATACCTTCCTCATAGGATTATTAGCCTGTATTATCGAACCTCAAACCCTTATACATTTAATGGTACGGCGTAAAATGTTTATTTGCAGCATTTTATCAATTTTAATTCGAGGTAACTTTTGTCTAAATTTCCCGAATTTGGCGATTAAAGCAATTTCAAAGGCAATAGCATTGACTATTATTATTTTATGTAAAAAATGTGTAAAGGTAGATGTATGCATTGTTTCTTGCCAAAATGGACATAATAAACCTTAAATATTTAAGTGTGGCTTTATAACCGACCTTGATTTACTTTTACTTAACAAAATGGACTCGAAGATAATCAGAGTGGACTTTATTTCTTAATTTTAACTTCATAAAATTTTGTTAAATTTTAAATACGTTTGGGGAGGATGCGACGGATTCCGATGAATGTTATAGTTAAATTCCAAAAATTAGTTTTATTTTTAATGAGAATTTTTGGAGTGATTGATTTTAAAAAACATATCGTGCGTGCTCTCTTAATAATACACCCAGTGAGCACCAAAACTGTTCATTTTTAATAATAAAGTAATTTTTATTGAATGTAGAAGTTAGAAATTCATATAAAGTATCCTAAAGCATAAAATGCAAACTAGCGAGACGCTTGATAAAATTTGAATAAAAACACAATGTGTCAACAACTAACAGTTTTTTTAATGCAGCTACACTTCAATTAGCATTTTCTAACGATTCAAGAAGAAATGTTGAAACATTAATGCTCCGAATGAAGCATATATAAAATGTTCAAATGTTATTTCAATACACTTTTTCCACCATCGTACAAGTTCAGGATATGGTTCCCTGATATGCAGTCTGAAATGTCTAGCCCTCGAACAAACGAGCGATTCAACTGGAAGATAATGTCGGCTTTTATCGCAAAATGCTGTAGATCGAGACACTGATTGATTCAGTCCGCCAGACAAAACAATACTTGTCTTTTTAATGGACTTCAACAAAACACAGGATTAGCTGTAAGTACAGCATAAAACTCATAGCATTTTTTTAAACAAATTTTTGTAAAAACGCTGAAATTGAAACGCTAACTAAAGTTACTGTTAAACTTCTTGTGATATCATCAATGGTTTGTTTCCAGCTACTGATTTCAGCGCCGTTTTTTTGTTGTTTCTTGTTGCCCTTGATAAGAGAGTTACAACTGTCAGACAGAAAACCCTAGAATAACAAGCAACGTTCTTACTTTTAGTCCTCACTAGTCTCACTGCAAATGAAAAACTAACAAGCTCCCATTTGGCTATAGCTAAAACAGTTGTAAGCAATAAAAAAGAAAATTTGCCTGAATAGAGGCGCTGTTATGTACCAGTTCCAAAGTAACTCAAAAGAGATGAAGAATTTACAATCTCACTACTTCGGCCTCATTTTTTTCTTTCTATCCTATTCATCCTATCCTACATCATATACTAACGTTTTGAAAAACGATATTCGATGGTAAAAAAATCTGGATCTGCTCTTTAATCTTCAGGATTTACCACAGTAGAATTAAAGAACGGGCTGCAGTATTCTGTTTTTTTTTCTAAATTCCGCTCCTATCGGAGATTGGACATCACCACCACTACCTGGACCCTATTAATCGCCCGCCTGAAGAGTTTTGCGAATGTGCAACCAAACCACTTCCCTCAACTTGCGCAGCCAAGAGATTCTTCTTCTGTCAATCGTTCTTCTGCCTTTGATTTTACCTTGAATAATTAGCTAATGGATGTTGTATATATCTCCTCTCAGAACATGCCCTAGATATTCTAGTTTTAGATTTTTTATAGTGTTACTAATTTCTTTAACTTTATTCATTTGACGTAGTATTTTCTCATTCGAAACCTTGGCAACTCCATGGTATTCTCAGAATCCTCCTTTAACAACACATTTCAAATGCTTCCATGTTCTTGATGTTTTCTGATTTAAGTGTCCAAGTCTCCATTCCATACAATAGAATGGAGATTATATAGCATTTTAGCATTCTGGTTCTCAATTCTAATGTTATATCTCGGCTGCAGAGTATTTTGTTTGTTTTTATGTTTTTATGAAAGCGCTGCGAGTTACTTCAATTCGACACTTGATTCATTTTGTGTGTTCTGCTGTTTCAGTTATCCATGTGCCAAGATATTTGTAGACGAATACCCATTCCAGGTTGTCGTTATTAATATGTATAGATGGTCTATTATGGTTTGTGTTTTGGTTTTTTAAAGTTGCCTTGACTTTGTTTTTCTTTGGGTTTATATCTAGGCCATATCTCTTTCAGAAAATTTTTGTTAATTCAAACAGATGTTGTAGGTCTTTCAGACTGTCGGCGACAATAACGGTATCGTCTGCGTATCGCAAGTTGTTAATTATTTACCTCCTGACAGCGCTTCTTCAAAGATGACCTCACTATACACATTGAACAAGAGAGGCGACAATACACATCCCTGTCTAACACCTCGACATATTTTAATCTCCTCACTCCGACCTTCTCCGACTTTGACTCGTTGGGTGCCAATAAAGATTGGGTATTATTCTTATCTTTGCTATCGATGTTTTTTCTCTTTAATGTCTCTAGGAGTTTTGAGTGTTGAACCTTATCAAATTACTTTTGAAAGACGTTTTTGGGGGGTTTTAGTGCGTGAGGCTAAAGACCCATTCTTTTTGCATTGATTTCTAGTATTGATTGTCATGATATGTTGATATTATTCGAAGTTGAACTAAGGAATCGCTTCTGCGAATGTCTGTAGTTTCTGGAAACATTTCTTTCTCAAAAATCTTAGTGATCAGCGATACCCTCTCATTATAGTCAACAGTCAAAGGGATTTCCTCTCATTATAGTCAACATCCAAATGAGCCCCTATTTTCCCGAAGGATCTACGCCATCAAACAATATGTTTGAAACAATTTATTATTAAAAAAGTTTCATAGCGTTACGGTTACGTATCACTTTACGGTTTAAATAATCGTAGATACTTGGCCCAGTTTACAGCACCGTCTTCTTTTCTGGGGCTGCGTCAAAATAAAAAATGAAACGTTGCATCAAAATTGATCCAAAAATGGAGAAAGTCAAACATGTCGTAATGCACCAGATAGTATTTATTCCAGACTTGGTGCATGTGAGGTGGAAACTCGAGGCGATTTTAGATATTTACTATATTGAATCAAATTAAATAAGTGGGAATTATCTATTTATAATAACTCATTTTTTGAAAACTGTGTTGGTCCTTAAAAGAAGAATTTGATTAATCAAAACGGAATCAGCTGGTGCAGATTTATTCTAGTTGCACCACGTGCAATTTTTAGAGACCTTTTATAGAGCCCCCATATGGCCTAGATAGTTTTTTTAGTTTGGATAAATAGCGATGAAAGGGTTGCAATATAGAATGAATTGTTCATAAAATATATGATCTTTATCACCAAACCGTTACAAAATATTGACAATTTTGTTGCCCTCTAGCATCTGCAAATTATTTGCAAAAATAAGTAATGAAAGTAAAGTTACTTTCTCAAACCGTTCGAATTGATAGATCATGCATCAAAATTGGCCACCACATTTAACACAGAATAGAAGAACACTTCTACTGTGAATTATTAAAACTTGCGCTGCAGATAACAATTACGTTTGTGCCGCCCCATGTAGGAAAACCATCAAACGTTACAATAATAATGTCCATACGGCTTAATAGAACGCAGTAATGTAAATGTCAGATAACCCATTTAATAAGCACTCTAAATTAATGACCACGAGTCGCAAAGGTCCATAAAGTCACCCAGAAATGATACTGTTAACTAGGCATGAGTAACACTGTGTCGAGTTGGGGTTTTGAGTTGTTGCACCTCTGTGCGGCAATGAGTTACAACTTATCGCGTCTCACTGCGCCGCACTTTCGCCGGTGCGTTGCGTTGGCGCACCAATTACCTAAGGCTTTAAAAAGTCTTGACTATTTATCACATACTGTGTTTTACAAAAATGGCCAAATATTCAAGAAAAGATGGAAAAATTGAAAATCGTCACATGAATAGATAAAGTTTTCTCTGCCAGGCAAACAGCTTGTTATAGAGGGAATTTCGTTCCAATTGAGCTCTTGGTTACGTCTCAAGAAATTTTCAAACTTGAAATAATAGGCGATATGCACATTTATACTACTTAAGGCGTGAGAGTGAGATCTGGGGCTAGCAGATAACGCAATAAGCCAGAGGAGATTGCAAATAATATATTACAAAAAAGCGCAGATTATCATAACTAGAAGATAATAAAATTAAGCTCCAACGTAAATTTTTAATAATTCATGAAATCCGAACTTTTAAAGGATATTTTTTGTTGGTTTCTATCTTCGCTCGGCAGTTGAGCAACAGTTTCATTTTTCAGTGATTTTTTAGCGGTGTTTTGTGTTTAGTCGATAATTTTAGAAAACCAAAATTAATTCAGAAATTAATTTTAGTTTTGGCGTTGTGCATTAATCACTGCAGCTGAAAATTCAGACATATAAATGGCTCTAAATCTAAAATTAAATAACTAAAATATCGGCGTTTTGAGCGTTTTTCGTTTAGTGGTTGTTAACATTCGTTAAGTTGTAACGTGAAATTTGTCTGAAAATATTGCCATGAGAAGATTCACTCTGTACAAAAAGGTCAACAATAAACAAACTGAAATTGAACTACCAAGTAGGTTTACTGCCTAAAGCATCATCCAAAGGGAGCACGAGCGAATGCTTATACAAGTTTTCTATTTTGCGTTGTGTGTGGTGTGAACTACAATTTCACTTTTTGAGTATTGAAGGGTAGAAAATGGAGGATAGGGCGCCAGCTTGCAAAAAGATGGTTAGGCTGATCTCTAATCTATAAATGTTTGAGCTTCAATTGAGTTTAGTTTTGCTACAAGCAACTGAATTTTTGTGGATTCTCTACATTTCTCTCTCTTTGCTTTTCTGATTTCTAATAAGTTTGGTTTTGGACAGAATTTCTTCTGTCGTAAACACATTTCCTGCTTTCCTTCCAGGTGGCACTACGCAGATTTTGGTAAGCTTAGCATTATTTTGTGAAGCAACAATTACGGAGCGCTCAAAATTTAGGATTTTATGTGACTTGAAATAATTTTTGAAGGTTTGCAGAAATTTTGACGACATTTAGAACACACTCTTCTCTACTGAACACACAACTCTGAACTTGTAGGGTATTTTTCGTTTCTCAGTTTTTCTCAGAGCAATAACCCAGGGGCGGATTGAAGCTTTGCGAGCCTCGGGTCTGGAAGTTTAACACCTCACAAAAAAAGGTCTGCACATTTTTTAGGAGCAACGTTTTACCCCTTTTACTCGAAATTTTATTTTGGCACTTAAAAAATGCCACCACATTCGTTATGAATAACGGTTTACCAAGTTAGTGACTGAAAATTAACTGAGTTGCAAATGCCTATGGAGCCTTTAATGTTTATTACGTAATTAATATTATTTTTAACGTTGGAAACCCATTTAAACCACGTGAATATACGACTTGATGTCTTAAACATGTTCACTAATAAAAACATGTTTAAATAATGGAACATGTGCAAAATTACCTGTTCCACAATGGCTTTTCTTTCAATTTTCTGGAACTTTCTCAGCAACACCAAACCGACAACAACATCGGACGGTACTACATCTAAATCACGAAAAAAATCGGATAGCAGTCGAGCAATATCGGCAAAGGAGTTTCGGTTCCTGTCTGAAGGAGTGGAGCAGCAAAACAGAAAGCGGCATCTATTTTGCCAACTATCCTGATAGGCTCGCAACACTTTCCTAGAACAGAAAGTCAAAAGTACACTTGAACTGTTTGGATAGTTAAAGTCGGTAATTGTAAAGACTACAGCAAACTACAGTGTCCCGAACGAAGCGAAGCGAAGAACATGACAACAACAAGAAGTAAAGAAAAGGCGCTAAGAGAAACGCTGCATATTTTTGAATTGTTCGTAGAAAATATTATTTGCGAGTCCCCGCAGCTCTAGACAGTTAGAGCATAATAAAAAAGTTTAAGAGAAGCAAAGCCAATTAGCTTCGCTTAAATCGAGGACATTGACAGATTTGTTTAACTATTTCGGACTTCATTATATTCAAATGCTCTAAAGCATTTTCACAGTTCGCCCAGAAGAAGCAAAAAAATGTTTCCGTCGTTAATCGCCGTCCAAAATAATGAGATAACTTTGCTAAAGAGTCTTCGCTTTTGTACAAATTCATATGTAAACATGTTTCGTTCCTTTGCTACTTTACATTATAGGAAAGAAAGAAAATAAATATTTCTCATCTGTATCCATCCCGTTTGTTCACTAACTGCGACCAATTAAAAAATAATCAATTGCGTTATAGGCAAATTTTTTCGACTGTGTTTCGCTTCGCTTAGGGTCGCAACAGTGTCCCTTGCCTTTCGCTTCGGGCCTCTTGTGAGATAAAATTAATCTAATAATTTAATGCTTCAAAAATTTAAAAATATATTTTGCAGGGTGAGACAACTGTGTTGGTGCAAATTGATTGCTTTTCTAAATGCTTGTCAATGCGGTATATAACTTAATGAAACTGAATACTATTGCTGTAGAAGCCAATAAAGCCCCCTTGTCTATTTCGTATAACTTCATTAGTCAAACTTTCCACAGAAAAAAATAATGGATTCGTCCAATATTAACCTACTTTCTGCTACATTTCCGCCGAGGGAAACCTTAGGAAAAGCTAGTCGTAAAATCGATGGAAACTAATAGGAAAATGTCCCAAAAAGTATCATTTTCCAGTAAAAGTAGGATGACCCGTGTCGGATATCAGATAAAGCGCTCCCTTTCGGTAAATTTCTATTAGGGTCTAAGTAGGTTAATACCTTTCGACAGTCTTAAAGGTCTACGACTTGCCACTGTTCTATTCTAGGCCTTATTTCGACACATGATATTGAGAATCCGGATTGAAATGTTAAATAATACACTGTTTCCATCCGATATTCTATTATTGGTGGTAGGCGTTATTTTAGCGGAAGAAAGAAAATTCGTGTTCAGTAAGTTTAAAAAACCAGTCTCCATCCGAAGAAAATATGTAAATCAGATAAAATTGCTATAGTGCTTATTTGAATAGCAAGGGGTTTTTTTTACTATAAATGTGATTTAGGTAGCAAAAATTATTTCAAAAAATGGATTTATTCATAACTGAACTTTATTAAACTTGTAACTGCTGACACAAGTTTCAGTTTAGTACGTTTTGTGTGTTTTCTATTATTCTTACTCAGTTTGTTAACTTTTTATTCAATACCCTTGTCCAATTATAACTAAACTTGTTGGCTACAGTTCGCTCTATGCAAGCTAATAAGCTGTTTTTATAATATAACGTCTCATGATGCCATATGCAGAAATCAATTAGATTGTCTCATAATCAATACAAGATGGAAATATTCTGTAACAGACATTAATACTTTTTCGGGAGCAGATTGTAGTATTGATCATCCCACTGCTAGTAACAGTTTTTATACTTCGCTTTAAGAATATAATGTAGACCTTCCACTAAAAACAGCAGATTCATAGAACAATTGAAAAGAATCATCCCTTCGCCTTCAACGATAGAATCATCGCAACATTAACCAATAAATTTGGAATAAAAATGTCGAATAACGGTAGAGGAATATCACAGAGAATTTTCTGCCAAAGACCAGTAAACTTATAGTCGCAAGTCCGAAACGTTGATGATAGTTGGGAAGTTATGAAGCAAAAAAAATCTATAAATGGACTCTGTGACGATGTTGCAAATAGATCTCCATTAAAATATTCAGAAAAAATCCCGCATAGATCGCGAAAACACACAGGCACCGAAATGAAATCGAACACCTTTTTATACAGTTTCTTCGCAAGACTTGTTTGACACAATTGAATCCGCACTGTTTTTTTGGTATATCGGGGCAGTGGTGGACCGAAGGCACAAAAACAGGAGACATATGATATAAACGAAATTGAGCACAACTCGAATGTAATACAAGCAGAGATATAAGAGAGATGAGCGACTCTTCAGGCTGCAACCGTTTAACGGGAGAACTTTTACCAAATGTGATATAGACGTGAGGTCAATGAGCTAAGGACTAATTTACCTCTTTGGTTATTCCAGTGCACTAAGAAGGGTAGTATTTCGTTGATATTACACCGGTCTAAGATTCTGGTTCGAATTATCAAGCGACCGCTAAAAATCTGGTCATCTGGATCTACAGATCTCACAGCTCAGAATTATTCCGATGGTCATTTCTTTGATTACCAAAAGTCCTTTGACTAACTAGATTGGAAAATACGCGAAAAGGATGATGGCGAGATGGGAACACCTGCACACCTGATTTCACTCATTAGAAGACTTTATAAAAACAACATGCTCAAATAATACAGAAATATCCTTTAGATCCTTTCTCCAGAGCTCTTTCACATACGATACAACGTTGATAGCAGCATTAGTTGAGGAAATGTGGCGCCTTCTAATCGGATTTGAGACATTTGGAGCAATAGATGAGGCCTGGCAATACATGAAGTGAAATGCAAAATTAGGATAGTTGATCGTTTTAAAGCTCTAACCTAACTAAACCTGTAAGGCAGTTTAATGATGCGCTACGAAGATTTCAAATCGTAGACCATCTAGGCTCATATATTGGTGACACGGGATCAAGTGAGAGCAACATCCAAGACTAACAGGAATGACAAAAGTGTAATGAGTATACTACAGTATAGTGTGATGGTATTATTTTCCATCTTTCGCTGTGGAGCTGAACTCCGCACAGTTAAAGCATCGGGCAGAAGGAAAATTGATGAATTGAAAATTGCAGCACCACATTTAGAAAAAACAATTTTGCCCCCCCAAATCCCACATACAATGCACATAATGAGTGAGACGATTCCTAGCGAACTGAACATCCAGAATAGAATCTGGTCTATTTGATTTGCAGAACTTCAAGAATAATTGAAAAACGAAGGTCCAAAGGGCGCTCATTAGTTCGATAGACTGATGAGATTTATGATGGTATAAATAAAGCCCAAAATCCAAGCAATTGGAGGGCACTAACAGCACACGGTTCCCAGTACGTAATGATAGAACAGCTACAGAGAAATATTCATATAATATTAAACACCTCTACTCCGTAATATATTTTCACGGTCCAGAATATATGAGCAGAATTGACTTAATTAGCTAAAACACGTTAATTAAACATGACAAAGAAGTCAGTTCTAAAAATGCCTCTAAAGATTTGCTTTTGAAAAATTACTTTCCAAACGCGTGGCGTATTTCAATAAGATTGTTATTAGTTAGATCTTACAATTACATCCACTGGATGCTGAAAATATTAAAATTTGTTACGCTTTGTTGATACTAACAAAGGCTGAACTCTCGGAAAAGGAAACTCTGCTCAAGAAAGTTGATTAAAAAATTCAGAACAAATTTCTTTTTGTTAAAGAAGTTTTTATATTCAAAGCATTTGTATTCACAACGGAGTTACGCCGGATGTTTTTAATATATTTTCGCTCCCATAGTTTCCTATTTCTAAAGATTTTCCCGAAAACTTTGGCTTAAAAATTGGGTTCCTGCTTTTATTGAAAGGATGTTAAAATGGAGTGAATAAATGTATAATTACATGTAAAGAGCGCCAAAAACCATTTACTAGCATAAAAACTTTGAAATATTTTGTCCCTCAAAGTGGTGTTGAAAGCCCGAATAGTTATTGCTTGGCAATAAAGTGCACATTAAGCATTCCCCGATTAATATTTCGGTAAAAATATTTTCAAAATTTCGGCTCTGATAAGAACCCTAAAATAGTAGACCATTTCTTATTTTCGAAACAACTATGTATTTGGTAAGGAAATGTTCCAGGGCGTTTTCTATTAAAGTGATCTAAGCTTTTCAAATAATTATTGTAAAAATGTTAAGTAAATACCAGTGTTCAAATCCCATTAAGAAACTCGAATATTAGATGGTGCTAAAATCATGTTCAATATCGTTTGCTAACTCTGCAACTCTGCGAGTTATTTTCTGTGGAGTTACTAAAAAGATGTTGATAATATTCTATACAATTTGGAAACGGTCAATCATTTTAGACTAACCCAAAGAATGGAGCATCGAACATCTTTTCTAATTCAAATTTATGCGAAACAGTGGTTTATAATCCATATTCAACGGCGAATTATTTCTTTCTGGAGTCTATGCTTACATTTTTGCGCGTCATCCAAAATTATTTAATGGGGAAAAAGTGCAACAAAGTTTTGAATCTATGAATACAGGATTTTACAAAATGCACGAAAGTTCTGTAAAAAGATCAACGCACCAACAAGGAAAAATAATTATTTGACGCCAACAAATTTTCAAAGGTTCGCTTTATTTCCGTACCAAGACAGTCAAAAATTTACCACTGGCCCATTGGGGATAAGCGCAGAAGCTTCCCCAAAAATGAGCTTTAATTCCGAACAAATCCGCATCAAGTTTTATTAACAACATTCTCATAAGATTACAAAAACTTTAACTTGTAGAGGAACGTAGGCATACATTTTTTTTTTTATTAAAGCTATGCCAGATCTGAACTTCCCCTTTTGAACTAAAGAATGGCGCAGTACCATTTTGATCATGTAGATATGGGACACACTGTATAATAAGTTGAAATACCGAGTATCTGCATCATGTATGTTAAAAATTCTATTACAGATTACATACAAATGAAAATAAAAAAGAGTCTCGAAAAATATAGTAGTTTTGTGGGATATACTGATATCTGATCGCAATCTTCGATTCGGGAACAAAAAGTTTGTATCCATGAGAAGGGCGTTATATCTTCGCGTAAACCAACTTTAACGTATTGTGTTCTTTTTGTTGTTCAGTTGCCAACATTCGTCTATAATTAGGGTTGTGTTTGTACATTTTTTTAAGGAAAATAAGGGTTCTTAGTAGGAGTTTTGTTTGCGAATTTTTTCAATGACGCGCTTACAATGATTAATTCAACGTAATTTTAAAATTGATACCAGACATGCTTCTTTGAACATTTATTCTTCATCTATGGTATTTTCCATAGCAATGTAACAGACACCTTTTATCTTTCACTCTATGGTAGTTCAGACTTCTTACGGATTAACAAAAGAGTAAGAGTAAACAAATAATCATATTAATTCGATCACTGAAACAAATAGATATAATAATCGATAGATAATTTGGGCAGTGCTCCCGTCTCTGAAAAGCTCTTAAAATGTATGAAACCCGATATCTTTCAGGTTTAACTTTTAGACATTTAGTTAACTCTTTGTACTTAAACTGTACATTACTAGAGTGGCCACAATTAGTGTTCTATAGTGCCTTGTGCAATTAAGAAAAAAGTATAATTTATAGCTAATACTAACAAAAAGTTAGGTGATTACGGTTCACTAGGCGAACAATTAGCATCTAAATACCATATTAGTGAAATAAACAGTTATGACAAAACAAAATAAAACACATACAAATATCTAGGATTAAGAGAGTTATTGACTGTTGTTGTCGTGTGCACAAATCTGCATTAGTAAATCGAGTTTTAAATGTAATATTACTGTGTTAGGTAGCGATATAATACAGATAGGCGTTACAAGTGAAAACCAAAACTCACATTCGCGATATGACAAAAAAAGGCACATCGCAACGCTGCAGTACCAGAGTGGATAAGGCGTGATTTTCGCAGTATTCGCATACTCTATTGCTGGTTTGAAAGAAACTACAAATGGAAAAAAATGCCTTTCATAGTAAGCCCTATTCAATGTATTAGTCAACGGAAAATAGTGGAAATTGAGCCGATTTAACCCTTAGATGTTCATATATAAATAAATACTCCTTATTTCCTACAGAAAAAGGCTATCGACCTAATCGGTCTCTCTGTCCATTAGGTTTTAATTTACTAACAATGGCAGGAAGAGTTAGGAGAAGCTAGAAAGCTGCTTGCGGCATATTCCGACTTGGTTCAGATTGCAATTGACACAAATAAATTTTTAAATAGATTTTAGAAGGTTACATATTTGTGTTATGTTGCATGAAGTTATTAAGCAGATTTGGGGCAAAAAATAATGATAGCAAAGTTTCAAAATAAGCTATCGTATATATGAAAATTATCGTGTTTTTTTTTACTAGAATATAGTTCATTTGGCTACAACCTGCTGGCTGCATCTAGATGTATCTTATTAGAGTTGAAACATGTGCCCATCCTAACTTTTAAAAGACCCTGACACACAAAGCAAGCATTTATAAACCAAAAATACCTTTGCCTCCAATTTCTAGTACTCCCAGAACGTTTATATTGGAATTTCGATTCAGACTCTCTCATAGATCGTTGGTACTGCTTCATTTTCACCCAGGAACGGCCGGCTGTATCGTAACAGCACCACACAGTAATTAGCACTGATAGTAGAATGCACCAATTAAAAACTACCATAGCTGAAACGAAATAAAGTATATATTAATAATCGTGTATGATAAATAAATGCAAAAATATATTGAATAACGTTTTGACAACATATTAGGAGAACCAAAATGACTCTATTTTTATAGCGACCGCTTTGCACTATGAACATTCCGGAACAACCACGGAAAAATATCAATGAATGATGGGGTTGAGTTAAGATATATTTATGTCTTTATTAAATGCGCAAAAAATGGTCCCTGAATTGCATGATTTATTTAAGGAACTTTCAAAAAAAATTAAGAAACTATTTGAAAATAGAGCAAGTTGAAGGTCCTTTTTATCGAAAAGTTGAGAAAAATTGTATTAACATTTATTCACTGGCTTTGATGATCAAATTGTTTTTTTCATTTCCAATTGTTCGATAATACTTTATTTTTATAATGTACTTTTTTATATGTTATATAATTTTTTATCCCAAAAAACCTCAAAATTTAAAAATTTTGATACATGACAACTTTTTTTATTTTAATCTATTAAAAATGTACACTAAGAATTGTCTTTTTTCCTTTAAAATATGAAATTTTTGGGATTTGTCTTCCCCGGCCAGACATTTTCTCGAATATATTTTTGTGACAAAACAACTGTGTTTTGGATCGGCAAAAGGCGTAACCTTCGCAGATCTTGAAACCCTTCCGATTTTATTAATATTTTGTTCAAATTTTCCCATCATAATTTTCTGTATACCAGTAAGCCCCAAATTGATCAACACTAATATTTTTTTTACAATCTTTCCGCTTAACGAATTTTTTTTCAGAAATAGTGCTAAAGTTTGTATTGTGACATATCACTGGGACTGGGCAGTAGGATGTATCTTTCTTTCTACTTCTTACGATTGAAGAAAAATAACATAGACCGCTTTTAACTTTCACAAATTTCCCATTCAGTCCAGGTTATGGCAGATTCTGATATTAGGTATGAAAGTATTTTGTTCGCCGCTGGTAATAACATGAATTCCTAGGTTGTAGAGCCAAAGCTGCGGTAGACAAAAAGCTTTTGATGCTGTCCTTTCAGGCAACGGTATAGTTTGTTAAAGGGCGGCTGTAATGAACAATTAATGTTATCAGAATGGTCACTTCGCCTGTTATTCTTCATTAACAGAAATCCAGCATTGACATTGTCGCATTGTTAAAAAAACAGCTAATCTGGAGAAAATGTGGAAATATGATGCATAAGGCATTACATTATATTTTTATATCGCCCGTTTATATTTGGTGTTGACGCTGATTTTGCTACTTTTGCAAATTTTGCATTTGAATGAAAAAAAATGAATGAATGAATGCTATAAAAGTCTTGCAAATAATTTGATCGTTGCTCACATTATTCCTTACCCTTCTCCCAAGAAAGTTTTGCGTCTCATTTTATTATGAATTTTTGTGGACATAAAAAGTACCATTGCAGGTCTTAATTCTTGACCTATTCTCTGGCCAAAGCAGTGTTCATTTTTCCCAATCTTGCTAATTCTCTAACTCGTTTCTCGGTGTTTTTCTCTTGACATAAATACTTGTTCTTCTTTATTGCAATTGGGCTTATTGACACAATACCAATTTTTTGCGATTTAGCAAATTTTTCGACGCGGATGAAGGTGTTATGTACTCTTAACATGTTCATTCACAATTTTTGAAATAAACAACTAACATAACGCAATTATCCATTCAATTTCTCCTAATTGAAAAGCTACAATGGTTTATAACACATTAATTTTTGTAAAAATATACATATTTTTTAATTTTACATAACACCCTGCAGCAATAATAAATATATATTTTTATTTTAAATGTAGAATTGACACGTGTATTAGGTATGCATATTAAAATACTGCATTAAATCTCGTAGCGCTTTATACAGTATTAAAATTCATATTACTTTATGTGATAAAACGATCAAAGTTTTTTAGATAAAACATTTCTACTTTTTGATGTAATCTGCATCAAATTTTGTGGTTACCATTTGAATTTTTCAATGGTCTTTCTCTAGCCCGCAAGTAGAAAGGATGTCTTTTAATGTAACACGAATAAACTTCTCTCTTCCAGGTATAAATTTTTTTGAAGCATTTTTGTAAGACCTTTTCCTATAAGTGTTTCAAGATAAAAAAAACTATCCGGTATAATTATGATAGATATTTCAGTCCCCAATGATTAACTGTAGGCTATAGTTTCTAATGTAGTAATTTCGATGCAGTAATGAACGAAACAAAATACAGACAAAACGAATTAAGGAAATTGTGAAAAAGACAGTCGGCAGTTTGGCGATCAAAAAAAGCATGTTTTAAAACTGAAAAAGTAAATGTCTACGGTTGAATAATTTTTCAGTACAAAAAAGAAGACTTAGCGAACAGCTAATGATGTTGTGAGACGAACAAACTTCCACCTTTCAAGGATTAACTTCTTATGCGGAACAGTTTTTGTCAGATCACCCTCTATCAAAATATTTTCGTGTTTCAAGATTTTTAAAACTATGCCGGTTTACTATAGATATTTTAGTTCCCACAATTAAGTGCAGACGATATCTTCTAATGTAGTAGTTTCGATGCAGGAAAGAAGTAAATTAATGAAACTGTACGGACAAAAAGAATGATAAAATTCTGAAAAAGGCGGCAGTTTCATGATCGAAAAGAAACGGGTGATAAAGCTGAAAGAAATGTCTACGGTAGAATAATATTTAAGTAGAAAAACGCCAGCCAATAAATTTCCTTTTACTAAAAAAGGAGACATTTGCGAACACCTAATGATTTTGTGGCACGAATAAACTTCCACCTTCCAGATGTTAACTACCTATCCGACAGATTTTTTTGTAAGATCACTTTCGTCGAAATATTTAAATGGTTAAAGTTAAAAAAAACTATCCAGTATACTATGATTCTTTTAGTTCGCAGTTATTAACTGCGGACGATATATTTTAATTGGGTGATTTCAATGCAGTAAAGAAGTAAATGAACAAAAATTCGGACAAAAATATAAAGGAAATTCTGAACAAGAGCTCGAAAAAAAGAACGCTTTATACCTATAAAAAATATCTACGGTTGAATACATTTTTAAGTGGGGCAAAGCAAACCAATAAAATGAGTGTATACTAAAAAGCAACTAATTTGCAAACAGCTAACGATAAGTTTGAAGATTTTTATCCTTTGATTCAAATGGCGATAGAAGTAAAGAATATGAAACTTAATAACAATTAGTCAGGCAACTTTTTTCAAAAGTAAAGTAATACCTAATATATTAAAAAACAACTTCTAACTAAAAATTCTAACATAAAAAACAAAGATTGATATGAAAACCAATTAATGTTGTTTGTATATATCGGTATATTTTATTGTCCATCTAAAGAACACTTTAATCGTGTAAACAGAATGTCGCCGATAATTTTAATTTAATGAGCTTCGTATGTTTCTTTAATTACTTGTATTTTTTATTTTTGACACTTTTGTTGCTTCAATTTTTCGGTAAAATTGTGTTTCAAGGAAAATTGACATCCGACAGCCTTATAAATGTTTTCCATTTTAAATTTGAATCTTGGAAAGCTTCTCGGATCCGCATACGCTCGTTACATTTTGTCATTATTTTGCAAAATAATTTTTGAGCAAAGCCGCAAGGAAATGAATGATGTACAGAAGAAATAAAACGGGACAAATATTTCAGGAAAACGAACTGAATTTCTCGGTTCAATAAGTGAAAAATCCCAAGTTTTAGTAAACATAGTAATATTATTCCAAGATATAGTTACTCAAGATAATTCTATTAAGTGTCTAATTTTACCATTTAAACTAGGTCAAAAAATAGCTTCCTGTTATGCTCGTATTATCTCAATGACGGACTTCCATTGCTTCTACCCAAATAAGACAATAAAGCAAAATCAAGACAAACGCAATTTTATTGGAAAACCATCTTCGCTCAAACCATTAAAGTTTCGTCTTACCCCTTCTATGAAAATATTTAAATTTTAAAACCACAACCAAGTAAACACATAATCTTTCAGTGACAGGCTGCAAATCGTTATTGGCCGTTTTCAGGTTTTTCCCTCTTTCGGAATAACGATTAAAGGAAAATTACGTATTCTGTTGGATGATAAATGAAATAAAATTGTAGACAGAACATTATTCTTGGAAAATTAAAATGGAAATTGCAGATGCAATTTTCTAGTGGTTCAAGAGCATTCATTTTTCTTGTCAAATAAACCAAGCAGTTTTGTTAAAAAAATACTTACCTAAAACAGTCTCTTTAGCCTTATCGACTGGACAGTCGACATAGTAATTACTCAACCACACTACTCCAGCGGTTAACCAACCAGCTTCGATGATCATCACAGCTGGAAACAAAAGTATTATGAGGGAAACAATAAAAACATCTAAGAACAAATAATGCTGTAATTAGTCGACTAATGGCTTATTATTGACACGCTGCCTGCTGGGTGATTTAGCTTTTGAAAAACCAGTCTAGCAATGTATTCTGCTACAATAATTATGTAAAAAATTTGTATTTTATTCATTAAGTTGAGAGAGAAACGGTACCTTTATTTAAAGGGGTTGATGGTTTGACAATGATTTTATGCCTCGTATCACGATATTTGCAGTAAATGTCTAGCATTGCTAAGTGACTATAAAAAGACACATTTTTTTTACGCAAAAACTATGAATGCTACAAGAATTTACTAAGAGCACAAAATTGTGAACAAATGATTAGTGCATCAACCTAAAAAAGAAAAAGAATTGATTTCATCTTCCAACTAAAACGTTCTGGTAGTTTTTGTACCCCGACACTCAAGAATTCACCACTTGTCGAAAACGGCTGAACTCGATTGTTTCATTAAAATATGAGTCTTACATAAGAACAAATTCACCGCGGGTTTCACTAAAATACATCGTACCATTCTCCCGATATTTCAAAAAAGATCAATTTTTTGAAGAATTTTGACGATCAATAGCAGAGGAGCCAGACCTTTTTTTGGTTAATAAAAGTTTGGTCAGATCGTCGTCTTTTGGTCCAAAGAATATCGCAATATCCTTTTGATCATGAGCTTACGGGACACCCTGTATAATGCATTAATGGGTGTTATGCTGTCTCCGGTTTACAATCTTCCCAACATGTGGTTGGTTCTAAATCGCGCAGAATAAGCTAAACATTTATAATTAATTCACACTGTAATTTTATTTCATCTCAAATTAAGAAAGCATTGCTGTGGACCACACTGCACTTAGAACGCACGATAAAACGTTTTTAAATGCGGTTGAAGGTGTATACATAGACACAATAAATACCTCAAATTTTTTGAGGAGACAAACTAGATATGCTAAAAAATCAACTTTTATTACCTAACCAGAAAATTGCACAAGACTTTCTAAAAATCATGGCCGATGGTCGCAAAACTAAACGAAATCTACGACGCATCTATAGATCACACATGGTTTCATACATCATTCAACAAAATAGGATCATCTGCGAAGTAACTAACTATTCAATTCGTACAACGAATTTCTACATGCAAAGCACAGAAAAGTGAAAAGGCATCCCAAATATAATTGATTAATATATTTAAACTAATGCTAAAAAACCACCCGCATATTTTATTAAAAGAAATGTGGAATCACAGTTTTTGGAAAAACTGAATGAAACTGAAGATACTGAAAATTAAGACAGACTACATGAAAGCAGATTGCTTAAAACAAAAATTATACAAATGCTTTGCAGACTCCAACCACTGAACAAATTTTAGAACGAAAGTCTTCATGGAATTATAGTATATTTTTCGGCTACTTATGTTGAATCCAAATGATTCCTTCAGAGGAATAATTCTATATGAAATTTTTAAGAATAAGAAATGGACACACAATCTGGACCACATATAATCAAAGGAAGCAAAGGATGAAACCAGATCTCTACAAACCTTAGAGACTTAATATCAACATTTTGGTTAAAATAATAAATAGTTAGAGTGTTCACCAGAGTAAACCCAATTGAACAAATTATCGAGGTTAACATAAAAAAATAAAAACGAAACTACCAGACATTTAGTAATACTGAAATTTCAACATATGGCAGTAATAGAAGTATAGAAAATCACAAATGCAAGAAAGCGATTTTGATCGAATGAGATTAAAAAAATAATTTATTAACATAGGGAGCTAAAACAAGTAATTTGCTCAGATTTAATCAGGACCTACGGACTATTTTTCAATTAGATTGGGCAGAAAACGGTATAAAAATATGTGGACAACAACACCTGAACAATCTAAGATACGCGGATGATATCGCCTTGATAACAGGCAGGAAAGCTGGGAATGCTGGAAGAAATGGACACAGCAGTTAAAAATATAGGTCTTAATATGAACTACGTCAAAACTAAAACTATGACGAACTCTGATGAAAACATCACAATCAGAATAGAGCAAAAAAGAACAAGTTGATGAATACATAGATCTGGAACAAATTGTTAAATTCAACAAAGAAACCAAGCAGCAGAAATCAAGGGACGAGTTAGATTGGGTTGGGCAATATTCGCCAAATTGACCTACATCCTAAAAAATAGCAAATATCCATAATACCTCAAAACCAAAGTATATAATCAATGGGTACACCCTGTTCTCACCTATGGATCCCAAACATGGACACTTGCCTCAGAAAAATATGGATAAAGTAACAAAAGCACAAAGATCAATGGAAAGACAAATGTTAGGAATATGTAAAACTGATAGATAGAAAGAGAAACGAGTGGATAAGAAGTAAAACGAAAGTAAGAGTGTGAGAAAAGTGATAGAAAAATTAGAATGGAAATTCGCCGGTCACAAAATCAGACGAAAAATAGAACACGTATTCTAAACTGGAGACCCTGGCAAAAAGAAAAGAAGTAGAGGAAAATCCCAAATGAGGTGCGCGGATCACCTGAAGAAGCACTCTGGAACTAGATGGATGAAGATGGCAACATAAGTTTATTACAGTGAGACTATTAGAAGAATTTGACACAGCTTATGCAATAATATTTTTGATTGATGATCATTTTGTTTGTATTTGTTTTGTCTCATAAAACTTTCCGTTTGTTCTGTAGATTTTTTTTTCAGTACAACTCAAAGAGATTAAACATTTTTTGCACATGTCATTTCGGAGTCTAAATCTTCGAACTGATGCCAACATTTAAGTTTTTTTGGACTGGACAATGTACACAAATGCAATCTGCGTCCGCAAAACCACGTAAATTATGCGTTATAGCGTTATATGAAGAAAATAATTCATGCAATTTGTGAGCTGTGGAATCTGCAGGCTTTCCGAAATAAATAATGACTGAGAATGTAATAAACATTATTCTAGAGAGATGATTAAATTCAATCCCGTCCAAATTAAGTGCAGGCAAATGAGTTATATAATAGATTGGCCCATTAAGAAACGATATGGACGAAGAGCAGTTAAACCCGGCTCAAGTGACCATAAAACGCCTGCGGAATTGTTCCTTCCATTTGTCTCAGCGTATTAGATGCGACAAATGGCCCAATGAGCTTTCCCAAAAAAGTAGCATTAATAAACTCACTTAAAATCAGGGACAACTAAACAGGATAATGCATCTTTAAATTAGTAACATTATTTGTATAACATGTAAAAATTCACAGACTGCTTAATATAAAATCGCGTAAATGATTGTACTAAGTGAAAGTTAATTATAATATACTTACACAGTCTTATGTACAGAATATACTGCATCGAACTTCTCGGGCCAGTTTCCAGAATACTTCCCCGTAAAGCTACCACGCATACAGCTACTTCTATTATCATGGACAGCAGTAATATGGCCAGATATCCTACTACGAGACCCCATAATAGTAGGACGCAATGAACACTTCTGTCATATTCTACTACGACGAATATCACTCCTAAAATTATTGTCCTGAAACAAAAAAATACATTTTAGTTGTTTTTACTAAAACATCCGGTAAAAGTGTTATTTCTATTTAACATTGAACGAAAAATAATCTTCAATGTTTTAAATGAACAAATTACAAATATGAGTCAAGTAAATTAATCAAACAGATTGTACGTAAGCACAGCATGTTCTTGAAAGAATTTCAAATTGAGATTGACCCGCTGCACCCAAACCTAGTTTTTTACAGTCATTTAGGACTTCCGGCCGATAATCCAGAATATAAATATGTCCGAACTATTTTCTCTTGTGTGTGTGCGTAGAAACAGTGTTTCCACTAAGTTTACTCTTCAGATCAGTAATAGTTGGTTATTGTTAAACATCTTCATTTTCTATTGGTGAAAATTGGGTGCGTATGCTCTAGAACCACTTTTGGCTGCCGTCCAAGTTTATTTGTCGATTTCTCGGAATCCTCGAGCTTGCATGAGGTGCCACAATAGACATATTATCATCTGCTTATGTAACTAACAGAACCCTGTTAGATGAGGAAATGTTTACATTGTAAATTGAATATAACACTGGACCCAACACTGTACAMAAAAARGAACTTTGGCGGAAAGCCGAATTTATTTTTTGGTTTAAGTTTATGATCATCCAGTAATGATGGCGTTCCSTCCGGTTTTTTCTTTCGTTTGAAGATCATCATGGGTTCTGTTAWTTTTCAGCTATTCGGAAAGAAAATAGTTGTTTWGCMGTATTGTATCAAAAATGTAGATTGATTTGTAGCAATTCATAGAAGCTTTACTTAGTTAACGTTTTTCGTTGATTGGAGCGTATTCTGGTGCTTTTCTAAGGTTTCTTTTAGTTCAATTGTTTTCATTAGTTCAGCTAATTTTATTTTGTGATGAGGCAAATTCCAGCTGTAGTAGAGAAATGCAAATATATTTTCATTCTGGCATTCTGCGAAAATTTATACTTTCTGTCGTTTCGCGCTCAGTTTAATCGCGTGTTATTTCTTAATCGCATGCCATAGTGACTAGTATGTTGATTCCACAGCTTTTTAAGAACTTTTTAAATATTTCTGGATTTTTGCATAATTTTATAGGCCGTCATTCTTGTATTGTTCTAACGTTTCTTTCAGTAGCTGAAGGATCCTGTTTGATTTTAACGAGTTTGCTTTTGTCTTCTGTTGATCTTGTTTTTTCCAGAGTCTCCTAATATATTATTTTCCACAATTTGCTAAATTTCTGTAAAAGCTTTACTGAGAAAATACTTTTTTACTAAATTTGCCACCTTGTGAGTTAGAGTACTCTAATTTCGCTCCGAGAAAGAGAAAAATCTTCCTAAAACTACTTTGTTCAAAAGAAATTTAATTGTTGTACAGAAGGTATTGGATAGGAAAGATGGATAATTTGAGGATTAAGAACCGTAAAAACTAATGAATTGAATAGATTGGGCAAAGTGCCGCATCCAAGTTTTTATGTTTGATAAATTCGAATGTAGTTTGTATCAAAGCATAGATTAGCAATGCTGAATATGATGGCTGACAATTGTTTTATATTATTATTTAGGGAAATATTCAGCTTAGGTGTTATTACCAGAGATTAGTAGAATACTAAGTAGTCTACTAATCTATGTTATTTATGTTATTACAAAGCTTTTAATTCTCAAAAATTATCAATTCGAAAATCTAAAGGAAGCTACTTTATGTCTGCAGTAACTTTACACAATATCAAATGCATTTGAAAATGAAAACACTAATTAAATTAATAAAAGATATATTGTATAGTCCCCAATGTCCCAAAATAAATCCACAACATTGAKTCCTCGTGAAAGATGSAGAGKGGGATAATTGAGCTAAACTGTAGAATKTTTAATGGTGGTTTCAACTAACAAGAAAGTRTATGCAGTTGAGACCTCRCTAGTTTCTTAATGCAAATTTGGTATTTTTGTCCGTTGCCAGACATGTGGGACAAATAAGTGATTATTTACAGCGATAGAAGTTTAAGATTATAATTGCACTTTCCTCTACATTTTACAATGGTGCAGTAAATGCCTTCTAAAATGCAAATCATAGTTCCAAATTTACTTAATTCTAGTTCGTTTCTTCTCTGAGCTGAAAGGCAAATAATCTAAGTTGAAGGGGGATGAACATCAGGATATTTTATTTCTAGATTTGATTGCTCGCCAGATATGGCCGGTAGTTCATAATTGATAAATGCATTGATCGAACTTCCTAAATTATATTTAAAAGTCAAATGCAGATAATTTACTTTGATCTTTACACCCGTTCGTTGGCACCCACAAGTTTGCTTGAAAAATACCGTTAAAATGAACGATTGCATTCCTTCAAATTGTACACTATAAAACTTAAACCAACCTAAGTTCCTTTCATGTATAGAAATGAAAGTTTTCGGGAATTTCAAATAGGAAAAGACACAGCAACATGGGATCCATAGGGAAATCTGAAAATACATATGGCGTATATGACGTATATGGCGAAAAATACCTTTAAAATGAACGATTGCATTCTTTAAAATTGTACACTATAACAGTTAAACCAACCGAAGTTTGGACAATATGGGATCCATAGGGAAATCTGAAAATGTATATGGCGTCTCAAATATCGAGTAGGTTTTGGATACCGTATGAAAACGTATATCAAGCATTAGAATTTTTGAGATAACATCTAACTGTATCATTGCTATTGTGATTTAAATAAAAAGTTTGTTTAAAAACTAAATTATCGATAGATAAAGTGGCCCAATAGTGAAATTAGAAGGCAAAGTGCTCACTTTTCAAATTGCTCACTGCTTCGTACTCCTCATAGTAATAAAAGTATTCTTTACACACTTTAATATTCAGTAAATAATTCACACACATTGAATAGATACTATGAAGGCTTTCACGGCCGGTCAGATTACATTTAGGAATGTTTTCCGGGCTTTGAAGCCGTAGTCTATCGGAATTTCTTCCTGACGT
>NW_026018611.1:11486760-11495751 GCF_020466585.1 Dendroctonus ponderosae | reverse complement strand
AAAAGAGTGCAAGTGCATTTGGAAAACAAATTTAAAATTTGTAATTACTTGAGTACGGAGTCGCAGCAATTCAAACCGATGCTTGTAACTGTTTGAAATATTCAGCGAAAACGGATATGCTGATGCAGTTAGTATTTTGTAAAAAAATACTGTTAAAGGCTGTTAAAATAATAAGACCATGAACGAATAAAAATGGACCACTCTGAATTTAAAAGAAATTAATCAAGTATTATTTGGTTATAGCGGTTTCCCAAACGTGTCATAATATCTATGTATGTAATCTAATTTTGATATCAACTTGATGTCACTATTAAATTAGTTTTTTTATATGAATGTTTCACACGTTTATTTTATTTTTATTTTTTACTTCTTTACTCTTCAAATTATATTAAATTGATACATGCACATGTATAAAGAATTTAAAATGATGTGACGTTAAAAAATAAATTGACAAAGGACATATTACTCTAAAAGGTACTGTTGTTACATATTTAAATAATCTTTAATACTATAAGGCTCTAACTCAATTAACATCTGTTTTAATTTATTCTTAAACAATTTTTCAATCCTTACTTTTGTAATGCTGTTTTCTAATTTATTAAAGAATTTGATTTCCATATAGTAAGGAGTTTTTTCAGACAGTGTTAGTCTGTGTGTTGGATACAAAATGATCTTGGTTAACGTTGTCATCGGGCAAATATATACTCTTAACACATAATATTGCCTCCAGAAATGAACTGTTTAGTCAATGAAATAAAAAACAATTTTGCTTTTCACATTGGGAATAAATCATTCAGAAGATCAGAAAATATTGCTATATAAATGAGTTATTAATATGTATGTAAGTAGGTACACAGAAAAACACTTGACTGACTTGATTTCATATGCATTAAAAGTTATTTTTGTAATTTTCTCCGCTTCGGCGCTCCGAGGTTTAGCGTGTTTGACTATCATTTGGTTATCAATAGCCTGGTATATTTATTGCCGATTTTGGCAAATGGTTTTTGTACTTTGAAGAAAATGGAAGCGGATTTGTTGATCGTTTCGTCCGACCTATTTCAAATGGTAACAGTTACAGCGGCAAACGTAAGGCCCTTTTTTATAAACAGCCATTTAAAATTAGCTTTTAGTCTAGAACGTTTGCAGTATTTTTTGCTGATTCACTATTTTATTGATTTGTGCTACTGTTGAAAGTGTTTGTCGCTATGGGAGTTATGACTCCAACACTTCACGACAAAGTAAACAACCCCCAACTATCGATTTGCTCGGATTTGCAGAAGCCCCTTACCTAAATAAATCTGGCTGATGGCGATTTAATGCCCTACGTGTGCGGTGTACGATATTAACTTCCTGGACTTGAAATATTACACAACTTGTTACCGAACAACCATTTACGAAGTGCACGTTGATAAATTGCATCATACGAGGTGAAAACGAGACCACATTCAATGTTATAGGCATGAAATGGTAATGCATTACTGATCTAAACTTACACGTAGAATTCTTCAGGAAACCACTAGAATTTAAAGAGAAAATGACACCTAGTAAATTAACTGAGTAAGAGTGATTTATCGAAATTAATGAAGCGAAATTAATGAAGCAAGCAGATTAGCGTTTTGCCTTTCGTTCCTATTAGCTTTCCTTTGCTTTATTTTATTCTAATGGCACGGACCAAAGAAGAAATCAGAGTTTATTTAATGTTTAGTAGGTCTTTACTATATTTGCTGAAATAATTATAATAATAAGAATCCTGTAATGAATTTAAGTCAAAAACATTATTTGGACTTCATTTTTCATGTCATATTACCTGTTGAGAATTAAATCATATGGTTCTAGTTATGATAATGATTTAAGCAAATATGAAAATTCAACTCAATATTAAATAGTAGTCGTAGCTCTGATTCCCAGCTGAAATTTTTCATGTTTTTTACTTCTTAGCTGCAGTGCGACTTGCCCATTGAACAATTACGTTTTAACATGTTCCCATATAAACGGGTCGAGGTCTGGAGATCGCGGTGGCCAAGCAGTAGGACCATCGATGTGGATAATTCGCATTGTGGAATTAGTGACACTTCTTCAAAAATAGGTCGGAGCACCAGCATGTAAAAATTCCATCGCTCTTCTTAACAGAAAAAATGAAAGACTATCCCTATGATCGATCCACCATTCCCAAAGACAAACTATTTCACCAAGATCCGGTGACAGCAGTTCTTGTGTCGGTATAAGAGAGAGAGCTCTTTTACACGAGGATACAGAGTGCTGTCCATTTTCTTGCAATGTGTCGCGCACGGACGCTTTACTTTGTTCAGAATGTGCATAAGTTCTCCTTGTACTACCAAGTTTATGCTCATCACGGCTCATTAGTCGTGAAACTCCGCAACATTAGTTGGTTTGGGGGACGTTCCTCCTGATCAAAGAGTTCTAAAATGTCTACTGAACCTATATATACACGAAAATCATGACTGCATGTTCTTCAGTTGAATAGTGGAATAGAAAGTTTAAAAAAATGTCATTGGTAATGATGAACCATCTCATAAGGAGCAATTTTTTGTATTTCCAACCAAGTTATCTGGTTGCATGTGTGTCATGAAATTAAATTAGGAAGTTTCTAGGATACCTAGACAGACACGCTAAGTGTACAATAAGCTGTATATCTACTATTTTCTTATGGTTTTTTAATATGAATTATGCCGTGGATTTTTTTTATGGCTATTGCTTTCTTTAACCAATCTACCGGCCTTATCAACATCAAAATAATGCAGGTAGTATATTTTATTCGTGTTTCGTTCGCTGTATTTTATTTTCATTACTGTTTCCGTTGCGATATTTGTGTTCATTTAATTATAATCTAATTGAAGAGTAATATAAATCGTCATGCAAACAACATGAAAAAGTCAAATTTCACTCGAATTAGATGTGTTTCCTAAAGCATCATTATTAACACATCAATTGAAGTAATTTTTTGTTGATTAAATTCGTGGGTGTAAAAATTGGATTCTAATCTTTGAAACGTGTTATTGGATTAAATTGCAGCTTATTTGGCTACAATAATTTTATCTACTTTTCCACTTTTTAAGATTTTTTTTACCTAGTTCAGATGTGTAAATATTTTCAGAGTATGTTTAGAAGTAATTATCGACTAACGAACAAAATTAAAAAACGAAATGTTATGTTAAGAGACTAATTCCTTCTGGCACTTGGCATTGTAGGACACAGTGTTCCTTAATGTGTTAATTTCTTGCATTCAGGGAAATGAGGTAGACAGAAAGAAGGTGGTCACTTTCGACTATCATTCCACTAGTTATTAATGTGCACCAAAATATCTATTTGATTTTCAGGATCAATAGTTTCTGCAGGCTAAACCTAAGTCAAAACCATTCCTTGGAAAGACTTTCTTTAACTTCTAAATACGTCATTATATTCATACTACATTACTAGGGTTCATATGCAATTTAAGTACCTATCTTCTTGACTATTGCGTTCCTATCGGCCTTCAATTGATTAATGCTGCTATAATGTATAGCGTTGCCTGTTTAAAAAATTGAGTAAACTGGTTCGATCACCTTCATTGCATATTTTAAGGAATTACGAAAGCTGTTAGACTGGTCAAGGGCCTACTGAACTTTAACCACAACTTGGGCAAATGGTTATCAACTGTTAGTATAATTGCTAAGACTATTTATAAATTTGGAAATCGAAGTTTTCAAATTGAAATGATGTGAATATTAGGCACAATTTTTAAAGCTTGCTCTCAAAGGCCAAATAGTTTTACATAATTTTGGGTGTTGTTTGGTTAGATGTTGTATGTTTTTTCAATATCATTTTATATTAAGTGGGTCGTAACAGATCTATTTAATTGTTTTATTACTGGGGCGTTCCGAAATCGTTCTTCAACAATGTTGGGTCGTACAGAAGACTTGAAAATAAGTCATATCAATACTTCATATCATTTTTTATTGAGCTTCTTCGCGTATTTTTTGCCCTTGCGAATAATGTTGAAAAATTGCATTTATGCCTGATTATTACACTGTTCATTAAACGTTTGTGAATTTTTTGAAATAAAAGCTGTCCGTAGATCCTCGACGTATTAAATTCGAACATTATTGCAATTTACACTTTTCAATTCAAAAGCGCGGTTTTATTTTTGAACAACAAATTTTTTCACCATCGTCAAATAAACGGTGTAATAAAGAAAAATAAGCCGCATTTTTGAAGTTCTAACTTTGGTTCGGTTGGTTCTAACTAACCTATAATTACGTGGTCTTGTTTCCAAAGGTGTTTTGTACGTCCTCGTGACAACAATTTCAAGACACACCGTACAAAAACACTGTAGAGGTTAACTGAAATATACTGGTTTTATTTTTTAATTTATATTATTATAATTATCTATCAGTAAAAAGAAATGTTTTGCTGTCCAATTTGGAATACAAAAAACAATATCAACTAAAATAATTTACGCCATACATTTTTAGACTATTTTGGATCTTTTGGGATTTCATAAATTCTTAGATCTAGATTCTAAACATTTCAGATATAGTATTTCGTTTTGTTTGTTCCAAATAAAACGTTTTAAAAGTTTTTAATTTTTTGTTTACATGTACTTTTTCTTTTCTCTTTTCAAACGAACTCTTCTTTAAACCTCACAAAACACAATTAAACACCTTTAAACATAATTAAAACTTCTTTAAACCTCTTATTTAGAAGAGGAATATTACGACTTTGTAGAAAGCAATATTGTATACTGAGTAAAGCAACCATCAGTTTCAATCGACGAAAAATCCAGAAATGTTTAGCTTAATTATAATATGAAAAAATCTCCATTTATTCCAACGCTAAGTTACATACTTGCTGATTCCATTTTGTAAGGACGTTGCGTGACTGTTAATCTTCCTAAATCCATCTGATCATTTAAAATTCCATTCATTAGTGTAAATTGTCTGTGATGATACACATTCGAAAATTGTAAAAAGATTCAAGTTATTGACCTTCACACATTCACAAGTATGTTTTGCATTTGCTTAAAATCATCAGCTCAATCGACCAGCTGGCAAATTGCTCGCAGTTAAATATTACATGAAAAGTTATTTTACTTTGAAATATAGTAAAATTTTTCCATTTTACTTAACATGAATAAATCACATTGTATCCAAAATGTTCGAAGTTCTAGGAAGGGAATATTACATCATTTATCTATCAATTCATGATCACTGAAATGAAAGCAAATTTGCCATCCATTAATATCACCCTGAAAGCTTAAAGGGGTAAATTAAACCCTCTTCGCAATCTCCACCGTTATCTCTTCTTAAACGACACAGTCAAATTTAATTCTCAACAAAAATCGTTAACGTTATAGAGCGAGACGAGATACTGTTTAAATGGCTAATCTCAATTCGCTCGACCTTTATAAGCCTCCTTGTTCCTCTTCAAGTGACAAAATACTGATTAAATGTTCTGGTGCAGGCAAACCCTCAGAATTTCAGATATTCCAGTGAATAAGCAACTGATTTGTTTGTTCTTTGAAGAAACAGAATATAATAATTGTTCAGTTATTTAAATTGTTTACATTTCAGGAGCAAAATATAAATTGACAAAAGTTATTTTCATTGAGTTGAGCTTAGAGTTTTTGTGTACAGTAAGGTGCAGTTTCAATGGTGAAGATTTGAACTCGGAAAATCAGCAAGAATATTTATTACAAAAATATTTGTTATAAAAGGTAACTAATCTAACTATGTTAATTTAAAAACACGTTTCCACAAAAATGTGTATATCTCAAAAACGTTTACAGAGTTGAGCTTGAGGATCAACTTCCTGATCTATCACTTTATTCTTCTTTTGGAGACATACTTAGTACAGTTGGCTTTCATTCAAGTAAATAAATGTTATTTTTAAAGCACTAATTATTATTTTAATGAAAATTGTATGTAAACATTATTACAACAGTGTCATTGACTTTGATACGCATGGAAGTTTAGCCAAATTGACAAAATTGGCGACATTCTATTTTGAGGGTTCCATGAGGAGCGAGCATAAAAATTAAAAAAAAACATGTTTTGAGTTTATCACAAAATCACAAACATGATAGCGTTACAGCGTATTTCTAGTTAGGTATTTCATAATGATATTCAAAGCTTAAAATATATACCAATGTCGAATACGTATAAAAAAATTTTTAGTGACTTTAGATAGTTAGATTACTTAGTGAATCTTAAAGTTACAGTGATTTACAAGTTGAAATGGATGGAATCTCAGTTGAACTTAGAGAGGTGGGGAAAATGAAAATAATGAAAAACTTAAACAACTTTCATTATTTACCTCGGTACTTTTTTATTATTTATTATTGACCTAGGGAGAGAAATATGTCTTCTCACTAAGGAAATGGAGTAAATAATAGTGACTTCTAAGGTTAGTAGTAACAGAAATATAATTTCTAATCCCTATTTTCATGAAAAAAATAGCAAAAATTTAACCCATCCCAAAACTGTATTCATTATCAATGAAAGTTTGTGAAAGCAAATTTTTAATTTTCAATATTTTGAAGCTGTTAATGACACAATTAATGACCGACTATGACTGTCTGCACGACTAAAACTAGATCACCCCACTTTTATACTAATTACATTAAATGTATGACTTTGTAGTAAAAGATGGCTAAAAATATATGTGCTTAATTATAAAGGAAAGGAAATTCCAAAGTCAAAAAATATTCCAAACATATAAAATACATATTCCAAAAATCAAACATACATAATAATCGATTTAAAATTTTGAAAATCATCAATCATACTTATATAAAAATAAAAATGAGCAGGCAGCGGTCAGAGTTTTTCAGTGAGACAGTACACTGCAGGTTCTGTTCGTAAAAACGGAGTCTCATATGAATAGTGATTATTAGAATATGAAATAAATGTTGTTTAAGTTGTTTCCTCAAAACGGCTATTTCAATCCAAAAATCAGAAAAAACTTATGCAGGTTAATAATGGTTCTKCARYTGMATGCTCATATTTTCATCCCGAMKAAAYGAATTTAAAATMCACTGTTAAATTGGTARTWAYAYKYTKTGRASGTRSAAAGCGCTCCCTRGACTCCGYTTMWAMTTCAATMGCKYTAAKYAAKAACAWTYYTTGSMKGTSGACTTRAAGCTTCAAACTRAACGCGCATAATCCAAACTGCCCGGTTAAATTTYAAAAAATCTAATGTAAAACTCCTCTTCGGATTAATTTATCACTACTAATAAATATTCTGTCGATTAATTCATATCCGTCTGGTTCAAGACTTGAAAGGCTGCATTTTCGACTTGCAGAGATAAATTGCGAACCGTAAGTTTTAATTTCCGGCAAGCTTTCTGTGGCGATGCGGTGCCACGGTAATAATTAACGATTATGATGTTAAATTTAATTAAAGTTGGTCGCGTTAATTCCGTCCAATAATAACAAAGAGACATCACTCACCTGTATTTACAAAGAAACTTTGCAACACATCTGTCTGGATTATGTTGTTTATGATATTATCGGTTGGTTAAAATAGGGCAAAGGCACGAATAAGATGGAAGGATGAACTATCGTGTTAAGGCTTGATTTAGTTGAAAGATCGAGTTTACTGTCTGAAGATATTTACTTTGTTTTTATTTGGTTTAATTATTATCAATGCATAGGCAAAAGAAGCAAATTGCAGATGTTCGTCATGAAAATGGAAAGACTTACAATCAACATAAATATGATCTGGTCCGAATCCTGCCACCGAAGTTCAGGCTGGAAAACGGTAGAATATTGACTAGTAATAATGCATTCTATATCACTAAGAATTTACTCGTGGAAATCACTACAAGGAAGAAACAAAAATATAAATGAAATGTATTAGATTATTACCGGAAGAAAACATAGAAACGAGACAATTACAAGTCAATTACAAGCTTAAATCTAGCAAATAAAAAACTTGACCACCGAAGCCGGTGACACCGATTGCTTTAACAAAATGTTTGTTTTACTTAAGAACAAATTCATAGTAAGTTTCTATAAAATCAATTGTGTCATCGTCCCGATATATTACCAACAATGGCCATTCTTTGTCAGGAGTGCACGACATTTTTCCTTAATATAAGTTAAGTGAGATCGTCTGTTGAACCAAAGAATGCCGCAGTACTCTTTTAGTCGTGTGCATCCGGGACACCTTTTATTTACAATGTAAATTAAAGTCGATTATGATTAAATTTGTTTTTGAGCACAAACACAGCTTAAATATTGCTTATGAGGACATAATATACGTAAAGTAACGTTTATTTAATTATTAATACTAAATTAATCAATGTGGAAACTTTAATAAAGACCAAATAAAAAAATGTGTAATTCTCCACTCTATTCAGGGCTTTAACCTGTTGCTCCCTCCAATTGTTAATTACAAGTTTGTTTTTGTAGATAAGTTCTATACTGTTGAGGCGGATTAATTTTTTTACAAACTTCTTATTGGGTATTTTGCTTCCAAAATTTTTGTCTTTAAAAAAGACAGAATTTCTACACGTCTTTCATTATAGATTGATAAATAGTGCTGCTATTTCGCAATAAGAACGAATTATTTATCAAAAAGTAATCAAGAACTATCACCTAGAGGGTATCCTGCGACACACTTAGGCTCAAGCTGTAAGAGAAAATTCCAGCTAGTAAAGAAATTAATTTGAAAAATTACCTTGACGTTTCGATAGCTATTTTCTGCTATCGTTATCAGAAGAACCTAAATGAACGTAACAAAGAGTATGTTAATAAATTGTGTAACAATAGTAGGATAATACAGTATACGAAAATTCGGTCTGATAATTCGTCTGTGCAAATTGATTATTATTATTAATTAAATTATCAGAGCGAATTTTCATATACCGTATTATCCTGCTATTGTTACACAATTGATTAACATACTCTTTTTTAGGTTCATTTAGGTTATTTTGATAACGATAGCAGAAAATAGCTATCGAAACGTCAAGGTAATTTTTCAAATTAATTT
>NW_026018611.1:11470284-11486710 GCF_020466585.1 Dendroctonus ponderosae | reverse complement strand
AATAATTCGTTCTTATTGCGAAATAAGAGCACTATTTATCAATCTGTAATAAAAGACGTGAGGAAATTCTGTCTTTTTTAAAGACAAACATTTTTTAGGCGAAATATCTAACAAGAAGTTTGTATAAAAAAGTTTGTTTTTCTTCTCAATCGTTTGAAAAAGTTAATACTACTCCTAAACTACCAATAAACGTTGATTTGATCGTTATTATAGTCATCCAATAATGATGTATATGATTTAAGCTTTATTTTTTTAGCTTTTTCCATATCGAATATTCTGCTTTATTTCCTTTTCCACTTTCGTTAGCTTCCCAGAATAGAGAAGTATAAATAAACATATTTTCCGCGTCTGTATCCATCTTCCCACTAACTGCCTCCAACTTGAAAACTTTAGCGGGGGATTTTTGCTCAACTTTTCTATTGGCGACATTTTTCAAACTGCGAATGGCTTCAGGTTTTACAGAGCCTGTTGGCCTTAAAGTAAGAAAATCTGTAATAAGCCATAAAATGGTTTTTACATCAATTATTAAAGTTTCTGAACTTTAGAGAAATTTTCCTTATTTTATCCTTTAACATGTCATAAATTCATCTATTTTTAACAGTATCAAATACAGTGTTAAATCTGTTAAAAAAACCCCCATATCAGCAACTAAAACTAAGTTATAAAAACCGTCACATTTTCTGAACTGTTCAACGGGTAAATGTTTTGTACATTAAGAGTTTCAAGGAGACGAGACTTTTATGACCGAGACTTTGCACTTTGCGAGTCTTCACACGTTTCCTCAATAACTTAAAATATGTGTCCGTTTGCTAAGACCGATTGATCCATACATACAAACAACAGGAAACCAGGAACAATGACAAAATCGAACTTGGGAAGGATCGCCCTTCGTCTGATGTCAGTACGTGACTCTCTTCTGAATTATTACGGAGTAATAAGTTTTTATGGGGAAACCCCCTAGCAAGTTTATCCGGACTTTAGCTTTCACGATGTCCTTGAAATTGACAATTAATGTTTAGTTCGAGGGAACGTTCCCGATGAATTCGATCACAAACCGAAAATACTTCCTGAATGAAATATGGGGAAAGTCTGAGGTGTTAATGGTGTTATCGCAATGAACATCTCATGCTCTTGCTGCATGTTCTGAGAATTTTTTTGTGTGTGAAAATATTCCTGAGTAAAGGACAGCTTAATTCTTTTGACAAATTTGTTTCTTAAATTTACATGTTTTAACCATTTCAATGTATCCAAACATTTGCTATTTGTGTGAGTCTTATTTGTCATTTTTGGGGACCGAAAAAGCTTAAGCAATATAGTAAGTGCGAGCAACGACCTCTTTTGCTCATTATTTCGCCAACATCGCTTAGATTTTTTATGACTTTCTCATATTTATCTTTCACTTTCGTCATAGTGTCACTACAGGGTTACCACCAAGAAAAGAAGACGCACAGTCACAGTTAACGCAAAGTAATGTACAAATGAGACAAATTAATAGCGAAACTGACTTGTTTTCTCCATTAATTGTTTACATTCAGCAAATTTAACATCATTTCCACAAGTTCAAATAATTGAAATCCCAAGTAGTTGACCGCTTTTGTAAAATTTAATTGGCTTTTATAGAGAAAAATTAAAGTTCCGTTTTTACATTAAACGTTAAACAATAAAAAACAAAACTAGTTTTTTAAACTTCTCTAAAACCATGCTTTAACAGTAATATTAAATTCAACAAAAATTTATCTTCAAATTGCCGAAAAAAAACCGCTCAAGCTTAATTGCAACCACGGAATGTGAAATAAAAATTTTCGAGCCAATCTCGATTATGAATAAATTTCAATGTAGCATCTCAAATAATGACCTCACTGCCAAATGGCTTGAAACAGTCTATCATATAAACATCAACTAGCAATAAAGCCAATTTTGTTTTTTCTAAAAGGAACGTTGACTGTTTTCGAACCTTTTATATTATATGAAATATTTGTAATATTTTGTTATATAATCTGTGCTACATCTATCTTGGTACAGTGTGCTTGCTACAGTGTGTCGGAAATAAAAATATTGGTAATGTTTGGGAAAAAAACATTGCTTCTGTTTGCGACAAGATTAGCAATAAATGCGGTATTTTTCTGTTGAGGACTGGCCAATATACTCGATTAACCTCAAAATATAAAATGCAAATTAAGTTTACACTTACAATGGATTTGAAAAACAATGAGCTATTTTACGCAGGAATTTAAAGTAGAACATGGCAGAGAATAGCATACCATTCTGTACCTAAAACTGAGTTTGTTTTCCGATCCGTTGTTCAGTTCCGCTCTTAATATTAAGCCAGAGAGACGGTCTATGCTGTTGATTTACTAACTTAATTTGATTTTAAAATACTAATTGAAGTTGAAATTCGCTTTAGAAATTTTAGCGCCATTTAAATTCAGTTGATAAAATGATCCTGTGAATTCAGCCTACGGGTAGTAATAAGTGTAGATATTTTGAACCAAATCGTTATTTCTAGAGCATGCAGACCGTATCACACAATATTTGCATTTGCGATCAACTCAGAAAAAAAAATGACGAGGGCGTTGTAAAGAAAGTTATTAATTAATTAAAGTTTACCAACTATTTACGACATAATCCAAATTGGCATGGGTTGCAATGCAATTGTACGGTTTTTCTCAATGGGAGTGACTCAATTTTCAATGCGTACGAATACAAATTGCTCCATTCAAGATTTTTTTCCTGAATGTCTTAAAAACCTTTGTGGGTTCTTATCCTTCTGTAGGAAGGTAATCTCGTTGCTGGTAGATTTTCCAGATCATTTCGTTTCCTAGTAGATTTTAAAGTTTATGAAAAATCGCCACAGGGAAAAAAGACACCACTGCTAGAAGGCCAAGCAGATTGGTAACTCGACAGAGCATTGATGGTATTTGGGTACGTGGTAAAACAAACAATCTTGTTTCAAGCAAAGTAACCATCACGGCTCAACTGTAGATGTAATTTTTGATATTATATCATTAAATTTTGGGCGTATTACAAAAACAATAAGCGTACAGTTCATTCATCCAACTAAATCTATAGAAGCAAAGCTTACATCATTATATGAATACGATAAAAGCTCTTATATCTGGAAATTCAAGTCCGTAGAACTTAGAGAAAGTATTTGAAATCCATCTCAAAACATACACTTTTTTAAAAATTCTCGATATTATCTGCTAGGTGTTACGTCTTCAGACGTTCTGAAAGAAGCCTAAATGTCTCCAAGAAATCTGCTTCCATCACTAGTTCAGTTCCAATATTTTTAAGTTGTTCGATGTGAATAAATTCTACTTTTTTCTAGTTGCAACTAACGTTTGAAACAGAGGTATTCGGGTCTTTTAGGAACAATCAGTTATATGCCTTTTACCACTAGGATTATTGTCATAAAATGGAGGACACTAATTGTAAACCATGTTGGAAGATCGATAGAAAACCGCCATGAAATTTGCCACCCCGCAGCTTAAATATGTATTAGACCAAGAATTTTTACTTAGTTTTTAATTTTTTTTAATTTTTAAAAACTAAATTTTTAATTTAACTCTAGTCAACATAAGAGAAATTTTGAAAAATCCTGATCGAGCTCTCTCTATAACAACTCGTAAGCTAAGACCTAAAACAAACCCAGACAGCAACAAACCACAACTTTAAATAGAATCATGCTTTGAAGCAAGCGGAGGACTTTTCGAAGTTTAGCTATTCTCATGATTGACTTTTGATTGAACACCTGGTTGGGTTCAAAACTTAACATGTAATTAAATTTCCTAAACTAATTAGAACAATAATAATAAATAAACTGTTCAATTAACGGTAATAGTATTTTGAGCAGTTCCCTTATCCAAAATTCGGCATCATAAAACCTTGTGGCACATTTAATTATATTTTAGTTTAGTTAATTAATTCTAATGTCCTTTCTGCAAGGACGATACACCTTCGCCATTCCTCGAGTCATACACTTAACTTAACTCATCAGAAATTAATAAAAATAGGACAAAAAGTGACTGTGAACAAAAAGTAATTGAGAAAAAAGTTAATAGTTGAGTTGCTTTTTATTTTACCGTAGGTACTTTGCTACAGACCTTGTATTGTTGAATGGAGAGTACCACAGTAATAAAGTTAAGTTTTTCGTAGCTTTAATGCTGCGACCTTTAACCAACCTTTAACTTGAAATGGGTTGAGTTTTCGAGAAACAGTTAAAGTTTTATTCAGTTTTCTATTCCTTTTTCTTCCCAATGAAATCACTGGGTTTTCGACTAAGTTTATTATTACTAAGTTACTAAGTTTTAATACAAATTTTTCTTTTTTTCCAGGTGGCACTATGCAGCTTTGGGTAAGTTTAGCATTACTTTTACCGTGAGTGATCCTGGCCAACCCATTTAGATTTTGCACTATTTTTCCATTTTTTTTTTCTTTAACCAACATACATGTATGTTTAACGCATACTCATGCATTTAGATTTCGGGCTGGTTTCTCCAAATTTAAAAATTTAAACAAATTCTTTTTTGCTAAACGATTCGTGGTAGGGATTTTCAGGGGCTGGGATCCGTCCGAATAATTTTATCTTTTATTGTTTATTGCTATTTATTGCATTATTGGAGGATAGCACGTATAAACGTTGCGCGTGATCCTGGCTAAACCATTTAGATTTCGTGCTGTTTTTTCCAAATTTAAAAACTTGAGTAAATTTTTTTTTGCTAAACGATTCGTGCTAGGGATTTTCAGGAGCTGGGATCCGTCCGAATAATTGCATTTTTTATTGTTTATTGCTATTTATTGTTTATTGCATTATTTGAGGGTATCTATCGCATGTTAACACGTCGTATGTAATCCTACCCGAACGATTTAGATTTGTACTTAATGATTCTTTGATTTTATAGGGTTTTCTGTCGATTTTATATAGCAGTTTTATTAAAGTTTCAACTTATTTTTGTTTTCGATGTACTTGTTAACTTTTTGAACATGTTGTTGCAGCTTTGAACTCTTAATATTTTATTATGTCATTATTTAGATATTTATTTTGCTAACATACATTTTTTTCAGGTAAAACAAGTAACTTTTTTAAATGTTTCTATTTACTAATAACAGTTTATCTTGTAGCTTTCAACCGCTCATGTTCCAGGATATTCATTGTTTGTTCCACTAATATTATCTTTCTTTTCCTTATCAATCACCGTCAATTTTTAAATTATGTTTAGTTTTTAATTAAGCTATTGGCTTCTGTCTTGAACTATTCATATGGTGCTTAATCCATTACATATTTCGTTCACATGTTATTTTTCAGGTAGATCAAGTTATATTTTTAACAATCACTTTTTACTAATCCCGTTTTTATTACAGCTTTCCAACAGGTCGTCTATTCTTTGTGTCGTGTGAATCGCGGTCTTAGATGAAAAGTATAGTGTAAATAGTATAAATACAAGTGCGTTAGTTTCTTCTGGCTGCACACTGCAGGATTAAAGTTTCTAATTCGGATTGAATTTTAATTGTGTGTTTTGGATTAATAGGCAGACAAATATAATGGGCAGAAAATGGAGGATGGGGCGACAGCTTGCAGACAGCTGGTAAGGATTATTTCTCGTCTATAAATTTTTAGCTGAATGCATTCTTTTCATTTCTTGTTCTTAATGGTTTGGAACACATATCCTGCAGTACTAAACATATTTTCTCCTTTTTTTTAGGTGGCACTATGTAGCTTTGGGTAAGTTTGGCATTACTTTCACCGTCAGTGATCCTGGCCAACCCATTTAGATTTTGTGCCGTTTTTTCAATTTTTTTTCTTTAACCAGCAGTACATACATATATGTATGATGCATAGGTATGCATTTCGCAAAGGTGATTAAATCACCTCGTTGCTAAAAATTCAAGCAAATTATTTTTGGCTAAACGATTCGTGTTAGGGATTTTCAGGGGCTGGGATCCGTCCGAATAATTGCATTTTTATTGTTTATTGATATTTACTGATTATTGAATTATTGGAGGATAGCACGTGAAAACGTTGCGTGTGATCCTGGCCAAACCATTTAGATTTCGGGATGTATTTTCTAAATTTAAATAAATTCTTTTTTGCTAAACGATTCGTGATAAGGATTTTCAGGGGCTGGGATCCGTCCGAATAATTGCATTTCTTATTGTTTATCGCTATTGATTGTTTATTGCATTATTGGAGGATAGCACGTTAAAAAGTTGGGTGTGATCCTGGCCAAACCATTTAGATTGCGGAATGTTTTTTCCAAATTCTAAAAATGTTTACTAATTGTTTTTTTTTCTACTGAGGAAGCCTTTTATTTGAACCTTTGAAATATAAATATACACCGAGTGTGTTCTGCTGTGAATTACAATTTTTAATCTCGTGTAAGACAGATTGTGTTGTTGTACTTTTTTCTTTTTTCTGTTAATTACACTCTAAATTAAACTGATTTTGAATTTTCAATGGGGATCGTTCGAACTATCAAACCGGAAATTTTTCGGTCTCATTTATTCAACTTTTACTAACCAGATTTTTAACTGTGGAAGCTTTTCACTTCAACCTATAAAATATAAATATAACGCGAGTGTGTTCTGCTGTGAATTACACGTTTTAATCTGGTGTAAGAAAGATTGAGTTATTATGGACTTTTTCTCTGTTAATTACACTCCAATTTAAACAGATTTTGAATCAATAGGGTCGATGTATCAAATCTGAAATATTTTTCACTCATTTATTCAACTTTAACTTGCCAGGTTTTCTACCTTTAAAATATAAATATAAAGCGAGCGTATTCTGCTTTGAACTACACTTTTTAATGTCGTATGAGAAAGGTTGCGATCTTATTTTCCCTCTGATTCAGGCCCTAATTTGAACGATTTTTGTATTCTCAATAGCACCGATCGATTTTTCTAATTAATTTTTTTTATACTCAGTTTTTCAACATTCACTAACAGGGTTTTCTACTGTGGACAGTTTTAAAGTGAATCTGTAAAGCATAAGTATAAAGCGAGTGTGTTCTGCAGTGAACTTTTGCTTGTGTGTTTTTTATATTAACATATCAGGCAGGTAGAACTACTTTGTTGGAATCTTTCACTGATTGATGAGTCCGTCTTATGTCGAGGACTACCAATTTAATATTTCCTACCTCTCAGCAAACGTAAAATACAATGTAATGTATTATTATTCAATACAGCTACTAATTTTACAATTTTGGCGCAACAATTAAAAAATTCTATTCGAATTTTCTGCAGAATTTGTTAGTTGAAATTCGTTTAAATTTTTAAAACCAGTGTTGTTCACTTGATTGAGCAGGTAAGTGAGTGCTATTATAAACGAGCGAAGAACTGTACTTAGTAAAAATCATACGCAAAAAAATATTCTTAAATGAAAATTAGCCTTTCAAGAAAAAAATATATTCGTATGCAATGCGTATATTTTATTTAAATCTTTCGATTTTATTATCCATCAGTTTTTTGCGTTTCTTATTTTTCTTACTTTTGATCCATGTTTTGTTTTGGTTTTTAGAATATGTTATTTTTCGTTTACCAATGGTAAAAATTATTATTTTTTAATTAAACTAAATMATTATTTATGATTTTTTGACACTTTTTCCACCATCCTCATCATTGCGAATTTTTAATGGAAAATTTAAAAAGAAACATGTTACTTTTTGAACCTAATACCAGAGTGAAACTGCAACGTTGAAACCTGTTCCTGAAAAATAACCGCTTAGCACACCTCTATAATCAAATATACATTTTTGAATAAAACCCCCCGTTTTCTTGCTCTTTTCGAACCTACCGTGAAATTTTAATGTACGTTTATTTCGAAAGATTGATTGGAAACATTTGCGGTTTTAGAAGAAATTGGAAAATTATGAACATTTTTACAGTTGGTAAGTGCCACATAAAAAGATGCTGTGCCCTAACAGCTGCGAATTTAAAAATCGGTCTTTGGGGCTACAAGAAGACCTAATAATCGTATCTTATTAGATCCCAGTACATACTCTTGTGCTTTAATTTATAAAAAATTCTCCTCAAACCGCTCAATGAGCTTCCAAAGTTGTCAAACTGTTGAAGCTTAACTTAATAAATTTATTCTATTAGCAGTAATCAGCAAGTTTATCCAAAGTAAATCGGCTCTTAGAATCCCAAAAACTGTATTCTACTGTATAGGTACTTCAAAATTTAATCCGACGCAAACCCTGCAATATCTTGATTTGAACTGCAATGAGTACGCCAATTATATCATCACAAAAACAATGAAAAATCATTATCGTAGCTCTCATCAAGCGGTCTTAATTTCGTCAATGAAAAAATTACATTAACACTTCGAGCTATTTAATCGTAGAGCTTCCACTGCAGCTGTATGATTCTATCTCTATCAGGCGATAGTCAACTTTTCGTTGGACGTGTTACGATTTAAACCGACAAATACCCATTTTCCACGGCAAATTGCCATTTTCCACGGCAAGTACTCATTTGCCTTTATATCAGCTTAAATTTATAAGTTACTGCTGCATAATTAAACACGCACCTTTGCAATAAGATAATATATTAGACACAGCAATTTGAGCTTTTTAAATAATCCTAAACTTCCTTCAGACCATAAACGTCCGAATTAAATATGTGTGGTGGAAGGTTTTTTTTTATCAATATAAGATTGATTTATCGATGGAAAAGTAACTAATGGCCATATGTCACGAAAATAAATGTATTCTAAGTGAATTAGAACCATCAATTTCCCATTCCTTCAAATTTACCAATATATCATAAATATTCCTGTATTAAGTTTACGAAGTGTAAGCGGTGAGTTCGGATAATTTATGTTTGTATTTCGTTTTTACTACTTTTTTATGTCGGTGAAAAGACCGTGTAAAATGTCGATTCATAGAGGGATAATGTTTAGGTTGGTGGATTGTTAAAATTCCATAAACCGTGAATCACATTTTAGAACGCAGTTTGCATGCATATCATTGTTAAAAATGATGGATTATTGGTAGCATGTGACGACCTGAAAGAAGAGAGCTGAAGAGGAAACTCACTAGGGAACAGATATAGTTTCAAATAGTTGATAAACTATGCACGGTAGCTTGATAATCTGATAAAATTGCAGTAGGCTTTGGTTAAAAAAGACAATTAAAAATAAATTATTTAGCGAATAATTTTAATGCAACAAGTTCAAATACAGTTTTATTATCTAAAACCTATAAAACTATAGGCTTTGGCATTACCCAGTCATAAGTCAAAACTTATTATATGTACGTTGTTATCATTGATTACTAAAAATAAATTTTAAAACTGACAGACCTTTCTAAGTTACAATAATGTAATTATTTGCTTATACACTTAAGCGTTGTATTCATAATTATTAATCAATAAAAAAATAGGTAGTAATTAATTAGTAGTAGTAACGTAATTTTTCGGCTGGTCTGTTGCTGTAAATTTCTGTATTCATTAAACCCAAAAACGCGAGTTTTATTATAGTCAAAACCACTTGAGTTGAATAAAAGGGCATATGTCGTTTTCTGGAAAACAGCCAAGCGGTGGAGTATTTTTCAGTTGCCAGTCAGAAGTTTCATTGAGTTCTCAACAATATCATTAACAAGATGAATAATTCATTATTTCTGGTGAAGGAACTTTTATGGAGTAGGTTTGCACTGAAATATGCAAGGTCCATGTAAACAAATTTTGTCACATAAAAATGTTTGGTATTAAGTACCTACTTTATATCTGGGTCTAGAGTTCTTTAAAATAAGCAAAGTGTTTTTTATGAAATTTTTTATAAGAAATCAATGTAAATGTTAATCGTTTTCGTTTAATATTGTAACGAACTTGCACTGATGCCTCTAATCTTATTTTTAGGTTTATAAATAATAAGGTACAATAAGAGCTGTACATTTAAGGGAATGTTTGCAGTGCTATTAAAAAAAAGTAAACAGTAGATAATAATCATTCACTATGTTCTATTGCGATTATCTAGATTAATTAGCTAAATGTAATAGAACATAGTTAGACATCAAATAAGAAAAAGAGAATTAAGCTAAAAATTGTTTGAACATCGATATTTGGATTGTCAACGCGATGTTTATTAGTCTTTTCTTTTGCATTTTTATTCTGAATTATCTTTGCTTAAAATAGACGTCCGTTTTGAAAAGTTTCCACTTATCTGAAGAATCATGTATTTTTCCAGATTTTGCAACACAATAGAGATGGAAAGCTAAATAATTCCATACATTTGAAGGTACATTTTACCATTATAATGCATTTTCCTCGACTCTAATTTTATGAACAGAAATTGGAATGTTGACCTACACTTTGATTTTTAATCGGACATCGCATACTTTAAGTTAGAAAACATATCCATAAGCAAAAATATCTTAAGATATTAAATAATTAGAATCATATATTAAAAAGTAGCTTAATATTGTTTCAATGATCTCCGATTATTCCTGCCCAATTATAATACTATATTGGTTGTTTCCTTCAATAAATGAGAATTCATAAAAAAATAGTTTAAACATTTAAAATATAAGCCCTCTTTACGAACATTATCGAATTTCTAAATCGTCTAAAGTGAATTGGCTTTAAAGCTAGATTATGAAAACTGTCATAAATGGGAATTCTATTCCAAAGAAACAATTATATCAAGCTGATGTCTGCCAATTAAACTAGTTCTTCATGCGACTAATCCTTTTGTGGAAAAACTGTCTGTTTGAAAAAAAGCTGAAGCAAACCTTTTGAAGATTGAAAATCATTTCACTCACACACCTAAAGTTCTCTAATTGTTTTTCAATAAATTTGTGCGCGATAGCGACAGCTTGATATAATAAAACACTATTAAATACTTATCCTACAGAATTTAGTTCTTCATAGTAGATACAAAGAGTCTTCCAAAATGTCGGAAAAAATGAATAGAGGTCGAATTTTCCATAAAATATCAATTTTCCCGAAATGTTTCGAATTACAAATAGTTTTTATGTTAAGGAAACACGAAATGTAACGAACGCATTTAAAAACAAGCAACATGGTTCAGATCCAAAGTAATTCACATATTGGGCCAATTTGCAGCGATTTCTGAGTGTTCGCGGTATTTAAAGAACGAAATATTCCATATTATAGATCCAAACACTTTATACACGCATATTAGAGATCTTTTTAGATCGCAAACAATTAAATGATCTTAAAAAATACGCATGTAAAATTTTGAATTTTTAGTGAAAATTTCATAAGGGACGACTTTTAAAAAATACATCAGTTCTTTCAAAATGTTCAATTCTACATCATTTTCATGTGAAGGAAGCGAGAATTGCGACGAACTCATTGAAAAACACGCTAGGTGGTTCAGAACCAAAATAATCCACATTTTGGAAATCTTATTATTAACCCAAACCCTTTATATACGCATATTAAAGATCTCCTTAGATCGCAAACAATGAAATGAGCTTAAAAAATGCGCATGTAAACTTTTTAATTTTTAGTGAAAATTTGATAAGGGTCGACTTTTAAAAAATATATCAATTATCTCAAAATGTTTCAAATTATACTTTATTTTCACCTGACGGAAGCCAGATATGCAACGAACTCATTGAAAACCACGCTAACAGCTTCAGTTGCAAAATAATAGATATTTTTGGACGAATTTAAGCGATTCCTGAGTGTTCACGATCTTTAAAGGACAAAATCGTGCTTATTATAGACCCAGACATTTATATACGTATATTGGAGGAGCTTCTTAGATATGAAACAGTCCAATGAGCTCAAAAAACACGCATGTGAAATTTTGAATTTTAAGTTAAAATTGGTAAATTAGTAAAATGGTAAATTTTCTCAAAGTGTTTCCAGTTATAAGTACATTATTTTCTTCTGAATGAAGCATGGAATGCAACAAACTTATTGAAACACACTTTGGTTGCTTAAAATAAAAATATTTCAAGATCAATGACTTATTGATCCATTTCCATATTTATTGGGCTAACCCGTATTGAACAGTAAAGCTATTTATACCTAACAAAGTAATATTTGGTATCGTTGTGCAACAACGTTGTACAATTTACATCTTTTCTGATTTTTTAAAGGTTTTCGAGTTGCGTCTAGAAATTTTCCACCAAAAACACAAATGCCTTGCTACATAACAGTAAAAATAAGTACGGTTGCAAGACGATTTCTGTTTTGTTAACACTTTTCTTTTAGCTTACTTCTTGTAGTTGGTTTATTTATTACGACTTTCAATAACATTCCGACAAGAATCAGTAATAATTGAATTTTGCAAAATTTACATTTATTTTAATTCATCACGAATAACCATCTTGCAATTATTCGATATCGGTCATGAAACTGAACTTATTTTATTAATATTTATAGACACATTTCATAGAACATTCAACTTAAGTTTTAACACATTTTTTTATTATTTCGGCAAAAAATATGCCTCTTACGCATTTTACTTTTTTCCTCTCATATTTCCTCCTCTTGTCAACGTTTTCCAATAATGCATTATTCCCGATTCTTTGAATTGTTCAAATTTATTTTTGGTTTTCTTGTTTCTATTCAATTCAACTTCATTCTACCTGTTTTACATTGATTCCTTTTGTTTAATTTTAGTTATTTGTTGGACTCTATATAACAAAATACCGATTAATTAATTTCAATTACAGTGTAGACAACAATTGTGAAATATGACTAAAAACATAACTTTGTGTATGTAACGTTTTCTGTGTGAAAAACAAAAAATTATATCAAAAATGTATTTTATCAAGTAACTCTCATATCTAAAACGTACCTATCTTAGTAACAAAGCGTATTAAACAGTCAGTATTGGAAGCACAAAACTTTCTTAAAATTGCGAAAGCTTGATAAAAAGCTTTTTAGCGAAGTGGTTTTGGTTGTTTTAGAATATTTCAGTTATAAAGCCGTAAATAAAAGAAAATCGAAAACTGGTTTGCCCCTTTTTCTTCTCTTAGCATCTAGCTTGATTTTATTAATTTACATATCGGTACACTTTTTTCACCGATACATCTCTGTATGATCAAACCGAAAGCACTTGTTCAATTTTATGTTCTGACGACATTTAAAGAGGGTGAACACCGAATCTGTTTAGGGGACTACATCTTTAATCTATTTCGAGAAGAAAATATATGGTGAAAACAGTGGTGTGGAAGCGCCCTGCCGAATCCCAAAGGATTCGAACTGTTCAATGAATACCGAAGCGAAATGTGTTGAAACTTGAAGGTGTGAAGAAAATAAAAATGTTGCCAAGAATGTGTCAGAGATAAATCTATAGCGACGAGATATGATTTTAAGCGAACCGAATAAAAATTGCAATTTTAACTGATTTTTGTTATAAGTTTTCTGTGCGTGCTTTGTTGTTGGACGTCCTGGTTGTTTTGGAAAATGAAATTGAATGGAGAAGTACGCTAAATGTAACATTTACGTTTTAAAATATATATTGAGTTATTTCTGCAGTTTTAACTAGGTCATACGCCAGCTGCTAGTAAATGTGAATTGCATTTGAGCTTTTTATTCTTATGCGACATAATTCATGATTCATTGCGATGGTGGAGATATAGCCAAAAAATAATAATGTTTTTTTTATAACGATAGGTAGATCGTAAACCCCATCAGTCCCGTAACATCTTTATAGATTCCAGCATTTCGATCACTGACAAAGTATAGTTTTATTTATATTTAACTTTTTTCCTTTGCATTGATACGGTTTTGCAAACGTCCGTTTATTTTTCTATTTGAACTCTTGTTCCTTGTTGCTTGCATGATATAGAAATAAGTGCACAACACAAAACAAATTGTTAATAAAAAACCGTTCCAGTTGATAGCGGTATAAACTGTTGGAAATATAAGCACCAAAACTTATTACACTTGAAAAGTTTGTTCTTGGTAAAGCTACTTAAAAGATTTTGTAAAACCATTCGTTTTAATTTTGTGCCCGAATAAAAACACAAGTTTACTGCCTTTCTTGTTGCAATGGGCTCAAAACGTGTCTAATTTCGGCCAGAAATTCGATCAATTTCACTCTTATATTAAAACAGGACATTAAAGTACGCCACTGTATATTTCAATCCTCCAAACCCTATAATAGGGAAGTAAAGAGGGGTCATTTCTTATGAGGGTCCAAATTTACGATGGCTTCCACAGAAGGTTTCAATCTTGATGCATATTTTGTGACGCTTGATGAATGCTACCTCCTTTTATTTCCCTTCCTTTAACTCTTTTCCTGGTAAAAGATATAGACCAGCGTTGCATACAACATACTTTCAAAACACATAGTGTGCCGGGCGTTCATTTGTTAAAATTAATTCTTTCATACTACTTTTCCTAAATTATTCATTTTGAAATTAATGCAAAATATATAAAACAATATCAACTTAGATTCCATATTATATTTATAGCTACATAAAACTCAAACCAACGAAAAATTCTACTAATAGGACCAAAGAAATGAAAGCGCATTGGTTATAGAAACAAAATAGTAATGTTGAAATTAAGTTCAGTGGGTGAGTTTGTGAATAAATGTACGCCAGTCAGTAGTTGCAAAATTGTTTTAAAAAATAATACAAAATCAAATATGCGAAATAATAAAAATGAGACGAAATCATCAAAATGAAATTCAGAAGTCTTCTAGGGGTCAAAATGTTAACAGACTTTCTGTATACTTTGACCGATTAGGAATAATCTAAACCTAATAGTAGATTGGCGAATTATTTAAAACAAACTGTTTTTTTTTCTGAAAAACATGGCAAAATTTTAGTTTGAAACAACATGTATTGTAACATTTAGCTTACCAACTCAAAATGTATTTTAAAATATAAAAAATTGAAGTCGATTATATTAATATTTTTACATTTACTAAGACGCACGAAGGTAGTTTCAAACGAGTTTATGAAAAGAGCAAGGGTAAAAAAGTAAACATTTTTTAACAAGATTTGAAGTTGCATTGATTTGTGGTAAATGTAATGGGGTTTGGAGAAAGTATAATTTTTGAGGCAAAAACTCTGTAACATGTAAACATTTCTTATGTTATTAAATTAGCTAACTGTCTATTTTTACCATAAAATGCACTAAATGTTTTATATGATTAGAGGAACCCAACTAAACTACAATTATTTATCTACTATAGTTAGTGCTCTATGGCGCACTAACGACAATATACCTCAATGAAAAAATACTGAAGAAATATTGTATTGTCAGTTCAACAAAAGCATACAAATTTAATTTGGAACAACAAAATGAATAATATACAGGGTGTCCCGTAAGCTCATGATCAAAAAGGTACTGCGATATTCTTTGGACCAAAAGAAAACGATCTGACCTAACTTTTATTAACAAAAAATGTCGGGTTCCTCTGCTATTGAGGGTCAAAGTTCTTCAAAAAATGTATCTTTTTTGAAATATCGGGAGAATGGTACGATGTATTTTAGTGACACTGGCTGTGAATTTGTTCTTATGTAAGGCTCATATTTTGATGGAAGAATCGAGTTCAGCCGTTTTCGACAAGTGGTGAATTCTTGAGTGTCGTGGTACAAAAACWACCAGAACTTTTTAGTTGGATGATAAAATCAATCAAATCATGAACTCATTTTTTTCAGGTTGATGCACTAATCATTTATTCACAATTTTGTGCTCTTTGTAAAATCTTGTAGCAGTCACAGTCTTCTTTTGGTCCAAAGAGTATTGCAGTACCCTTTTGATCATGAGCTTACGGGACACCCTGTATAATAGGAAATAGTAATGGAAGAAACTGATAAAAAAAGCAGAATACATCTGAAACATGATTCAAGTAGTATATAAAACATATATACTAGTTGATTTTAATATATATTTTAATAATATGAATATTTTTCAAGCACATATGCAGGGCTAGTGGCATTTATAGATGCAATTAACGTATTTATATTTAAAGTTGATTAGAACGGAACTTGACGGAAATGTGAAACATTGAACTTAAAAAAATTGGCGATTGGTCTGTTGTAGTATTCAAAACTAATTATACGTACGAATCCATAATTAAAATTTCTGATTTTCTAATTTAGCAGTATGTTCCACCTTTACATTTTGTTTAGTTTCTGTTCAGAATTCATTAGTAACTAGTTTTGTGCCTCTTCTATAGCATATACTAAACATTTTTGAGGAAGCTTTAGCACAATATGCATTAGGCAAAAAAAACCACACAAATCGGGCGAAAAACATAGAAATATGTGTAAAATGACAAAAAAACTGTTTGAAGTCAAATATCTGACCTGAATTAGAAGAACTTTGAGCATTTCAATCGTTCACTTTCGTCATAAACTTCTATTTAATTATAAACGTATTACTAGGAAAACGAGAAGCAGTATGAAACTAACATTTCTATACATGAAAATCACTCAAGAAGCAATGGAAACATTGGAATTATGCGATTAAATATTTCTCAAAATATAAA
>NW_026018611.1:11465930-11470234 GCF_020466585.1 Dendroctonus ponderosae | reverse complement strand
ACTTAAGAATAATAATTCTTGAGAACTTAAAAAAAAACTATTTTTATTGGTACAATGTTTAGACAATTAACACAATGACTTATCTCTGACTAACTACATAATGGCTGGTTAGTACTTTATATAAATTAATAATGTTGATGCGGCACAAACTCGGGCTAGCGGTTGGTCAGCGTTATTGTTATACAAGGTGGGCCATAACTAGTGGCATTTATAGAAGCAATTAACGTATTTATATTTAAATTTGATTAGAACGGAACTTAACGGAAATGTGAAACATTGAACTCAAAAAAATTGGCGATTGGTCTGTTGTAGTATTCAGAACTAATTATACGTACGAATCCATAATTAAAATGTCTGATTTTCTAATTTAGCAGTATGTTCCACCTTTATATTTTGTTTAGTTTCTGTTCAGAATTCATTAGTAACTAGTTTTGTGCCTCTTCTATAGCATATACTAAACATTTTTGAGGAAGCTTTAGCACAAGATGCATTAGGGGAAAAAAACCACACAAATCGGGCGAAAAACATAGAAATATGTGTAAAATAACAAAAAAACTGTTGACTGAGACTGAAGTCAAATATCTGACCTGAATTAGAAAGAAAAAAAACTTTGAGCATTCCAATCGTTCACTTTCGTCATTAATTTCTATTTAATTATAAACGTATTATTAGGAAAGCAGTATGAAACTAACATTTCTATACATGAAAATCACTCAAGAAGCAATGGAAACATTGGAATTATGCGATTAAATATTTCTCAAAATATAAACTTGGGAACGTGATTATTGTAATTATTTCATCATAAATGAACCTTTACTGCGATAAGTGCAAATGAATCAGTTTTTCAAATTGTTAATTACTGCGAATTATCTAATCTAATTTAATCACTTCAAATTTAAAAAAAAGTATTGACGCATTTGAAACGAACTAAAGGGCACCTGTGAAATAATAAATATGACCCGTTTTAGAAAAGCTAAATTAACAAAAAGCTGCACTAAATAGTGTACAAAATACAGTATGAATATTTTCTGCCGTGGTTATGTTGAAAACCTAAAGAAACTGCTGGACTGGACACAAACAAATACTCCAAAGACCATTCTTATTTTTCCGGACGACAACATATGGCCTTTTGTTTCACTCAAGTGTTTTTGACTAGAATAAAAAGTTGGATTCGTTCCAATTCCATAAATCACGGTTTTTGATTTATTTAATTCCGAAACCACCAACAGCATCAAAAACAATTGAGTTATTTCGCGTTAATCACGAGTACCTAAGCGAGAAATTACGTTCTAATTTTAGACTTGATTTGTTTTTAATCGGCTGGTGTTTGCCAACACGATACTTAAAGTGTCTGAGCATTAATTTACATGAATGCAACTTCGGAAACTTATCTGATTCTTTAAAAGCAAACATCAATTAATACAGAAATATATGTATTTAATTAACTATGACTTAATGAAGTACCATTAGGATACGTTTAGAATTATCGACCCTCAAACTTTATTATTGTTTCATTAAGACGATTATCCAATATGACAATTCCCATCTTAGGAGTGCAAAACAAATAATTGTGTAGATTATAGACGATAAAACATCATGAAAACGTATTACTTATACAGGCCCTTCATTAGGAGCATTAATTCCTATTAATTTCACTTTTTTCTTCCAAAAAAATGTCTGATATAATTCCTTGGAAGTCTCAAACGTTGCTTTAACGCGGCGAAGCACTGGATATCTGTCACCAATAAGTTCCTGTGAACATAAGGCTTAAATGTTTGCGGTTTCCTCAGTAGGTGACATAGATTTATCTTCCTGTATACTGATGTCTTGGCTGTTTCCTTGAACAACTGTTGCAGCTTGACAAATTGCATTCATTAACCTGAACGTGTTTGATTTACCTAAGCAATGTGGCTAATTTTTCATTTTATTTTCGGACTTTCTCGGAATGCGGCACAATTTACTTAATTTTAGAATGAAAAGGCATCGCAAACGAGAACTGAGTGGAAACATTTCTTTTGTCAGTCACTCAAGTAAAACAATCAGTAGGTACATTAACCATAGTTGGAAACTAGGTACAAATATCCGTTCTCCTTTTCAATGCATTTAGCAACTCTTTATTAGTTCTAAGCAATTGAACTTACAAATATTTATTAGAAAAGTAGTGTTTATATTAATATTTATTTATCGCAATTTTCGTGTCACTCAAACATACGGTATGCACTTAAACATTTCCGAGTTGCTTCCGAAATTAGTTCCCTAATTGTCCATCCTAATTAAACAACAGTGTGATTTCGAACTAGTAAATCTGTCGATTCCGTTAAATTTTTCGCTGTAACTTCCAAAGCCATTTGTCTCGAAAATCTAATGGACCTGAAATTCCAATGGCTCATGAATATTAATTAGTAAATACGACGCTATCAGTGGTCTTTGATAACTAATCGTCTCTCTCCTGTTCTGTTAGAGATTCTATTGAAATCTGCATTACAATAGCTCGCATTAAATAGACATGATATTTATTGCAACCCACAACAACCACTGGTAAATTAAATTGGAGATTTGAACATCGGCAATGTTAAATTAAGCTCTTGAAGTCGATGTTTGTTGCGAAAGTTGCGAGTCAAAAAAAAACTGACAGGTTTCGATTTTAGTTAATCTCAGAAGTTCTCATCCCTTAGCAAAATAGACACGTTGGGGTTTAATAGTTTCTCATGGCCCATCTGCAGCAGTTCCAAGCAGAGGCTCTTGAGCTGGATTTTGAAGGAATTAATAGGATATCAGTATAAACTTTGAAAATTCTCTTAATGCTGCAGTTTTATGAGTCACTCAGGTCGATTGGACTCATTTATCCGGTTATGGAATCATTTTCTTCTACTTCAATAGGCTCCATAACGCAAAAAGTTAGCAATGTTTGATACTAGATACATTTAATTTAGTAATTCCTGTAACTGCCCTGTGTGTTAATAATTACGTTTTGACTCTATCAACATTATCCGACGATTAAATTCATTACTTTCCTATGTCACTGTTCTTTGCCTATCGGATATCAGATGCACTAAACAAAACAACCGGAAGTCTAAGAAATTCATCCAATATTGCGGCACTCAGCGTCCTGAAATATTAAAGGTCATGTGTTGTGGAGGAAGAAGTTCCACGTGGAATTCTGGAGTATTAAACAAAAGGATTAAATGGATCGAACAGTCTCAAAATACTACTATAAGACGCTTCATTTGGCGCTGCATTATTATAAGCATTTATGAAAGAAAGAAAAACATGCAATAAATAAGGCGTTATAGACAAAATTTTAGAAATCTTCAATAGTTTAATAGAAATAATTATAATAAGAAAAACAATAGAAATAATTTTTCGTACATGTTCCTACAGATTTTCAGCTATTCTTTTGAAAATGTATGTATATGTTTTGTGAAATGTATGTATTTTGAAACTGTGAATGGACAAAACTGCCTGGTCCATTTTAAAAACGTATGATGTTTTATATTTTTTACAAGTAGTTTAATTTTTCTGACTACATTGGCAGTCATATTTTTTTTAAGTTAAGGAGTTTATCCTTTAATGTTCTAATTTTGCTGAATACAATCAAGTACATGCTTACTTCTTCAACTTTTTACCAAAAACAAATACACACCAAATATGCTTAATAAGAAAACTTACTTATTGGAAGCAAATAAATTTAATTAATCTTTTATGGAAAGTTGACCTAAAAAACTTGGAAAAAATCAGACAAAGGTCTTTACGTTATTGTTTGTGATTTGACACTTAACTCTTTGGTTAACGTTTTAGTAAAATTCTTCCTAAGATTTTTCTGTCGTTTTCATACATGAGTTATTGCACTTATCAAATTGCAATGAATCCATTGACTTGAACCATAACTTTTGCAGTAAAACGGTTTTTCTTAATTGCAAAGTCACTCAAATTAACGCCAGTGTTCTTTTTAAAATGCACTCTGCTAATGAAGAAAACTAAAAAATAAGGATATGTGTTGGAGGTAACTTCAGCGTCACTGAATCTATAGAAAGCCGCATCACCTTTACAATATGTTAACAATTTCATAGAAACGTTAATTTGTTTAATAATAATGTGTTATGTAGTGTAGTAACAAATAGTTTCGGTGTTTTCCACCATCATCAGTTTCTATGTGTAGCGTAGTAGTAGGCTTGAAGTAGACTTAAAATAGCAACAACGCAACATATAGAAACTGATGATGGTGGAAAACACCGAAACGTATTTTAATTGATAAATAGACAATAAATGACTGAAGCCCAGGAATTTATTTTGATTTGGAATTG
>NW_026018611.1:11425700-11465483 GCF_020466585.1 Dendroctonus ponderosae | reverse complement strand
ATTTTGATTTGGAATTGAAACACAGTCAGGAAAGTATGTACAATTACAAATAGTTCATCAATAAAGTGTCGATTTTTTCTTTCTTAATATGTTAATGTATAAAGCATGCAACGACCTGCAACAAAAAGTAATTTAAATAGAACAAAGAAGCGAGAAATTTATGTTGATAATAAACTTTATTAACTTTCAACTATTATCAAGAATTTGCATTTCTTTTATTTGCAATTCAAATTTCGTAATACATGCATGTTTATGTGCAAACGGGGGTCTAATCTCGCTCTCCCGTGTGCACACGTCGGCTCTTAGGCCGGCTTAAGAAGCGCATTTAAATGCTCAGCTCCCTCGTGATAAAAGTAAGTGGATATTTGATTTTATTTCAGTTTGCAATCTCCACGAAGCTTTCTATTAGTTAGCTGGTTTAGTTTTCACATGAGCGTAAAATTGGTTTACTTTTCACAGAGAAGTTGAAAGTAGTATTAAAAGCTTCCAATAAGTACTGGCATGAAAATTAATACTTTGATGGAATCTTAAAATATTGTGATTTGTTCGTCCACTGTTTTTGTTATAAAAACGCAGAAGCAAGAAATTTCACTGAAATTACTTTTCAACTTTTGGTGGTAATATTCAACCTTTTCATCCCTAGGTAGTCCGGAGTTAAACGGGGTGGCATTATTTAATGCAAGTTATTATGGTAATAGTATACGATTTAGCTAAAACTAGCAGATAACAATAAGACTACAGTGCATAATTAATAGCATATCTGTTAATTATATAACTAAAGGAGTTCTGTACAGATATTCTTTTAACACGAAAATCATTACCTTATCATTGGGGATTATTACGATTGAATTACCATATTTGGTAAGTTTTATTTAATTGGCACTGTTAACCAACATAATTATTAATTCTAGACAACTGACACTCCACACATAATACCCGAAGAACATACGAAATATCCCCAAAAAAAACCGTCTGAAGCCTAAATGTTTCTTCAGAAAAGCGGACTTTAAAGTAAAAAAGAGCGGCTACGTAAATACGTCAATATTCAATAAACTAGTCAACGCAGTTGTCTATTGAGACTAAAATTAGTTTAGCTCCCATTTAAATGTTTTGAAAATGTTCAATAAACAACTTCAGAAAATTAATACCAGAAGAATATCGTTCCGTCAGACGTGATAGTAAAAGTTTTTAAAAATAACCCATTATTTTGGTAAGAATACAAGTGGCCGTTTTTGTTACATCATAAATTCTATGAATTATTCAAAGAATTACGGAAAACCCAATTAAAAGAATTCGAATGTTTGAGACTTGAAAATAAGAAATTCTCCTAAATACTGTTGAACTGTTTGGCTAGTTTTGGTTCATTAGTTAAAACTAAGAAAGTAGATGTATATCATAGTAAAATTATTTTGTTGCATGCTGAAAACCTGCCTATATTTTAAAAAACTATGACTTAATAGTAGTTTTACGCGAAACGCCCTACAGGCAGACAAACCACAAGTGAGAGGCGAGTCCAAACTGAACGTGTTCCAAAAGTTCTGCGAAAAAGAACAAAGAATGTTCATCGTCTAGGGGATGGACATAAAATTATGTATCTCCATCAATTCTCTGTTATAGAAATTCCTACAATATACTGCAGCTGCTGTTGCTTGAAAATGTTCTGCGCGTTTAATACTACAAAGTAAAAATACTACATTTTATTATTTTCTATTATCAAGCTGGTGTTATTCGTTCGTCTAGTATGTAGAAATTCCAATTGACTTGGAAAAGAAAGTAAATCGATTATTTATTAACAATTTTTATTAATTAATCACTCTACTTGTAAAATAACTTATGTCTATACGTAAGTTATTTTACTTATGCAAAAATGCTTTTAATAAATATAAAATTAACGCTAGGAGCTTTACTTAAATCAAAACACTATATTTTTTTTCAAAAACGCAATTGCGACTTATGTTTATATCAACACTTTGTCTTCTGTCTGATGGCAGAATATGCGGGTTAAAATATGCACCATAAATTTGAAACACTCTGTACTATAGAAGTGAATAAACATTCTTCGAATCAATAGTTTACCAGAAAACTAGGAGTGGAAAGCGCGAAATTATTGCGGTTCTTCCAATTTGAGAAAAGCTTGAAATATTTGATGCTTTATACACGCTCAGATTTATCAAATAACCGACCCCCGAAGAAGAGTTCGATTTTTCAATGTAAAGCAGCAAGTTTTTAATTTGAAGTACTTTTGCTTACAATTGAGATTATTTAGCTTGATGGACGTTCGTCGATTGGTTACGAATTGTTTCCCCAAATCACGGAAAATATTTCTCAAGTTCAAAAAGTAAAACATTTGACTTTTCAGTTTTCGGGAAAAATGTATTTAGAAACCTTAAGAAGTCTTGAAAATATGTTGAGATAATCTAATCTAAAACCAAATTTTGAAAAATTGGCAAGAATAATTAAAAGCTGTTGGTTTTCCATAGCAGAACTATGTTTTGAGCGTTGAAACTGAAAATTTGGCTCCTACTTTTTCGCTCACTTATTAAGTCAAGAAAAGCACGAACAAACAATTGAATGTAAGTCTAAAACAAATAAAGCATCGTGTTCACATTAAATCTTTCAAATAATCCAAGCATGTTTATATGTAGATATTATATTAATAACTAGATGGTTTCGGATAAATTGAACTGCCATACTCGAAAAATTGTAATTTCCTTCTACGGCTCTAAATAACCATAAAGCATCCAGCAATTAATAATACTCGCTGCTATACCGATTGCAATAAATCAGTGCATAGTGCGAATACAAACAATGAAACTGCGAAATAAGCAGGACTGTAAGTTACTTGCAGGAAATGCATTACTTGCACACAATCCCTTCAACTGGTGAAAAGCTATTTAAAACGTGCAATCCATTCTAATTTCAAGTATTACAGTTTTCGCTTATTACTTCAGTAAGATTATTATGGTAATACAACCATTTTAATTTGTGTACGTAATTGAGGAAAAAAACATTTTATTAGCACTATTATATTTATAAAATTAATGTAGTTTATAATAAAAACATACTTTATAAAAGTGACTGCAGTTTTCCCAGCATCGTCACAATATCTATCCAACTAATCCAAACTGAAGTTGGCACCTGTATTTTCGTTCTCTACTGATCATTTTTTGTATATTAATAAACCTTACCTTAAAAAGTATTTAAAGAAAACATTAATATTTTCAGTTGCAGCTGAACAATGTAGGGATCACAATTTTTATTATCTGATTTTCTGGGCAATTTAGATTGAACATTGCTTCTATGCTGAGTCAAAATGCAAATCAATATTCTAATCAATTAAGTGAATAGATAGATGAAAAGGAGAATTCTACAATCGTGCTCAAGAAAAATACAAAGAGCATGTTACCTGTATCCTCATTAATATACTAAATTGAGGAAATGAATTGTAAATTGTGGTGGCAAAACTAGAAGAAAAACAACACAACGAATGTATTTTTTAAATATCAAGTTACGTTGTATGATTTACACTCTTTTCATGCCACAATTAAGAAACGGAATTCCTTGCAAACTTCATTCACCTCACTCGTTGGTAAAAATATAATACAACGTATGAATCAGAAGTAATATTTAAGGTAAATCGTGTGAAAAACATGACGACGTGACATAATCGCAATACACAATCAAGGACTGCAAGAAAACAATTTATTTGCACTATTTTCCGTGAAAATTCTAATGATGTTCCAGTTACACTACGTGACGCAAAATGAGTGAGGTCGGCGAATGCTGTTTTCCATTATCTTCATTAGACTTCGGCCTCCGCTGTGATGCGGCTTTAGTTCGTTAGAGCTGCCGTTTTTAACTCACTCTAAAATGCGAGTTTTCCATTTTCTTGCAGTGGATTCTCTAGCATTTAGTTTACTTAAATTGCTGCTATCGAGAGAAAGTTGAGCTAATTTATAATTGGATACGTAAATTATCAAAAGCCAATGACATCAACAGGAAAAAATGGATTTTTGTATCGTACCGACACACAATCACAGCTTAAGTAAAGGCGCTTATAGACTATGGAGAATCAATCACATGAGCAAAAACAATTTTTGGATTTGTATGTTTTGTTGGCGGTCGATATCATTATCGATTTTATTTTTGCACGTTTATTAAAACTTTTAAGTTTTTCTATCTGTGGTATGTTAAGAACCGTGCAAAAATTTACGTTACACGAAATCGCTAATTGAATGTTCTAGGAATAAAATGCATTTTTGTACATTTATTATCCCTTCTAATTCTAGCTGTTATTTTCTTCAAAATAAAAAACAGTCCTATAATTAGCCAATGAAGTGAATGAATGAAGTACTGAGAATGAAGTTTTGAAGAATATTTGGTGGTTTCAATTAGAAAAGATAAAATATCTAATACAGACATTTTTGCAGATAATAGGCTTGGGCGAGAGGACATTTACTTCGCAAAACCGTAAATCGCTTATCGGCAAAAAAACGTTTTGAGAAAGAACATTTTGGACCATAAGCAAGCCAAAGCGATCTTGAGAGTCTGTTTCTAGCAAAAAGCAGTTGTTAAAGGAACAAATCGATAATCCACTTAAATCCATGTAGTCCGAGGGGTTAGACAGGGTTGTCTACTGTTGTTCAATGTATCAACTCAACTAGAAAGAATCATAAAACTATATTAAAAAAAAGATTATAGATATACATAAAAAAAGATTACTAAAGAAGATGGGGTTCTCCTTATTTTAGTGCAGACGTTATAAAATACTTAAATAAAATTTTTCAGGTCTATGGATAGGTTGACGCGGATCAATAAAAACGCCGGCAAGATCGCCAGACTCTATGTCTCTGGACCTTTAGCTAACTTAAGAACATGAAAATGAGAGCCCAACGGTTTTCACAAATCGATCGTTTAGGATACTTTTAGGGGTATAAATGGTGACAATTTTCAGCATTTATTAAACTCGTTTGATACGTTTTTGGTGATATCTGATTTAAATCTTTAATTAACAACAAACGAGCATCCAAAAGGTTAATTTCAGCAGTTTCTCATTTAATCGTAAATATGTTGAAACCCGTTAGGCCAGGAAAAATAAGCCAAATACTAAACGTTTCAATTTAACCGTTTAGACAGAATATTCAATAATGCGCAGAGTGCTTTATTCGGAAATTTCAACGTAGATGACGTATATTTATTCGAACCACCATGTTCAATTTTATTTTACATCGCAGCTTGCCCATCGCCCAATAAACATCGACGGGTGCAATCGATTTAAAAAATATATATTTTTCGTGAAACAAGTTTACTTTTACAACGATTTACAACCGTTGTAAAATATAAATAATAAAAATAATATATTTGTATTCAAAAACTAACTAAGATTCAGATATAATTTTTGGCTCGGTTTAAAAGTGCATTAAGCAAAAATGTATGYTTTAGACTTGGTCCGTTTTAGCTTTAAGCCGCGTTKGTCYGCTTAAACCGCGAAAAAATCACTTTATTTCAATATTAGGATGCTAAAAAATCTTTTTCATTACTGTTGTGTATGAATTCGATTTGTTGAAAAGCGATTTATGTAARAAAAATATTGACATTTTATGCTGGACGATCGACGGATGCTGATCAAATTTCTTCAATTCAATATCGATTTCTGAGAAATATTGTTTCAGAGGAAATTGTTTCCTAGGAAAAGTATCTGGATAACACCAAAGAATAATGAAAAAGAGAAATTYAAAAAGKCGACGAGTCAGTAGTAGAAGCWACRTCTTAAAGGAAGTTAAGCGCAGTTATTAAATGCATGTTATGACCAAAATAATATTATATCATTAACATTATGATACAAATKTATTGTAAATAAAMATGTCGCKTTTARWGGAGTTAGCTGGAAAAAYTGCCGGTTTCRGCTCTCAGTCGTATTTTACGCTTTTCCTAGACGAGGCTTAGAAATTTCTTAGACCAGAGCTAACACTGAAATAACATTCAAAGTTTGTAAACTATTTATTTACCTAATTAACAACAGCAAGTAAAACAGGCAGTAGTAAGGTTTGAACAATAACGTAAACAATATCACCTAACATGAYCTAAATCTGTAAAAAGTMTCGCGTGAATATAACTTAAAAGTACTTATAAGCGTTTAATAAATGCTTCCAGTTAAAAWWWWTWTCTATGAAATYGCCCATTGATTATCCATTGAAAATGCCCATTCATTATCYCTTGAAGAAGATCATATCATGTGCACGCCCCTGCCTGATGCTGTAAGCGAAACTTCCCTGATAAATTTAAGCTTTTCATTATAAGCCGTTTCCATCGGTTCCAAAATTCGTATTCCCGAGCGTATTTTCGGCCGTTTTGGCATATATAAGCCACGACCTTTGACCTTTTCGCTCTATCTGCAACTGTGTCGCTCAATACGCGCGAAATTTCTTTGTGAACTGGATTCGGTTTATCTGCTTTATATTTGCCATGTTACCGGATATTAAACAACATGTGTATAACAGTCAACTAAGAATAGTAAATATAATTTTTTTTCACACTTACTTGCAACAGGTCAATTACTCTGAAGTGACTGGTACAACTTAAATCGTTTCCATTAAAGAAAAGTTCAAAGAGGTCTCAAATTAAATATAAAAAACCAAAATTGAAAGAATGCAAACAGTGTTTATTAATTAATTCAGAAAGCAAAAAAAAGACTATGGCGAAATTTGTATTGGAAATTGTGAAGAGAGTCAGTAAATCAGACAATAAAATCAAATACATGAGGACGATTTGTAGTGAAATTATCGGAAAACAAAACATAAAAATAAGACACAATTAGAGGCAAGTGGCAGTGAAATAGCTGATAATTTTAGTTAATAATTTTTTGAAAAACGTTGCTTCATATATTTTCTAATCTGTAATTAATTTAATTCAAAAGGAATTCCTGGGTTCCAGTCAATTTTATTGTTTACCATTTAAAATGTTACAAATACGTTTCGTTGTTTTTCTCCACCATCATCAGGTTGTCTAAAATATACATTCACAGTCGTCATTAGTTTAAAACAAGAGCTCTTACAACTAAAACTAACTAACACAACTAAAACAACTAACAAACATATTAAAAAGTATATTAAAATCGTTTGAATCTCTTGGGATTACAGGTGATAAGTCAGGACAATCATGTTCGGGAAAAGACTAGAATTTATTGTTTAGAGATTTAAATTTTATTTACATGTATGGTTATTTCTACCTTCACATTTGGCAAGCCATTGAAAAATCTTTATTTTGTCCAATATCGCGCGAAAGAATAAAAAAACTGTTTATAATATTTGACATTTTTCTTTGCATATATCATCATCACTTGGTCTGCATTTCTTCAATATACCAGGTGTTTATATTTTATGTAGTTTATGTAGTTATGTAGTTAGAATGTTAGGTTTAATGAGTGTATATAGGTGTTTGTTTAATTAGTGTATGATATATAGAGCTAAGGTTGTCTGTGTCTGATCTAAAATTCATTGCATTCTGATGTTTTTTAATTTGTATCATTTCATGGATTCTTCTCATATTATAATTGTCCATTGATTAATATTTTCGTGTTATCAAAATCAAAACTATGTCACATTTGTTGCGCATGTTGTGCTAATGCTGTTCCATTTTCGTTAACCTTTCTTAAGCTATACATATTTATGTTCGTATATTCTTTTCTTTAAATATTGTCCTGTTTAACCTATGTATGCGCTGTCACAGTTCAAACAGTCAATCTTGTATATTACATTAGGTGTGTTTAACTTATCACTTTTAGGCATAAATTTTGTGAAACATTCTTTTGCTAAGTTGCTTTTAGTTTTTTCTGCTATATTGATATTATGCGGTTTTAAAATATTTTTTATTTTTGTGTTAATTTCTGGAATATATGGCAATACTTGATTTTACCTTCTTTTTTCTTATTATTATTATTTATGTTGTTCCATTTATTGGAATTGTAGATTTTATTTATTCTTCGTTTTATGATTGGTTCGAAGAATGATTTGGGATAGTTTGTTCATTATTAGCATCTTTTTTATTTTTTTAAGATTTTTTGCTCTATTCTCATAATGTGCCAATTTAATTGCTCTATCAGTCAGATCTGTTATTTCTGTAATTAATCCCAGTAATGAGAAGTCACTGTTCATAAGCCCTGTAACATGCAAATAACTCATCGAATTAAGTAACTTTTTTTAAAATAAACATAGCAGTGGAGTAGCTGAATTCCAACAAGTATCATGATACTTGTAGTGGCTGATTTGAATGCAGTGTTATGCAACTTAATGAATAACTCGTTTCGATGTGGTATTTTCCTAGATAACTTGAAAATTGCACTCAAAACACTGTTAGATAGTTTCAAAACTTCTCGAAATGACCATATGCAATCGACTTCTAGATTTGTGAAAACCAACATTCGGTCAGGCATGAAGTTTCTTGAAAACAAGGAAAGGGGAAAATTGGTTTTTACAGACTTATCAGAGGCATATGAATGCCTTAATAGACAATTACTTGCGAAAAATGTACCGAACATGAACCAACGAACCCATGTACCGAACATGGAACAAACTAAAGCAGCTTGAGTAAAAAACGTAAAGAATGAGAAGAACTTGTTCCATTATTTTAGTAACGACAGAGGCTGATGCTCGGGAAAGTAAAATTTGTTAATTTGCTGGGAAAACTAAAATAAAGGCAGCCCAATTTGAAAATCTCCTGCTTGAGCTTTAAGCTTTTAAACTGACTGTATTAAATGACCAAGGCCAAATATTGCATTCTTAAACGCTCATACGGATCTTCGTTTTTAGCTATTGCAAAATTCGTCGCATAATTTTATTTCATTTTAAACTGGTGTAGTTTATTATAATATAGTCATCTGATTCCAATTTTTGGTAGCCAGTTTGATTTGCTTATTCATTATCTAAATCGTACATTATTAGACTTATATTTTACTATACTATTACTTTGATTAACTTTTGCGTGTCTCATCAATATTGTTCTGATAGTAAAAGATGCACAATTTTATGATAGCAAAATTAGAATAAACACTTGTTACTGCGAAGCTAGACGCCAAATTATTTCGTTTTCCCTTTGTTTTCGGTTCACGGGAAAATTTTCAGTGTATCTTACTGATAAGGGAAAAGAAAAAAACACTGTTTGCCTCTCAATAAGGATAAAACAATATCATAAACTACTTGCAGCACTTTCGCTTATTCTGACCAGTCATTTAACCGTGTGAAGGACCAGTGGAAACCCATTTTAGTCATTTTAATTCCTTACTTGTGAAAGTGTTTAATAATCTGACTTTTAACGTGACTTTTTTAGTGTTTTGTCTGCAATTCTTCGATCATTTCTTTGATGCTTTGGGGGTGATGCTTGTGTTAATTCTTTACTTTTCTCTAGGATATCTCCCGATCTACTTTTTGTTTCTATGTTGTTTTCCGGTTCTTTGAACGGCCTTGATAATGACATCTTAGTCGAACTTCGCCATATTTTTAATTCAATATTTATTAAATTACTTCATTTAATATATCAATTAATTCAACACTGTCATTGTATTTTCTTTTAGCTTAGTATAGGATAATTTCATTAAATTTTATCACATATACAGGTTTGTGCAAATCGTGGTCATTCTTCTGGATCAATTTTGTTCAAGGTTGAGACTATCGAAATAAGTTGGGTCTTAAATAAGACAATTGAAGTTGTCCTTACGAAAAGGACGTTAATGTTATTAAATATATGCTAAATAGCTATTGCTGGCTGGATAAATGATGAAAACACCCTATCATTCGTACTGCCTGCATATCCATCTCATATTATAGTTTAAAGCGAAAAAATTCGAAACATGTTTCAAGCCCTCAATGACAAACTTAAAAAATAAGAGAAACGTATTTTTGTTATTTTATGTATCAAAAGCTTTTTTTCCGAGGGGTAGTACAAGGATGTCGCATACCTTAACGAATACGATCACTAACCAACTAACTTTGAGCATCGTTTCAAAATTGATATTTGAGATGCAAAGTAATTTGTGGGGAGTTTATATAAAACAAAACAGTTTAATAACAATGTAAGTATCACATAATAGGTATAGATTGCACGGCTTGTTTAAGAAATACACTTTGTTTGAATGTTTGATCGTAGCGAACGATGTAAAAGTAACGCACAAATAAAATAAACCGTACATAGTTTAGGTAGATGCCGAAATATGTATATTAAAATTTTGGATACAGTTAGGAGCCAAGCAGTGTCTATATCGTCTTGCGTCTATCTCTTACATGTTTTTATTCGAAAAATCTGATCATATTGCTGAATTTTCATCTAGATAGAATATTTTTGGTTCGAGGCCCGCTTAACAAGCCAAGTACTAAAAAATATTAAGAGAACGTCACGTCCATTCTAGCAGTTTCTTGGTCAGTTATGTTAACTTTTTGCGGATCATTCCTAGCTGTAGTTGATTTTCCATTAATCAGTAGCTTTAGAATTGGGTAATCCGCAAAATTAAGATTTGCGGTTGTTTGCCAGTTTGCCAAAGAAGCGCTTTTCGCAAGCTTCATTCAAATCGCTCTTACTATGGACTGGTGGGCTGGCTTAAATGCATTTAGTTTCTAGGATTCTTAAGGAGTAAAACATCACTCAAAACTCAAACGCGTTTTAACAAGGTGTTAATATGTAGATTGTAAAATGTCAGTATATATTTTTTATCTTTTTCCGACCCACTCTATATGAAACTATTTGTCCCGTGGGATAAAATTATCTAAATTTTCCCTTCAGTCTAAAGTTTGGAGGTATTTCATAGTTAATATTTTATAACAAACTTAAGAATGTAAAGGCTTACAACTTTTTCGTTGCAAATCATTTTATTGGTAAGCTCCTTTGGAAGTTAGGATTAATTCTTGCTATTTGCAACCGTTGCGGAGATATCGAGATGCAAAGATCGGACCAATTCGTCTTGAGAAACGAAACCTTCTCAGTGAATTAATAAGCTTCCGGATAATATTTTCCTTCTTCGAGGCTTAAATATGGAATAAAAAACAGCCAAATTCCTTTTCGCGAAATACTAATAGTATAAATAATAAAGTCAATAATATTTCAAATTTTTTTGTTGACAACTAATTAAATAAAATTTAGTCTTCAATGGGAGCAAAGTCAAAAACATGACAAAGTTTTTCCTTAGCCTTAAAATAAACTAAGCAGAAAAACATAAATACATTAAATTGCATTTAAAATCGAGTCTTCAATGTTGAGGTCAAGAGCAAATTTTACGTGAGAACAAATCTTATGTCAAGTTTGTTTGTATTCCAATTCAAAAAAAGTTTTGCTTGAAAAAAGTAAAGTCTCAATTCACCATTAACGATTCTGTTCGAAAAACATTGCAATCTATTTGTTTATTTGATTTCATTTTGGATTTCTTTGCAGTTGTAAAACTTTGTGCATCCTGAAGGAGAATCCGGGTCCTAATCTTCAATATTTTTTTAACTAAGATTATTTTTATTGATATTTCAATCCTCACCAAGCAGTATTTGTTAATTGTTTGTCTGAAATTAAAAGTTTTGAAAGTCTATGGACATAAAAAATGCGTAATTAAGTCTTGAATGTGGGCTGCTCTTAAAAAATTTGAAGTTCAGAAAACCAGACGTAAACGATTAAGAGCAATGATGCCCCAAGTATATAAAAATATCTACCCTGATGTTGAAACAATTTAGAAACTGAAAACTTAAAGTTTTTGGAGTCTAGTATTTATGGAGATCTAGATCCGGTATAACTGGAAGAGGCACTTCAAAAACAAAAATGCGAAAATCAGCTTTTTTTTGTATGCATTTTGTGTAAATTAGGTTTTTACGCCTTTTATTTTAACTTGATATATTCTCCATGAACGTTTTTTTTTATAGGGTTTTCAAAATTACAAAAACTAATTTAAATTAGCAAAGCGATAAGACCAAAAATAAAAAATACCAAGCCGGTAAGTCAACGTCGTTGCTAAACATCCAAACCGAAACATATTCAATTAAAACTCCGCCTATTCTCCAATTCCGACAATAAATTATTACAACCTACCCTTACCATGCTCCTCCTTAATCTGTGGAGGAGTGTAATCCTTCAACTATCAAAATTTATTGCCCCAAAAACGTCCTGTTCGTTATTCCCATCCCACGTGAATTATTGAACACATAATTTTTGGACCACCCCAATACACGAAACTAACCATAAAATATTAAGCGGATGTGAAAGAACAAGTGCCTTCTTCAAAGTATAAATCCCCGATATCAGATGTTCCAAATGAAAAAACGGTTGATCATTATTTCACTCACGCAACGAGAGTGCAGGCAAACAGGGTGCGATAGTAAATTTCGTTCAATTGTAGAGGGGTTGATAATGGCACATCATCTGTATTGCTATGAATCTAATCTTGGCCGTTAAAACAATGGAGCCCTTTGAAAGATACAAATTAGGTTGAGGAATTATCTCAAGTGTATTCGAGATGTCTCTGTACGATATCATTCATTCCTGCAGACTTGGCTAACTAACCAATACAGATTTCGGCGGCATGAAGATGCAGCCCGAAATTTTATTAAAGCTTATTTGTTATCGGGTCAAAAGACATGGTTGTGCACTGAAATGTGATTTGTTGTGTTGCCAAGATAGTTAGCAATAAATTGCATGCTGCAAAATTACGTGACACTTTATCTATTATGAATCAGCCAGCTCTATATGGTAAAGCGGATTTATGTTTTCACCACTTTTTGGTTGGTGTCTGGTCTCAAAAACGTTTGCCTTTCAAAAAATAGAGAATTTCCTTAAGTTTTTTTAACGGTTTAATAAATAGGGCTCTTTTTTCAAAATAAAGAACCAATTATTTACCAAAAAGTAATCAAATACTGTCACCGCTCTTAGACTCAAGATGTAAGAGGAAATTCCAATTGGTAAAAAAATTAATTTAGCAAATTTGCCTTGACCTAAAGAGTATCGATATCTAAATAAGCATATATTGATAGAGTGAATAAAAAGAAGTAAAAATTTCCTCTGAGTTCGTTTTTTTCACAAATTATCCATTTTTTTTACTTTGATTTTAATCTCATTGATGACAAAATAATAGTAAATACAATTAATTAAAAAAAATTGTGAAATTTTCATTGAGGTGCATGTTTCTTTGGTACACTTTAAATTTTAGCGTAGGTAACCTTGTTTGGCCTAAATGGAGGAATAGGTATGAGGCAACACAATTATTTTAATTTAATAAAATGAATCCTCTATATTTCATTCACATTTTTTACTTTTATATTTAATAACATTTTTTGTTGATGATGTCTTTACTGAAATAGTTGAAGCATTCCATTGAATTTTGTGACAATTATCAATTGCATGTTGAGAAATATGTAATCTATAAAACTCTGTTTTCATATTTGATTAGCGTTCTTTAAATATTTTTAATGGTTTTGATGTTTTCTCCACATAAAATCTGTTTAAAATTACAGGAACTGGTGTGTATGGACTGGATCAAATGAATTAACAAATCGTTAATTAAAGCGTGCAATTTATTTGCTTTAATAATAAATGAATAAACAGAAATTGCACATTTTAATACAATATTGGTCAATTCTGGTGAGATCCATTACTTTGATAATATTGCTTACAATTTTTGTATGCCCTATCATATAGACTTTTCCATGCTCGTTTTTACCATTTACGGGTGATTTGAGTTAAATTTTAAACATCGATTTGGATGAGTCGGTTTTCTATATACAAAATTCTCGTTATTTTCTAAGTTTTTGGTTATTAGTATTTCGAGAAAAGAAATTTGGTTGTTTTTCGAAAGTGATTTTATTTGTTGTGTCTTTATTGCTAAGATATAATAAAACTGCAACAAGTTTTTGATCAAAATGACTATAAATGAATACATCATCAAAATATATCGCCACCAAATTATGGCTCTAAAATTTTAATTATTTATTAAATTAGTTAGATTTTCCAAAAATATATCACTGAAAAAAATGCGACAACGGCACCCCAAATCTTTGACAAAATTTTGTTGCTAAAAATTATCATTGGAATGAAAATAACATGACCTTACCCATATCCTTAAATTTGAATAATAGTGTTAATCCTCAAATGTGTGCGTTTCTTAAGGTTGGCGTCATTTTTAAATTTTTGTTCATATTTAAAGATTTAGGTAAATATAAAGATACTTTTACAGGTACGTTATAGAATAAACTATCAACATCAAAACTTGTTGTACCAACTAAACAAAAAAATTGTTTCAATTTATATTTATTTACCACAATTTTTCTAAAAACTGAGCTGTATTTCAAAAATAGGTTGTTTCTCAGCAAAAGATTTAACATATTTATAACATATTTTGCTAAAGGCTAAGTAATAGGTGAATTTATATCACTAACGATTGGTCGCAAAGGAATATTTACTTGAATTTTTGAAGCCCCCTACAAATGTGGTGTTTTACTATTGTGTGGTGTTAATTTCAACCTATCGAAATTTTTATAAATTTGTCTTTCAATACGTCTTGTTGGAGTTTTGCATAATTTTAAACATATTTCTTCGTTTAAGAGTTCATTCATTTTTTCATGATAAGCATTAGCTTTATAAGCCGAAAGAATTTTAAACTTTTCACCTTTTTGTAAACATTTTAATGGTTTTCGTTCTATTGAGCTTATGTTTTGTTTAGCTTTGAAACGTTTCTCTAAATCTTGTACGAAATTCTTCCTGTTGTCGTGGTAAATTTTGAATTGTTTTTAGAAAGGTGGCAAATCTTTGAAACAATTTTGATTGTAATTGATAAACTTAAACATTTGTCTGTTGCATAAATTTATAATTGTTTGGTTTAGAAATTGTTAATTTTTCATATTTACTTTTTATCGATATGTTCCTGCAAACTGATCTCTTGATTCTAATGGGTTCACAGTTTTTTTATTTCCTGACCCGCTTTCAAATTGGTTTTAACGTCGTTCTAGTGTTTTTATTTTACCCTGTAGAGGGTAAATACTTATGGATACATTAAAATCATTAGTCAAAACGTTCTAGTCGTCCAATTAATTATTGAAAAACAAAAGGTTTTATTTGCGGGAAGGGTCCTATTTTTCTTAACAATGCAATTCTCCGCACCCTCTATCAAAATGGTCCTACCGTCTAGCCAGTCATTTCAAAGTTTTGCATTTTTAAACACTCTGCAGGCCCCTGGAGAGACAAGATCCTGCCCAAAGGGTCAAAAATTCGCTACCCTAATTCAACCCTCAAGACGCCTAACATGTACAATAAATTAATTGCTTTAAGTTTGAGATGCAAATTATTTACTATTTTCATGCCCTTCAAAGATGTGAAATCTTGCAGTTTTCATGCCAAGAAATTACTTTCGGTTGGCTCTAGAAAAATGGCCATTACGGCGTTTTCAACTTAGTTATATTTAGTTAATGCATGGTGTTTGGCAATAGTTTTACGGATTTTTTAGTTTCCTTTGAGACCGCTTTTACGCCAATTTCCGTTTTAGGCTTATAAATGTTTATTACGTACTGTAATAATTAGAGGGGTTCTCATTAACATATATGTTTTCTTTAATCAAATTTAAGTTAGCCATGCCGTGATTTTTTTAAATAAAAAGTGTATTGTCGACACAAAAGGCTTTAAAGGGGTTATTAGAAAGTAATTTATTAAAATTGTTATTATACGTTACTAAGAAAGAGAAAATCTCTTAATCAGGAATTCCTCATATGATTCACCGAGCTCCCTACCTAATTTTATAAAGAATAATTTCCTTGTTTGTGTGCCATAGATAATGACTTGTGAATATTATATGAACAATTTGAAAGTGTCCTCAAAGTGTTCTCTCCGTATTCACGACGAAATCTATTTACTTCTCAAAGTAACAAATCAAATTGTGGGAAGCAAATTGCCCCCTTGCAGACAAGTTGTAAAAGTGCAAGGTTACTAATCAAGTAGTCGATTGTGTTTAAGTCAAGGAAGCAATTTGCCTAAGAATTGGAGGAATTCATAAAAGTTAGCTAAACAAAAACTGATATCTAATCACGAGAAATAATTGCCACCTTTCTTGAAACGCTAAACTTTTCTGATATTGCTCACAATAATCCTATGAATGAATCAATAAAAAAGTTATGAAATAAAATATTTTTTATTCCACAAAGGGAAAAAGAACGGCCTGGGTGTGTGCATGGGACTGGTTCAAAATTGGCAGATAAAGAAAAAAATCAAAAGAAGACTGTGTTAAGTTGGAAGACCGTAAAAAATGACTACGATGCATGTTGAAACTTTTAGTAATTTTTAAGGCAAAATGTAAACCTAAAACCAGATATAGAGCTAGAACAACAAGCACGTGAACTTAGTTATTCAAATGCAAAAAAGAGGATTGTCCCAAATATTAAGACTTATGACCAATGTAAAGTCAGTAACCGTCAAGATTTCGTTCAAATCTCAATTGGCAGTTTAAGAGTTTATAATTATTCTGTTCCTGTTATTTCCCAAATAGCAATACATAAGTTTACATAGCAATAAACATGATTTGATAGGAATATGCCAAGGGTTAAAAACCGAAAATGATAAACCCTGCTCATCGGATAATTTTAAAAACAATTGCTTCCATCGACTATTTTTTCAAAAAAATTAGCGTGATTTTGCATCATCTGAACATTGAATCTTATCACAAAATTCAAAATATCAATTTATTTTTTAGATACTCCACTTGACACTTGGGAAGTTCGCTAAAATTGTCGCAAAAGGGCTAAATAATTAAAACAATGTATTAGCTGTGTGGTGGGACAGGGTGGCAGAAATAATAATAAAGTTCATACAAGACTATAATAATATTTTATCAAATGTTGAAAGTGAGAAGCAGTTTTTTTAACCAGATGCAATTTATCAAAAACTTGCAACACGAAATGCGAAAAACAAACAAACCAAATCGCAAAAAGCATAATGTGGTCATAAAATTACACACAATTAAAGTGATTGTGGTATAATTTAAAATAATCCTACAGGGTTTGTTTTCTTAACCGAACGTTATTTTAATATCTGGAAAAGTTGAAAACCCCCTTAGACCCTGACCCTAAAATTAATATAAAAGCAAGTTATTATTCTGATTATTCAGATCTAAGGCACCAGCTGCGGTTTACAGATCTACGTTAACAGTTTTATAAAAAAAATCATTTTACAGGGTCTAAGTTGCTCCTAGGTTTTAGAAAGCCAGAAAATATTTTATTATTTTACACGTGATTCCTCAGCTGTGAACAAAGACGTGTGGAATCAATTTGATTGAATCTGATGATACGACCTGTAATATAAACTGAAAACTTTTAGATGTACTGTGAGACTGGTTTTATATGCAACTGAACAGATCTTTGTTATTCAGCTTTTCGTCACCTAACCGTCCTGCCATGCAACACCATTCTCCATTCCGCAATCCTTTTGTCGCATAGTCCCAACGACCAAGAACTTATTAATTATTATTATATTATATTTTTAATTATTACCTTATTGACGACTTCTGTCGACCAAAAGTATGTACGAAAGCAGAATAATATCACATAATATTGACGTAACCTGAAGTCGGTGTGTTGTCTGGACAATGGCTCAATTTAATAAGAATAGCACAATCAAATTTTTGAGAATTTTTTGAAGACTCAGGGTCAAGTTTTCTTAAAACCGTATTGTACCTTTAACAAATATCACGAATCTCTTCAATTAAATGAAAGTGAATGAAACATTCTTAAATCAAACTGAGAGAATCTAAGTGTTTGGAAACAAATGCCCAGTTATAAAGTAAACATTAGTAGAAAGCTGAGTAAAACTATCCCCATAAAATACCGAAATATCTATTAATATTCCAAGTGGATTTAACAGTTGGTGCGCCCACAAAATTAGATTACAATAGGTTCTCAAAATAGCATCATCGCAAACGTCATGAAACCAGCACTAATATTTCATGGGAAACAATAAAGCCGAGTTAAACTTTAAACTCGAATATACAGAAGCCTTTATATTAAAGCATTCAATTACTTTAATCGGATTCATTTAAAATGCCATTCATTAAGGTCGGTCTGAGTGAACCATCAATTATAGATGTGTGTCAATTTGGTACAGTTTAATATGTATATAGAGTTTCAGACGATTGTTTACCATGTAAAATAGAATCTATTAAAAGTTTCGGCTGAAAAATTTGTCAATCTGTTGACACAAAAAAATTTACATTAAGAAGCACACAATTTATTTGGCAAAACTTTTCAAATCAACTAGCACAGTGAGGCTAAAAACTGGATGATTTTCCAATAGCGAAGCAAAGAAGAAAGATTACAAATAAAACGCGTGATAATTGTAAATCAAACATGAGGGTACATATTAATTCCTCAATACCTACTTTTTTTTCACCAAAAAAAAAAATGTTGAACATAAGATTAATCGGTTTTATTTAATACCTAATTCGTTCTATTCAGTTATTTAGACAATATTACACCCAAATATTGAAGATTTCAATTTGTGTATGAATTACATAAAATCTAAGTTTTGTACATTGCAAATAAATTTAAAATTTGAGACGTTTTACTTTCCATATGCAGATAACTAACTTTAACATATAACTTCAATATTTGACACTATTTCACGTCATTTTCACCAAATTGACCAATGGTCTTTCAGCTGAAGCCACTTATAATTCATTTACAAAAATAGGCTCTTAACCTCCCTTTTTATATCGGTTTTTACAATGTTTTTCAGTTTTTCACTTGACTTTTTTTTATTTTCTTCTGTAATTTATATCAGTACCATTTTGGTAAGCTAATGCATTTATATACATCTATAGATCGGATATGATTACAAACATATTTTTTAGGTTTAGTTCAGTGTTCAATCTGATTATTGAAACTTGCGGTACTATCAAGGTCTATCTAACTTTCTATGTCTTCTTTATAAGATTTATTTTGTCGAGAAACAAAGAAAATGTTTTCTTATTATACCTTGCATCGTTATCAACTTCCTCATTTTCTCGATTCTTTTTACATAATCAATTTTAATCAATACTTAATCACTTTGATTGAGTTTAGTTTAGTTTAGAGTTTCGAATTAGCTAACTAATAATCTTCAATAATATAATTCTTTACTAAAATAGCAAATTAACATTATTTTTACGTTGCAATCTGCAGACAATTATTTTTGACGGTTTTCTTATTTAGTAGCTTTAGTATTTTTGTCTTCATATTGTAGGATTATTTTAATGTTCATGCGACGCCCCTTTGCTTTGCATCTGGAACTTTTCCAAAACTTTAATTTGTGCCAAACATTATTCATATTTCCGGAATTATTACGTTTTCTGAATTTTCTACAATTTTATTCCTGGATTTTCTTGGCGAATATTTATTCTTTCCTTTCTGCAACGAGTTCCTCCAACGCTCCATTCACGCGTAAGTTTCTCCTCCTTCTAAATCAATATTAACTTATTTTTTCCGCATTTTCTTTGTAGTATATTACTTCTTTCCTTTCTGCAACGAGTTCCTCCAACTCTCCATTCACGCGTAAGTTTCTCCTCCTTCTGAATCAATATTAACTTATTTTTTCCGCATTTTCTTTGTAGTATATTACTTTAACATTCAAATTAGCTTCTTTATTGTGTTAGTCGCCAACAACAAACACATTTTTTCGCTTTAGAAGTGCTATTTCTCTCTATAAGTAGATATTCTAATTTTCTTGCTTTCTTGCGTTTTTACTATTACTAGTACGAATTAAAACTACTTAATTTATTATTGTTTGGCGTTCAGTGTTTTTGGTAATAGACAATTCAATTAAAATAAATAGCTCGTTTTCTCAATAGTATCATGGCAGATTTAACATGGCCTAATTTGGCTGTTAATAAGTCAATCCGAAGGGAGATTTTTAAATTAACACTTTGATAGTGAAAAGAAAATAAAAAATGAAAGATTTCAATAAATTATTTTTTATGTCTATAAACCAGTTGCAAAAAGTGTTAGAAAGACCCCTGCCTACACTGTGGCTACATGGAGTTTGAGTTTGATTCATTGTCAAACTGCATGGATGTTTAGGGTGCGCTTTTAAAAATAATCGAAGCTATTTATCACTTAGCCACTTACCAATGTATAATCCGTTCATGTGGTTTAACTATTTCAAATTATATTTGTAACAGCCTGATTGCTTCATAAATTTAAATTTAAATAATTTCGACTACTAAGTACCTATCTATATCTACAATTGGAAGGAATAGAATGAAACAATCTTTAAAATTTTTCAGACATCTGATTGACTTACATGTTGACCCGAAAATGAGTAAAGGCCTTCAGCTACCAAATTTAACTAATAAAAATTGTAAATAGTCCAAACAGTGAGTTTTGCAGAAAGTGATAATTAAAAACCACAGATAGCTCAGACGCCTGAAACTCAAGTATTCGAAAGATGTAAAAACTTGCCTTCGAAATTACAATTTTCAAATTTCCAATAGCCATTACAATCTGCAACAAACTTTTATAGAATTGAAATTTCTAAGATTGTAGTGTGCGCCAATCTCGCTTTGAGAATTTTAAACTACCTTACCGCCCAATTTTTTATTTATGTGAATGTTTCATCAAATGAGCATTGTATGATTTCAAAATAAGGGTAATTTAAATTAAACAAGCGAACAAAAGGTTTTCATTCTTCTTCTCGTGCTCTCCAAGTACTTCACAAAAATTACGTGATTTTGAATAAATTAGTTTTTTTCCAACACCTAGAATCAAAACGTTACAGCTTCTTTCACAAAAATAAATTATATTATAAAAGTCAACTTAAATTTTGACAAACATTTAATAAGAGCATAGAGGCGAATAGAGATCTGAAATCTGAATCAGAGCATATAAATCTGAAGAATAAATTCGAAATAACTTTTTCAAATATATGTGCAACCTAGCCTGAAAAGCTATATTGTATTTGCTCAATTTATCGACATTGCGTTCATCTTTATCTATGAAAACAAACTTTGAAGCTTACGACTCTCACCCTCATATGCACGGTTCCATCATGCATCCTGTTCATTTATTCGTATTGACTGCCAGCAAATCAGGTATAAATCCGCAAAAATTTGATAGATATCGGCAATATCAATCCCTTAAGTACCGAATTAATAATTCAAAAAGGGTGTAAATAACAGAAAGTTACAACCGTAAGCCGGTTGCGCCATAAATAAGAGTTAGTAACAGCGCGCTCCCCAACATTGAAATTCACCGGGGCGCTTGTGACTCACTATAGAACCGAAGAGGGGTCTTAATGGTTTCCCTCTTTTGCATGAAATAGTAGAACAATAATATTGACAATGGTTTCTTTACGGGAGCATTTCGAGTACGTAAGCGAGGAATCAGACCGTTTTCATTATATGCAAAACAGACTATGTGACAATAGAACTCATGAAGTGAGCACATGAGTAATGTCTATTTGAATGTTTTTCTCTGAGTACTTTTGCTCGCTTTTACTTGCCAGGAGTTGAAAAGGTCAGTAAAATCTGCACCTATTAATGAATGGTCTGGACAATTATTAGATTTATGAAATAATATTAGATTACCAAATTTTATCATAATTTTTTTTGGTAACACAACATGTACATTCAGGTAAAACGATTATACAATTTTAATACTTCCGGTTGTACGCGAATTTTATACTGGCGAGGAAGGAAATGTATTGAAATTGTAACTTTTTTTAAATTTAATCGGAGCTCTAAACTGTATTTTTATGGCGTTAGCAAAAAACTTCCACAGTTTAAGTACTCGTTCAATATAACAGTTTGTATAGTGATTTTTATCTGTAGTTAGTAGTAGTTCTGTATTCTGTACCTTGATATAAGTATGTAAATTATTATTCCGAACATTTTCATGTACTTAAGTACCTAATGCTTCACAAGTATTTAATGCAGTTTCAATTAACTCAAGAGAAATTTCAGTTTCAATTAATTCAGGAGAGAAAGAAATACATATTTGCTATTTTTTTTCACAATTCAATCCTTTTTTTTAGCTCTGTTCAATATTCACAGAAATTTTAAATGCTTTTGGCTCATCAACACTTATTTTCCTGCGCTCTTTTTAGTTCAGTTTCCTTTTGTGTAGTTTCTGAAAAGCGCCTGTTTAGTTTATTATTTTACATTAGTTAGAAAAAAAAACAGAAATTAAAAACTAAAAATGTTTCTCAATTTTAACGCTCCTTAAAATAAAACGCGTTATTTAATGAAAGTTGTGTTGTGTTCTGTAAAATATGTACAATCTAATTAAAATCGACTGGCAAATTAAGAATATTCACGAATTAGCGTTCAACCATGGCTCCCTTTTCCATAAAAATAATGTATTTAATTCATTTTTATTAAAATCACATATTTGTCAGGACATAGTGGGCTACGAATTTATAAATAAATTACTACCATCTAGTCAATCTATAATTGCAATGGACAAACTAATGGGTATTTAAAATAAATTATTGTCACAAAAATTGACCAGGTTATCGTTCGTTTCAATTAATCATTTCAAAATGTTTAAGAGATAGTTTTCATCCCTCAGAAATCCCAAATCAAAGCTTGTTATATAGAGTAGAAAACACAACTAAAAGACAACTCGACAACGTCTTTAAATATTTTCAATTACAAAAAGTTATCCATAAAAAGTAAAATTTTTGGCAGAAATTTTCAAATTTTTACAGAGCTGTTTAAAACAGTATTTTAGTAAGCACATAAGTACTGGAGATCAAGTTAAAGTCAAATGAAGTCATGAAATTTTTAAATCAATTACCGTTAAAAATTCTGCCCAAGTTGTGGTTCGTTTCGTAGAAAGATAATATATTCGTTTCAATTCATCATTTCAAAATGATTAATTGATAGTGTTAAGTACTCCTAAAAAGAATAATTTTTGGTCCAAATTTTCAATTTTTTCTTTAACTGTTTTAAAAGTACTTTATAAAGCACATTCTCCCCATCTAGTTAGTCATACTGCAATGGAAGTAGCGAACAACTAATGAACTTTTTAATCAGATATTATCAAAAAACTGCCCCGATTATCATTTGCTTCGTAGAAAAGTAATTTATTCGTTTTAATTCGTGATTTGGAAATGTTTAATCGATAATTCTCGTTTCTTAGAAATCCTAAAGCACCAAATATAGAGTGGAATTCCTTCACGACAACGTTGGTAAATCTTTTCGATGGTATAAAATTACCCATAAAAAACCATTGTTGACCAAAATTTTCAACTTTTATAGAACTGTTTTAAAAGTACGTATATTATAAAGCACATTCTAGAGATCTGGTCGTCCTCTGGCTACCTTATAAGAGCACTCATATAGAAGCTTTTCGCATTGAAAAACCAACCAAGCAAACTACAAACATTAATTCATATAAAGATATCTGATGGCTGACTCAGACACTAAACATTTTAAAAACAGTTTTATCATGTGTGTAGGGTAAAATATTAATCAGTGATATGAATATAAAAATCATTGACAGATCCAAGCACGAAGTGATACTTCAGGCTTCTTAACTTTAAAGGAGACCTACCTATATTCACTTTGCGTGTCATGAAATAATTTTCAGTGAAAAATACCCATTGTTATATTTTTATTATCCGATTCCGGTTGAATTAGGTCAATTGCTGATTAATGAGAGTTCTGGAAAATTGTTATCGCAAATGAACTTTAGATTTTATTTGATGATTTCTTCCATTTATTTAGTGTGTATCAGTGCCCAAACGATCTAAGGACACTTGAAACTTAAAATATCGAATAAGGGTTTAAATATTTTTGAAACTCTAAGTCTAAGGACGAAGATAAGGGTAGTCAGTACTTTAATCCATTGTATAGAGGATGTTCTATAAATATACCGGAATCTTTTACAAATAGTAGGCACATTAAGACAACCATCGTCGCGTCGTAAACATAATCCCAAAAACGTGTTGAAATGAAATGAGTAATGGTATTCAATTTTCTCGTTCGGGATTTTACAGTTTTCAAGATATTTATCTCAAATTTTGTAAGCCCTATGTAACGATTTTGTTATCTCGTCTCGCCTTGTTATCACATCATTTTTTTGTAATATCTTCTGAACTCCAACAACATGGTCACAAATTCCTTATTCGGTTTACAAACTTTCCTTTATCTTTTATTTCTTTCGTATCTGTCAACGTTTTGGAGTTGCTGCCAAATTAATTAGTTAGTGCATACATCACAGTGTAACATTTAGAATTTTCTTATTTTTAAATCAAATTGCTTTCATTATTATTTACATATATATATTTAAAAGACTTACTTTATCTTAATGAACAATGTATTTTTATAATTTGTAAACCTAATATACGAGTATTAAATTATACTTGACTTGCCATAGCTTATAAACGTTCCCTGAAAGTTTTTTGTTTTCATATATTTTTTATAAAACTTGTTATTGTACTTTTATAAAGATAATTTCCAACAATATAAATTTCTTTCACGAACTGAAACTAAATTTCTTTCCCCAACTGAAACTAAATTTCTTTCACCAAACTTTCTTTAATATTTTGCCAAGACACCTGATCACCTAAGCTTCATATCAAATAAAATTCGACGACGATTCATCGATGAGATCAAAAGTTATTTGATTTTTAAACAATAAAAACGAAAATGTGCCACTGTGCGCCGCTAGTTTGTAAGTATAATTTTGGAACTCCCTGTTTATATATGCAACAAATGTGTTAAATTTTAGGACAGACCCAGTATAATTTCACTGCCTCAATATTTGAAGTGCACAAACGCTACAAAGAAAAAAATGTGAATTTTACTATAAAAATTAGAATGCGCAGATCCAGATTGAAGTATTATTCACAATGGCAATAATTTAAAAAATAGTGAAAGTTAAAATATCACTAAAAACTTTCTAGAATAAATCGAGGTAACATTTTTACTGCTAAATAAATAGCACACGTAGCATAAAAGTAAAGACGGCGTAATAAGTTGTTACAAATAGAATAAGTAGAATATAAATAACGGGACAAAATAAAAGGATAACAGAGATTTGAATAGCGGAGCTTTCCCCATCCATCATATTGATGGATAAGTAATTCTGCAGAAAATCCCACCCGATTGATGCTTATGATCAAATTTCATCCAATATACTTAGTTATTGATGTTTCTTCTAACGAAGTTCCTCACTCCAAACAAGCTTTTTTTATTCCATCGCGATTTACTCTTTATAAATATAATTTATTTAAGTCTAATATTTGGTATATGTATATCCCTAGAATAGCAACAAATTCTTTTAAAATTACTGTAGACATTTCTGTTTAGCAGCAGTAGAGCAATACGTATCTATTATGAAAAAACATTTTGGTCTGATTCAATCATTTTTTTTTCATAATAGATAAGAAATTTGAAAGAATATGTTTAAAATAGAGAAAGTGGACAAATCTCGCGCATTTGAAGAACCACCAAAGCAGAAATTCACCGGACACATTGTCAAAAACTCGGATATTGTATTTGTTTACTAATTAACAAATCCTACATTTTCCTACAAATAAAAAATATTTGAAAAACAGTGTGATTAATAGAAAAATATTCCACATAAACATATTTAAAACATTTAAACATCACATTGCGGTACGACTTACCATATTAAATGTGTAGTAAATAGGAAAGCTCCAGGAACAACCAAGTCATCAGATCCGACACTCCAACGTCTCCTGAACACAATTAATCCAGGCATTTTCGAGAAAATGTTCAACTTTGTATATTCAAGTCATTTGTACCGAACACTACAACTGCACTACCTCAACACTAAGCAATTTCAAGTGCACCAAACGAGGACAAATCTGCGTTATGAATAACATTTTGCAAATTGAATGTTCAACTATTTGTTTGGGAAATACTTCTTATCAGTCACTAGTCTAAACATCGTTTTGGAGTCAACTACAGGCTACCTATATGTAGTTTTTTAATTGAAGCTCGGTGTTGTTTGTGTAGTCATCAGTTTCCAAGAATTTGCAAGGCTTATCACAAAAGGTATCTGAAACGAAAAAAACACTTTGATGTAGCTTTACATTTATTACTAATTAATATGATTCAATAATAAAAAAATATAAAAATAATTTGACAATAATTAATAATATGATGTATTTAAAAAACCGATTAATTTTTTACAATCGTTTTATTATAGGGGTGGGCAATAATTCGATCGCGAGGCGAATTTTGGTCGATCACATATAAAACTAAATTTAAAATAATTCAAAATAATCTGATTCATTTTTCAAATATGGCTAGTAACCTACCGAAACATAAAAATATGAATTATAAGATCGACTCATACGTGGCAAAATTAATCTAAAATTACGAGTTTGAAGACGATTTTGAAGTAAGATTCCAGAGAGTTTTATAAAACCTAAAGTAATTGTGAAATTTCAATTTTTTCTTTTTAACTGTGGACGGCATAGCCAAAAATGTTAGACATATTTATCATGGATCAAACGGCATTAGAAAATGATATTATAATTTTACCAACTGACTTACTGTTACACAACAGAAGATTTTTTTAAATATCTCAACTGAGAAAACTATTCCAGTGCCACCAAATGCAAATATATCAATTTTTGTCTTGGATCGACATACCTATGCGAATCGGAATTTTTATACTAGAAAGCTAAGGAAGACTAAACTACTTTCTCTCTCTTCTGACTCATACCCATACTAAAGACTCATTATTGTTATCCTAGTCGATCACTTAATTATGATTCATCGGTTGCAAACATGCAAACTAGTCTTCTCAGGCAACAAAGTAAATTCTAGCTTTATCTGTAGCTACTTTGAATTAATAAATATTATTAATATTTATGCATTTCAGTACGAGTCATATTATTATTTCATGATCAGTTTTCCAGGCCCAGCCCAAAAACGGGAAAATTAAATATTGAAATCAAATTATCAAAGAAAAAACAATAAAATTTATACATAGAAGTGGATACAAAAATTAAATTGCATTTTACGAAAATGGTGATTTTTATGACTTAAAAAAATGATATATGAGTTGAACGTATATTTTCCATTATTCATTTCTCGTTATTTCCTCGTTCCCCGATATTTATTATTTATTCTAATACACAGTGTTTCCGAATACACTGTCACATCCCTTCTTCCTAAGATAAAAAGTGGATTTTATATACATAAAAGTGACCATCGCAGGTTTAGATATAGAACAATAAATAGCAGAAATGATATTGTATGTTAATATTTACTGAGATGGAGCCTGATTTGGTAGCAGCAATCCAAATGTTTATTTTGCGTTCAAAATGTGATCCTTTAATGACGAGTATTCATTGCCTGGCTTAGAAACAATAAACTAGACTGTTGGTAGAAGATAACCGACTGCATGTTTTTATTGTTAAATTCCAACGTTAGTTTCCGAGAATAAAATGATAAATAAATAAATTCCCATCCGGTTTGACCACAGAGAGCTTCATTTAGCAGATCTGTTTAAAATTAGTCACTTTAATGATGAGGTTATTTCAGATTTTTTTAACACTAGCAAGATAGCAAATGCGTCGCTCTTTGCTTCTATATATGTACAGAGGGTGTAACAAATTAAGTGCGCACAATTGCCTGGAAATATCTATAAGCAAGATTATGTGGATCCAATCTCTAATTAGTTTAAAAACTAACTCAACATTCGCAACCATTTCATAAATTTCATATTAAAATATTGTAATTTTCCCAAGAATAATTGACGGCTTTTAACAATGTTTAACAAAGGCTTTTGAAACATCTTTTCTAGGGCCATTGAACACGATCCAAATAATAATACAAATAATAAAGCAATTTCACTGGATCCCCGTTCAAACACAATCAAAAACCGATTATTGCAAAATAGCCCCGCATTTCAATTCATTCAAAAGAATTTCCCGATTTTAACCACGAATAGGCAAACAAAGAAAAAAGCGCAATGGCATAATGCGAGGAATTGCTCCCTACTTCAGCAATGCCTTTTTATTTATGTCTTTGGGCAATATTGCTTCTCCCTAAAACCAATTAAAATATTTGAGCACCCTCTTGTTGGTCAGTAAAATGATGCCATTCGTAGGGATGAGGAAATGCTTCGTGATGGGGGACGTAAATGTAAACGATTTAGCTTTGACGGAATATATTTCTCCTCTCAGGATTAAACAGCAGCAGAGATAATGTAATCAATTTAGGTTATTAATATTTTCGGGTGCAACGTTTTTTAAGAAAAAAATTATTGTTTTCAAGTGCATTTATAATTTCTGTATCTATAATTATTCTTTATAATTTTTCAACGTGCATCTTAAAGGGTGTTAGATAATGCTAGAATTGAAATACCTAATTCGAGTAGCATTCGGAAAATCAAGTCTTGCGTAAATGAAAGAGCAATCAAAATGAGTACAATATGAATGAGTTATGAATAATTATGAATGAATGAATATATTATGTCGCATCTGAACTTTAACACTTCAAATATATTTTTTTCCAAATCATGATAACCTTGTAGTATAACGGGTGTTTCACTAAGATTGGCTCTAGAGCATGTCTCCTTCTAATTAACATACAGATGGCTGAAAGTTGTTCTGATTTACCAGACAAAAATCCTGGAAATTGTCCAGAAACAGGCCGATACTTCGCTGCAAGTAGACGCAGATTAAAAGAAAATAATTACCTTTACATGCCCTGCCTGAGTTAAAAGTTTCAACTTTATGAGCCTCTCAGTTTCGAAAGTAGGAATTTTTATTCAAGAGCTTGCAGATTTTCAAATTAAATACCGCCAATAAATTTTAATTTTTATAAAAATTATTAGGGATCTATAAAAGCATAGCTTACCGCCTTAAATGCAGACTTATTTTCTGTTTGGTTTAAAAGCTTCAACTTTCCGATACTCCCAGTTTGGAAAGTAGGAATTTTTATTAAAGAACTTGCAGATTTCCGAATCAAAAACCGCCAATCACTTTTAATTTTGTGAAAAAACATTAGAGCTCTCTACAAAAGCGCAACTCACCGGCTTCAAAAACAGACTTATGCTTTGTTTGGGGTCAAATTCTCAACTTTCTGAGACCCCCAGTTTGGAAAATTTGAATTTTTATTTAACAAGTTGCAGATTTCCAAGTAAAAACAACACCAAGAAATTTTATTTTTTTTGGCTCTATAAAAGCGCAACTCACCGGCCTTAAAGACAAACTTATGCTCTGCTTCGAATAAAAGTTTCAACTTTATAAGCGTCTCAGTTTATAAACTAGGAATTTTCATTCAAGAGCCTGCAGATTTCCAAGTCAAAAACTTCCAATATTTTTTTTTAAATCATTAGGGCTCTCTATAAAAGCGCAACACACCAGCCTTCAAGCCATGCTTATGATCTGCTTGGAATAAAAGCTTCAACTTTATGAGCCTCTCAGTGTGCAAACTAGGAATTTTTATTCAGGAGCTAGCATATTTCTAAGACAACCGCCAGGGTGCTAAGTAGGTTAATAACTAACGCTTTTAACTAAATAATAATTTTAACATAATTAACGCTTTTAACTAAATAATATCAAATACATTTTATCTTCAGTTTGCGTTTATTTCTCGAATATATTAGCGTTTAAAGATTCAATTTCAACTTTGCTAATAAACAGTATTTTCAGTAGTTTCTCTTTAAAAAATGACGATTTTGTTTTTTATTATGAAGAAGCACAGTGGCATCCATGTATTTAGACCGATATCTGTTAATGTTAATTTTCGGTTAGTTTTTAAATTGTGCTCTTCAAAACTTAAAATTTATAATCAATGCGAAATTGATCAAGCTTTTCTAGAGACTCTAAATCAGTCAAATCCTCGACGAGTAAATAGATTCTGGGAAGAAAGTGAAATTTTCCGACGAGTCACAGTTAACCCAACATGTGTAAAGTAATAGTCTATTTTCTTTAGCATTAGACTGTACTATCAGATGAAACCTTCTCATAATCCATTAAAACTACTACTCGTCCAGTTATTTTTTAAAGTTATCTTGAGTTCAAGTTATTTAAAGGTCTGTGATAAAATGTGCATCTATGTGATAAAACTCGTGTCATGAGTGTACGCATTGAAGTATAGATTTCTACATCAGGGTTTCGGAAACACAATTGAAAAGAGAAATTTTAAAACATTGATTGTTTTCTCAAATGCAGTGGGTGACGAGTTTACAGAAATTTACGTAAAGTTAATGAAAAAACGGCACCTGCCAATGCAAAGCAAGTATATTGTTACCAATCGTGCCGTTTAGTTTCTTGAGAAAATTTCAGTCTTTAGTAACACATTTTTTTGTTCATTAATTTTCATTCAGACAAGACCTTCAGAGGAATCACGACAATTTTACAGCACCCTGTATATTACAAATGTAAAACCTCACATTAAACGGTACACCTGGTATGTTGAATAAAACTGTTCTGAAGTATGTTCATTTAAATCGCTGTACCTTTTCACTGGCGATTTGATTTTACGCGAATTTATATTGATCAACAGACAGATAAGTACAGTTGTATGGAATTACTGTATGGATCTAAACACGAAAGTACGTAAGGAAATCCATACAAAAAGCAAATTGACAAAAAATTGTTTTGATTTATACCTATATATATATTTTTTTTATAAAACTTAAATGACATTGCATTTTAGGATCTCCTGGTAAATTCTAGTCAGTTATTGCTACTTTGATTGTCGCCAAAGTATTGTTTTTTTTCTTACGTAAACGGTCAACCATTCCATCATTATTACTAATTTAACCTACACTCCCACAAGACTAAAAAAACATAAGCGTTATAATATTATTGCTTAGGCAACAATTGTGAAGCGGACGAAAATATCAAACTGCGGTTTTCCTGTTTTTAATGCAAATTTAATCTACTTTCCGGTTATGATTTCATAATTACCTCTTATAATGTTGCTTTAGAAAAACAATAATAATTGCAAACGCACTATCGTGTTCCGATTGATCCTAGAACTAGTCACACTTTTATGCCCTTCCAGGTATCTAAACTTTGGCATCATCATAATGGTATCAAACTTACTGAAGAAAATTTCGAATAAAAAAATTTAAATAACTGAGATCTTATCTCATGGTAAATTAATATTGAGAATGAAATCCATTTTTTTAGAATTTTATCCCCTATAGTTGTCTATACCGGCTGTCCCGAAATTGTTGGTCACCAATGATAGAGCGTACATAAGACTTTAAAATAAGGCCGGTACTTCATATAAAAAAAAAATCCGATCTGGCTTCCTTATGGAATTATGGGTCTTCAAAGTGACGAGTTGAAAAATTAAATTTATTCTTAATTATTACACCGTTTATTAGCTGTTTTCGAATTTTTTTTTAGCAAAAGTGGCTCATAGATACTCGTATTTTTCAATTGGAAATTTATCCGAAATCTTGTTATTGTACAGGTACGATCAAAATTAACTTTTTTAATGGGTGCAAAGATAACGGTGTTCCCAAATTTGAGGATATGATCAAGCAGTTCGATAAACCCAATTTTTTGCTTCAGAAAAGGTATACCTAGTTTTGCTCGATATCTCTTACGGCTTCTGAGGTAAAACACTTTTTCTAGTTTGTAGTGATACAACTGATACTATTAAAAGTAATACTTATGTGAAAATAAAATCGAACTTTGTTATTATTAAGTCAGGTAAATAAATGTTCCAAATGCATTGGTGGGTATAATTGATTGTTACTTTTTATTTACTTTTATTAATAATAACAAAGTTCCATTTTATTTTCACATACTTTTAATAATATTAGTTTTATTAGTGATAAATTTAATTTTAATAGTACTAGTTTTATTAGTGATAAAACTAATACTATTAAAAGTATGTGAAAATAAAATGGAACTTTGTTATTATTAACAAAAGTAAATAAAAAGTAATAATCAATTATACCCACCAATGCATTTTGAACATTTATTTACCTGACTTAATAGTAACAAGGTTCGATTTTATTTTCACAAACTAGAAAAACTGTTTTATCTCAAAAGCCGTAAGAGATATCGAGAAAAACAAGGTATACCGTTTTTGACGAACAAAAATGGGTCTATCTAACTGCTTGATTATACCCCTAATTTTGGCAACATCGTCAACTTTGCACCCATTAAAAAAGTTAATTTTGACCGTACCTGTACAATAACAAGATTTCGCATAAATTTCCAAATCAAAAAGACGAGTACTTATCTATAAGCTACTTTCGCTACAAAAATTTTAAGAACGGTTAATAAACGGTGTAATAAGTAGGAATAATTTTATTTTTCAACTTTTGAACACTTTCAACACTTTGAAGGCCCATAATTCCATAAAGAAGCCAGATCGGAAACGTTTTTATATGAAGTAGTGGCCTTATGTTCAGCTCTTCTGTTGGCCCTATCATTGTTGACCAACAATTTCGGGACACCCTGTATATGAACAAAAATCGCAAAGTAATGAGAAACAGTGCGGATGATGATTCAAGTTCTAAATACCTCAAAAATATAAAAGAAATCGTCATTGATTATTATTCAAAACTGTTGCAAGTTTCTTGTGGTTTATAAAAGTACATACAACAACTTCCAAACATCGGGCTGGATCAGCGTGACATAAGAATTATCGCTAATCTATATTGGAATCAACGAGCTTCTGTTTAGGGGAGAACCATGTATCGGATGAGATAGAAATCCAGAGGAGTCTGGCAGGGCTGTATGTTTTTACCATTATTGTTTAATATTTATTCTGAATCTATTTCGTACGAAGCTCTGTCCGAAAACGAAAAAGGAATTTACGTAAATGGTGTACTGATAAATAACATCACCTATGCTGATGATAGCAGTATTATTGAGCAGTTCTTCTGAGGATCTGCAATGGTTACTAACAATAATTAACCAAAATATTTTAAAATTAAAAATTATAAAAAAATAGAAAGAATTGATCACTATGAATACCTCGGGTTTGTCGTCGCATACTTAGGATTTTCTGGACTGATGCTGATGTCTTGTTACGTCTAAATACAACGACAGAGATCTTAGACACAGTGAAGCGACGAAAACTCGAATACTTCGGATATGTTATGAGGGGCGAAAAATACCGCTTCCTTCAACTAATAATACAGGGAAAAATTGAAGGGCGACGAGCACCGGGATGAAGACGGATATTAGAGGAACGAAGATAAAACGTCTAGAAAACTGTTATTTAGTGATAATGAAGAAGTGCAAAATCCCGGAGATACGAGAAGAAACCTCATTGCAATCAAAAGCAATATCTTTTCTTCTGACCCATAATCATATACTAAAAATCGTGACATACAGTGCGGTGTAGACATATTGCAATTCTAACATTTGATTCCGGAAATTTATCAATAATTTATACGTAGGTGCCTTTTTTTATTTTTCTATTGAAGCCATTGAATAGACAGAAGACGTTAGTGCAGCACAGAGAACAGTATAAATGCAACAGTAATATCAGTTAAAAAATTAACCGTTACTTCCTCGCCTTCGAAAATATTCACCGCGAATATGAACGAAACATCAGGACACAATTCAAATGGTCCCCGGCATTCAATCCCGAACAACTTTTCCATCCGATATTTGGAGCGACGGTGAAAATCTTTATAGAGCGATGAAAACTCGAATGTTTAAAAACTGTTTGTCTTTACTCATCTAGTTCTATTATTAAGGTATATTTCACTACTTCTCTTTAAATGAATGATTTCAGTTCAAATAACTTTTCTTTATTTGCTAGAAATACCAACTATCATCTTAGACATTATTTAAATAGCCATGAGCAAAGCCATTTGAATAATTTACTCCCGTGTGTTCAGAGTAAACACGGTGCCTCAGACTTAACATTAAATAAGATTTACTGCTTCGCATCTAGAATCACTTGATATCATATACTCCTGTTTTATGTTAATGTCATTCATGCGCTTCTCTAAAAACTTTCATCTACTCTTGAAATTAATTTGCTTTTTATTGCTATTAATATTGCTTCAATGGATTTGTTTTGACATAAGCGTGAAATAGAACATGATTGGACTATAATTAATTCAGCTGCACGATTAATTATTGGGACAGTGTCCTATTTTATTATGTTGGCATGCATCAAGTGTAATTTTCGAGATATCACTGTAATATTAGCCTAATAAAAAACTTAGAACGATGAAGGAAACAGGAAAATATTTTTATTATCATTAAATTAATAATGAACACTTCCAACTAAATACCTGCTAATAAAATAATGTTAATATTAAATTATTGGCCATATAAACACTATTAAAAGCCAATCAAAAACACATTAAATGCGCTGGAAATAGCTTACAGCCTGTAAAACGTTGCCATGTGTTCGTGAATAAAATAAACAATAAATGCGTGTAACGATTAACGACGAAGAATGCAGGTCCTTTTAACCGAAAAATATCGAAGCAACAATGGCAGTTATTTTGATTCGGTTGCTACAAACATCAGGAGTAAGCGGACCAATTGACTAGAATAAAAACACTTTAAAAACATGTTAACGGTACAACTGAAAGGACTCCATAGTCCCATCCATCAAAACTTTCAACAAGTTTATGAACACTGCAAGGGGATCTTTTGCTGACTAGCAGAAATGTTGTCTTTTGTCGGTTCAGTACAATTTTCCATGAAAAATGTTTTGCAACAGTAAGATTTTCAGTATTGCTATCAGGGAAAATTTAGAAGTTAACATTAAACAAACCTTAGTAACGTTGTATCAATTCAAAAAAATCGAATTATAGTCGTTGTTTCGAGTCATTTCATCGATTTAGTTTAGTGGTGCAATCTGCATTGTACTCCTTCAGAAAGGAGGAAGAATATCATGGTTTTATGAGTGAAACACCATAAAACCATTACTAGACCGTTTCTGATTCCGCGATATGCACATGAACAAGCTAGTTTTAGACCAGAGAGAGGGACAAGGGACCAAATTCTGAACGTCTTCTTTTTCTTCTATTTTTGGTCTAGATGATCTGTTGATTCCGGACTTGCCTCTGCAATATTTACTGAGATGTGGACTGCCAGCTGCATCTCCATCTCTTTAGAGGTCTTCGGGTGGACGCGGCCCTGCTGGTAATACCTCTAGTGCAAAGCGTGGTAGTCTATCGTCGATCATTCTCTTCATGTGATTATACCCGTCTCTTCCCCTCTGCCTTCTGCATCTCACATCCTGCACGCCGCATTTTGCTCTAATTTTCCTCAATGCTCTATTGTTCTCAGTACTGACATTTCGGCGACTCGTAGCATCCTTTTGGTCTTATACCTCATTATTGTCCTGGCGGATGTCTTATATATTTTGACCTTACTCTCCTTTCGCATATAAGGATTAGCCCATACAGTCTTGATATTATGGCTGATTTGTTAATTGGGTTTTCAGGTCCTTTACCGAGTTCTGAGCGTATCTATGCCTAGATCTATGGGTTTATTATCTATTACAAGCTTGAATCTCATTGGTTCCCTAGCGATGGTCATGGTTTTTGTTTTACCTATGGATATGTCCATATTGAGCTGCTGACTGTTCTGGTAGAACTTAAATAACTGTCTCTCCGGGTCATTCTCACTTTGCTCTCACAGCAATTCATGCTGTTAGCCCGATTGTTCATTGTGTATATCGAGTTCATGGGTGTTACTTCTTCTATGATTTTGTCCATCAGGGGGTCTCCCTGTCCAATTCCTCCTGGAGTTGGGATGCTAGATGTACTATTATATCCAGCTTTGATTTCCGTTCTGGTAATAGTGTTAAGGTTGTATAGCGTTGTTACTATGTTAGCAGGGACTTCTTTTTCCTTTAGTGTTTTTATCACGTCTCCCAGCTGGAATCTATCAAATGCCTTAGTAAGGTCGGCGAACCAAATAAATGCTGGTGTATTTTATTTGCTCCTCTAGTTTATTTTTCAGCAACCCTGGTACAACTTCATGTTGAAGATAGTAGAGTTATTCCTCTGTAGTTTTCAGGCTTTGCTTTTTATAACTTTTTTGTATAATATACGAAAATTCAATACAATTCCCATATTAAGAAAGTATAAATATCTCCTACATCTTCACTCTCCAAGCGGAGAATAAAGATGGCGCCGCCACTGCTTTCTGGGTTTCTATTGAAAAACCTGCATATAATATTTATTTCGCCCACAAAGCGCGGGCGATGATTAAAAATTTACAAAAGTCAAAGAAATAAAGTAATTTACGAGCTCAAAATGCACTTACAGATTTTTTTAAGTTCCTCCCTGATAATTTCCTGCTTAAAATAAGAATACTATCAACGCTGGGTACTTACAGCCCGTCCGAATATGTATTTCATAGGAACATATGTTTGTAGTCACTTCACTGAATCAGAAGCGTTCGTATTCATGTGAGTCACGGATCGAGATATACTGAATAAAGGTCAGTGGCATATGGCAATTGTTGATAATTACATCATTCCAATGCCTAAAAATTAGAGTAAAGCCGACATGGTTAAAAGTAGAATGAAATGGGTGTGATTGATAAATATTGGCAGCCAATATAAAACTTCTCCCGCTATGAGTGTGTACAAGAACGGAAAGAAAACTGTGGAAAATGATAAGTGTAAAGTAAATAAGTTAGTATAATAACTTAGGTCAAATTTATTTTTGAAGGGTTGCAAAAAGACACGGAAAAACTACACACTTCAATACAAGAGCATTAACATTAATTAACTTAATTCATTTAAACAAGTTATTGGTTCGTTAGAATTTTCCAACTAATGTTCAGGACTTATGAAAAAATATAGAATTTATCTTAAACTCTTGAATTACGCGTTTTTAAAACTTAGAACAGGTGTAACATCCAAAACAATACATAAATATGCATTAAAGAAATATTCGTATTTTTCATAATTTATGTTAAACTTTTGGAAAACAGGCCTTTCGCATATCCGAAATTTGAGCGTCGTGGTGAGAATGAAACTAATCAAAAGAGTATTAAAAATTATATGAAGGAACACACTGAAAATAACCATCTTTCTATTTTCAGATTCAGTTTAACAATTTATTTTAAGTATACTTTAGCATTTGTTGCCATGTTGTTTTAATTAAAAAGCCAGTTTTTCCATAGAGCTTCAACAAACTTTAATATGATTTAGAAAATTGATAAATTTTAGAAAAACCATGCAAATAATTAGTCAATTGGTTGGTCTAATGAATTAGTAAAAATGCTTTGACTGTTTTGAACTCTACTTGAAAGCCATTTATCATTTCATTATGAAACAATCGTTTTAAATAGGCGTGGGTTTTTTCAGCATCATTAATTATATGCAAGTGTTTTTGAACTAAATCTCACACATGGTAGTCACCAATATTTAAATTCGAACTGTTATTATTATAAATTACCGAGTCGAATTAATTATTTTAGGTATGGGTGAGAAGTAATTTTTTTAATTACTTTTCGTTAATTTAATTTTTTTTCGTACATTTGCGTTATTTTATTTTACTTTATCGGCAAGTAGGCACTGAATGTAAGTATTCTGTTAACGCTCCTAATCGAATCCCCGTTTTTCCTTATTAATTTTTAATGGCGCTATTGATTGCAACTGAGGCATATCTAATTGAAAAACAAAACATCTAGGTCATGTAACGCTCATTTTGAAAGGGTTATGAGTTCCAACTCCAAAAACAATTAATCGCTAGTTGTGAAGCGATGTGAGATTTAAGCTGGTTATAATAATAAAATAACCATCGCATATATGCATAGAATCATCTCTTTTTTGTTTATGCTGCGTACGAAAATCGCTCTCTTCTCAACTCAACGATTATTTATATCATATCATATAGATATATCAGCTGTAGAGCATCAATAAAACATTGCAACGTGTGCTTAAGCTTAGGCCAAATTCCTAATCGACAAAAACACGATCTAATCATTTTTTTTTACAAAAAGCACATCGGCACAGAAAATAACAATTGCTTGAAAAACATACCGGTCTTACAGCTTATTTGGGGTCCGCTTTTTCATTCTGCGCTTTAAAACTTAAATGTATAACAATGTCGAACATACATAAAGTTTGCCTTGTTTGAAGTGACCCTAAATAGGTCCAATATTTTACATGAGCAGCGGGATGAATCTACAATGTCGTGTATTTGAAGAAAATTGAATCTGTTGAGAAAATGATAGTGAAGTTGATCAAGACCTTAAAGTGGCTGCTGATTGCTTAAACTCTACTGAAGGCAACATTCATAAAGAACGATTAAGATCGTGTTGAGTTTGAGAGAAACATGCATCCGAACCAGATATGAAAAACCTTTGAAAAGTTATGTGCAGATTTTCTTTCATCTGAAGATTTTGATGAAACTCCACATCAAGTAATAGTTTAAAGAAGGACTAATCTTCTACAGTTTTATAAAATTTCTTTATCCGAAAAAAATCGTTTATTATGAAGCTGCGACATTCAATCATTCTTCAAACAAGGAAAATTGATTTTGTGAAGTTAGACTTTCAAGTAAAGTTAAACCAATCGGTGATAAACTGTCTACGTTTGTTAGAAAATTCATGTAATGACAAGACGATGATATGGAAGGAATGTTTTTATGTATTCTTTATATCTTTGCACTGTTTCTCTAATATTTTACGAAATAAGGCAACATTCCCTGAAATGTTACACACTCACTAATGACGGCATTTAAATAGTGAAACGAATCCGAATTTAACAGTAAATGTTGGATAATTAAAAAGTATTGTAAAACTGTATGTTCAAGGTTTAGAAGTTTTCCAATAGCCAGTGTAACGATACTGAAATTATTCTTTAATATTTATATAAATATTGTCGAAAAAATATTGTCTGATCATTTCCCATAAGTTAAATCGTAGTTGCAAGAAAGACGCATCAAAGTAAAAACTTTCCATGTGGTTTTATGACAAAAATTTGACAATCGAAAATTTCTAATTTCTGAAACTTAGCTCAGTAACAATTTAAGAACTTGCAATTATCTGCAAATAGATATATTTAGAACAGTAAAGCTAATCCGTTAAAAAAAAATCTTCAATTTCAAATTTAGCGCTGCACACTAATCTATAATAATAGTTTTGCATATGCTCAAGACCCAAACATACAAAATCCTGGAAGCTGATGACCAGACACCGTTATGAACAAATGTGCAAATAATTTGGGTTATATTTTTAGTGTCAGTATATTGACAAAAGTAAACGATATTGATTTTGAAGAAATTCAAGCAGCTGGAATATCCGGGCCATGAAGCAATATGATGTGGGAACGTCACACAACAAAATTCTTTGTGAATTTTGATAAGAGATCAACGATTCGGATATGTTGTTTTACACAACACAAAAGTGTTAATACAATATTTTTAAAATAGGCGGTTTTGTGCTTTCAATTAAAAATTTAAGTTGATTTTTCATTAGTATTGCACTTTGTTGTAGCCCATTATATTGCATATTAGCTTGAGCTTTAGACACTCGTCAGTTAGGAGAATCGGAGGAATGTAGTCCTAAAATTTAAACTAACTGACCAACAACATTTTGCTTTAATTTATTTATCCCATATATTTTTTAGGACTTAGCTTAGATATTTAATAATAATTGAGCAGGTAGGCAGAAGTTGGTTTCATTTGAAACAATATTGGCGGATTCATTTTTTACAAACTTCTTTTTGGGTATTTCGCCTCAAAAATTTTTGTCTTTAAAAAAGACAGAATTTCCGCACGTCTTTTATTACAGATTGATAAATAGTGCTCCTATTTCGCAATAAGAACGAATTATTTATCAAAAAGTAATCAAGAACTATCACCTAGAGGGTATCCTGCGACACACTTAGACTCAAGCTGTAAGAGAAAATTCCAA
>NW_026018611.1:11405027-11425160 GCF_020466585.1 Dendroctonus ponderosae | reverse complement strand
AAAATACAATTAGAAGTAAAATTTCAGTAACAAAACCTCATGATATAATTGAAAATACAAAAAATGTAATTTATAAAATAATAATATACATCTAACATATATTCATTTCCATCCCCTTCACAATATGCAGACTGTGTGAAGCGTGCAATCGATCTATCTCCCATTTTATTTCATGGCACCAGGCACAGACAGGATTTAGCTTTTTGTTTTCGCTCCTTTCTATAAATGCTTTATGTTTTTCCGACAAACTCAATATCGATTTCAAAGATAACATATTACAGGATTTTGTATTTAATTCCTCTGATTTTTTACTTGACGGTTATTAATTTATACAAATGCGCCCTACTTCATTTAGATAAATGCTTACAGTTTACGCAAATGAAATTTCAAACAACCGTAAATTTGATTAAATAAACCCTTGTCAGTTGATCAAGGAATGGGGCAAATGCAGAGAAATTAAAGCTTGTCTGATGTCGTCATGTGGTTGACTAGTGAGCAGGAAAATTAAATTTAAAACCCACCAATAAAACTTGTGTTGTTCTCCGTTAAAATCCTCAAAGCATGCAGACAGTGTACAGTAAAGGGAGCGATCGATTTATCTTTCATATTATTTGATGGCATCCAGACATATTCGTGATTTTACATAAATACCCTAGACTTTATAATAAAAAATATTTAATCACATTTTTCATTGAAATGAGATACGGACGTGCACTCAAAATTGATTAGTAAAGTGCTGTTTTATCTACGTGGCAACAATCTATCAGATCAGCCACAATAAGGGGTTGCAAATATGCAAAATAGTCTAATATGCAAAAGGAAGAATTACAAATAAAAATGTCCAGATGGAAAAAAATATAATAATTCTAATAAAAACAAGTGAATATAATTTGCAAGCAACTGACAATATCATAAAAGACTTAAAGAATAAATTTAAAAAAATACGATCTTGTCAAAAACTTTTGGTTGGGAAAAACGCATATTAATTGCATGTATTTGAAATCCAATTCGAAACAAATTAGTAATAGCAAATTTATTATCTTTTAGATAACCGAACGAAGTATTTACTTAATCAATTGAGATTTTCAAGAGTGATGTAATTTAATAAATACGTTAAATATTTTCCTAATATTGAAAACTACCAGAAATATACAGGATAATTCAAAATTACCATAATTTCTTTTATAAGAGATAGGTCTAGGTCTCAATTGCAAAGTACAAGAAGATACATTTTTTCATTGCTAAAAACATTATTTTTAAACCGTTGGCATGGTTAAACATGCAATAGAAAATATATGTGGTTTGCCTCAATTAGGTAAATATCTACATGGAAAAGTTCCATTGCTGGAACAACAATAAAAAAAAACAAATAATGAAAATGTATGAAAATAACATATCTCCTTTTTTATATTGTTAACTATGCATAATGTGGAGCAAAGACGCATAAACATTTTACATTTTTATTGTTTCATATTTTTCTACTTGATGCAATCTAGTTTATAAATGAGCTTCTCCTTAAGAAATGAGAAAAGAAGAACTTTTTAAGAGAATACATTTAATCCCTCTCATAATTGTGACATGAATTAAATCATATATTATTATTTATGTGAATTTACAAATAAATCAACATTTTGAAATTGCCGCTTTAGATAAAAGCAATTTCAGCAAGCTAAATGATTAATTTATGTCATTTCTTTGAAAAAATAAACAGTTTTATAAAAACCCACATAATAGCAAAAGTAAATTGTATTTTGTTTTAATATATGTATAATATTTGTTTTCAGTTTACTTTGTGTGCATGTAAACATATTTATACTTGTATATGTATATAAATCGGTATTACTATCACGAAACTTTATCACTCTGTAGAGCAGTAGGGTATTTTTAATAGCACCATGTTTTACTTGTCAAATTAGTACTATTTCCCACAGAAAATTACGTGACTGCATTTTTTTCAATGCTTCTAAAAATAATGGTGTTCCGAACAGTAAAAATATTTCAGCTCTGCAAAATCAACGATCAAAAAACGTTTAGAATCGATACTGATAAATTTAAACTTTTTTTGCAAACGAATGTAGTGCGTGTTCCGGGAAATGTTAATTTGGAAACATTGTACAGTTAATTCCAGTAATGTTAGTATATGTAAGAAAATGTGTGAAAACATTTGTTTTTAATTTAATGCATCTATTGCTTGAGTTTTTGTTTGAGTTTTTCCTAAATCTTTAACCTCCTGGTGTGGTGATAGATATGGCATTTTTTTCTCCTAAATAATATTCCCGGATATTTGTAAGTTGCAGTAAAAATTACACCTCAGCTTGCGGTGAACCTTAAAAATATTATCAATACCGCGGCAACTTACAAGTAGAATGTTGTTTATATAGTTTTTGTTAAACGTCCCGTTCTCAATTCACAATCTAAAATCGACTTTGAGATGTTTCGTCCTTTTTACTCGTATATTATACAGAAGAAATAATTACCACTTGACTTGAATTAAAATTATTTCAGTTAATAGCCAATATTATCAATTTTCATAATAAAGCCATTTCAGATTTTAACTTACTTGCCAAACTAACGTTAGTTTTGAAAGGGAAATCTGTTAAAAAAGTATTCATCTACATATAACACCCTGCCCATACAGTGGCAATCTTTTTTGTTGACAAAGTCCTTTAATTTCCGGCTAAACATACATAATTTCAAAGAAAAGAAACGTTATTTAAAAATTCCCTGCTTTATTCTTATAATATGATGAATGAGAAGCAGATGAGCCATACTCAAGATTTTCACATAAAGAGATTTAAGTTTGCTTAAGAACCTTAACGTTCTCTCATATTCAACAGATTCCGTCTATGTATTAACGAATGCATTCTTTCAATTCCATAAATTTTTGTCTCGTCAGTTTTCTGGAACAGGTAGCTCCATTTCGTTATATAAAATCTATGCTTTTGCCTCACTAAACATTCAGCTCCACGCCATTTCAGATTCAACGTCCGGCTTCTAGTTTCTTCATTCAAAATATGTCCTTTTAGCGAAATCGTATGTATTACATGTTCCATGACTTCCGTGCATCTTATTTTATTAAGACGATTCCTTCATTTGGATGTATCAATATAGATAATGCAGAAGAGACAGACATTATTTCCTTTTCGTGAGAAACATTCTGTTCTGAGGATATCATATCATAGAGCCTTCCAAAGGCAGCTCAGCTATTAATTAACCTTTGTTTGTGGTAATAGAAGGTTTAAGTTAAGCGATATGTTTAATTTGTTTTACGAACGTTCACTTTACTGCCAGTAGTTGCATGTTAGTAATCGATTTAGTCGAGAGCCTTCAGCAAAGTGAATATGAATTCCTCGATTTTTCTTCCAACAGTGGATTCTGATGCCGTTTCTGAATACAGATAAGATAAAAAGTCTGATTTATTTGAATGAAATCAAGTATTCCTTCATTTCGCGTTTTGTTGCCATTTCCTATTAATTTCTTCCGTCCTTCTTTCTTTCATTGTCTATTTTCGAATTAACATTTCCCGTTAGTGCAGTGAAAACAGGCTTTTTCGTGGTTTCGTTCTGTATGTTTACCGCAATGCCTTTACACCATAGTTCTTTCGATTTATTTGTTACTGTCGTCGTTTTGCATCATATCTTCAACTTAACTTTGTTGTGCACATACAGAATTTAATTATAAAAATGTAAAATTGATAATGTTCCTACAACGCATAACATAAGGATATTTGAGACTTACAGCAATGATATTACACATCAAAGCTGAAAATCTCAGCAAACTGGCAAAATACGTGTGTTAGTTAACTATTAATTCAGTTCCTTAATTTATTTTGCTCTTTAATTGTCAAAATATTACTTTTTTTTATTTTATATGCAAAATGCAGTTTTGCTTTCACGTAGCCTATATTTCAAGCAGAAATTCTTTCTGCAAAATGATTTTGTAAAGGCGATGCTCGCCTATTTGTCTGTTTTTACTATTCAAAAAGAAATATAAGTAGATATAGCATATCCGGTATCCGGACTCATAGAAACAATTTAAAAGTGCCGTCACGCTTTGGAATTGTCCTTATATTATCTTCTGTAAACCTTGCCGATGTATTAAATAATTATGATAATATCATACACAATGTCCAGACCTTCTAATGTTTTACTTTAAACAATGTGAACCTCGCATTTACATTTCAAGTAATAACTGTATGATCATCTGTTATAGACAATTACTTAAAAACAACAAAAACGGGAGCCTTGTTACATATTCTCAAGTCCGCACTGCACATTGTGTAAATCTAGACTTAAAAATGAGAACGTGAGCTAAATGTGTAATGGGCATAGCATTGTAAACTGGCCATCAAGAAGTCGAAGCATTTCCTAGCCGGACGAATTACGGCTAGTAAAATATGTTACATATGTTAAACCCACTAAGTAACTATACACTTCGTGTGAAAGACTCTCAAAGCAAGGTTTGCCGCACATAACCAGGTTGTTCCAAGTAAAATATATATTATGGATTATAAGTAAAACAATAATTAATGTCCTGTAAAGAATTGATGAAACGATCAGGAAATATGACGAATTAAAAAATACACAGGGAAATTGAACAAATGACTTAATGATTTAATGTTCAAACCGATCATAAAAATAGAAGACTAAACACTTAAAGTCTATATAGCAACTGTATATTTAAATTTCTCTCAAATGTACTCTGATTTTAACAAAATGTATGGATGCGTACTATAGTGAGTTTATAATATTATTCGACCGATTTTATTTTTTGCATATTACTTGAATTGTTTGATAGTTGCTGTCGTTCAAAATAATATATTTTGCCTGTTTTTCATTTTGTCGGCTAAATTATAACAATGTGACAAACACGATGGAGGAGAGCAATTCCAATTCGAAAATTAAATTTAAAAAATTTTCAAAAATCCAAATGGAATTTGATATTCTTGAAATTCGCTTCAGCAAATGGAACGTTTTACCTAAACCATAACCTTCATTTCTTTGTTGAATAAAGACGTTTGTTATGGTAATTTTTTTTATTTATTTTCTGATTTGAATAATATTTTTTCGACAAAATCCTGCCACAACGGCATGAAGAACGCGTATAGAAAGGGATTGTTTTGAAAGTTGATCAAAATTTTGCTCAAATGTGTTAGATTTGAAACTTGATTAGACAAAACACGCAATATCTTCTCCATTTAATAGAGTTAACTCCAAAAATATCTATCCATTTTTCGTTTTGTCTGATAACTGTTTGAAAAAATCGTTAAAAACAAGCTGCAAGAGAGCAATAGTTCATTATTTAAAAACTAGCATAAATCTAATTGAAGATTAAGAAACTTTAATATCGCCAAAACAATAGATTTGTAATACAAATAGAATTTGATAGAAATTTGTAAGAATATAGAATATGTAATAGATAGTAACGTTTAATTATTTTCATTTCCCATTTTAAATCAACATTTTTTCAGAAAATTGTTGAAAACTAAAACCGGAAACGTGCAAAGGTGGGTTTTAAAAATCCGCATAAATTGACCTCAATTGTGGCAGATTGCAAAATATGTTGTACTAAAGACGCAGTCTTTTTTCTATTTAATGGAGTTAACTCCATTTATTGGCCCATTTGGTTTTGCCTGAGAAATTTTTGAAAAAATGCTGTGAGAAAATGACACGAAGTTTGGAATGAAGAAACTGTCAAAATTCGTCAATTTGAGAAAATTGACATAAATCGAAAAAGTAATAAGCTGGTTGATATAAACTAATTGGAAAAAATTGAGATGCAGATTGATAATCGTGAAAATCACTGTAGCAATTAACACCGTTTTATCTTCATCCATCTCTGACAATGTCATCAAAAATGCGTATAACAAAAACTTGTTTTAATATACTCGCCAAAAATTGATCTCAAATGTGGTAAATTTGCCACTGTCTTGGAGTAAAGACGCAATTTGTTTTTTATCGATCTCCAGTTGGAGTTTATTCCAACTCGATTAATTCTTCTCCTGGATTCTGCTCGTTTTCGTTGATGGCTGAGAAATTTTTGAAAAAAATTGTGACAAACAATCTACCTGTGAGCAATATAATGTTTGGGATAAAAAATTTGCCTATTTTGGATTTTGCCTAAAAATGTTTTTAAAAAATCGTGACAAACAAGCTGTAACACGAAATTTTGAAAAAAAAATTAGATTACTTTATTAGATTTACGTGCATAGTACAGGCCTATTTACCTCTTTTATTTAGTATATAATAATTTAGCAAACATTTGCTTCAAATGATGCAATGCAGAATTCCAAATGTATTGGCTAAATACGCAATCCCTCTTCTATTTAATCTGGTATATAAATAAAAAAGCATGTTTCTAAAAATATGCTGATGGCGATCAATCTAGTATTCAGATATTCACAGCATTAAGTGTACTTTTTAAGTCTCTTAATATTTTGAAACCATTTGTAAACTTTTTAATTTAAAATCTTTAATCTTTAATCTTTTTAAAACTATCTCAATCGGTAACAAAATGAGCATTTTTATCTCTATTAAAATTTAGTTTTTTATTTTATTTATAATTAAGTATATAGTATATGAACCTAAATTTTATTTTATATAAATTGCAAAAGATGAAACTAAATACAAAAATTACTTCAAAGGTGCATGCTTACTATTAAGACACTTGCATATTTTCTGAATAAATTACGGATCTGTGGACGAAAGCCTGAGATCTTAAGTTTTTTATATAAGTTCAAAACTCGTTGAAAGTATATAAAAGGAAGACATTTCTACCTCTCAGCATTAAATATTTCAAATAATTTAGGAAATGTAGCTATGACAGTTAACTATAATTTATATGAACCTTAACCTTAGATGAGAATTTAACGTATATGAATATTTCGTTTATGAAGAAAACGCATTTTTGGACGCAAAATAAATACCGAAATGTCGTCTTTTTTTCGAAACATTTTTTTTTATTTGGTGCAGAAATCAAAGCAAATTTCATTCATTTTAAATGTAGAAATGCATATATCATCTAAGCAGCTACTTCTTCGAACTCATCGATAATATATGTATTGACAAATAATGGGCATGCAGTAAGTAATTTCTAAAAGTATTTTCCTAAATAACTTATATTGCGTAGCACTATTTAAATTGTCTACACACTTTTCTTACCGAGTATATCGACCATATCATTAGGCTGAACATCATAGAAAACGGAAATCAACCGCACAATGCGAAAAAGGCAACTGATTATTTGCCTGAAATGTTCCCGGGTAAAATTCCCAACAATGAAGGCAGACGTTGGCCAGCTAGTTTACCAGGTCTGTATCGACTGGATTTTTGTTATTGGAAATATCTCATTTATTACAGCACCTGTTGAACTTGGCGAGCTGTGAAGAAATTTAATTGTCGACTTAGCTAGCGGCATTAAAGAATTGATGAAAATGTATGTAAGCGTGTGGATGGATAGTTAAAAATGGTCTTGGTACTACTTACTGGGTTTTTCGGTCCTAAAGAGGCACGAGTAAAAAGGCTATTTTACTTGTACCAACATTTCGGCGATATTTTGAACCATGTTCAAGATCCGGAATTTTGTGATCTTTGTTCAGATAAGGGGTGAGAGCTTGTTTTCAAAACCGGGTATATCGTTAGCCTGATCGAGTTTATTCGGCCTGCAAGTGTAGCAGAAAGTCAAAAAAGTTATTATAGGTAGATTAATGCTAATATCACTTATGTATTTTCTTTATTTCTAGTTGAAGCTAAATATTCTTGAGGTTCTGCCACACTTCCAGGACGAATAAACTCGATCACACCACTCACCTGAACCAAAAAAAAACACTAAATTTTTTAGCCCCGAAGATGACTGAAATAATCACCGAAAGGTTGACCCAAGTAAAGTAGTGCTTTCCTTTTGCCTCTATTTGCCGTAGAAACCCAATACTGAGTACTAATACCACAGAACATTATCACCAATTAATATCACCATCAATTGCATTTGTTATTTCTTTTCAACATAATAAAACCAAACTAAATAGCTGAAATTTTCTTTTAATCTAATTAGAAGCAATACTAATAAAGTAAAGTTTATAATAAAATACATACTTTTTTTAATGAGATTCAATGTTCGCCCATGTAGAGATGGGAAAACATTTGATTCGTAGAACTAAGCAAAGTACATTATTAGAAGGAGCCTAAGCTGAAAATACATATTAAACTTACCATCTTAAATAAAGATGTATTTTCCTCAAAAAGATTTAATTTTCTGGATCTTCCCAAGATAAACCTTTTATTTAAATTAATGGTTACATTTATTTAAAACTATTATTGTTATGTCTTTACGATACTTAGAAGTGTTAAAAATCGCCATTATGATGCAGACGCTAGTCCGTACCTGGCTCAGTAAAAACGGCTAAAAGATTGCCTACCATTTTGGTCTATTTCCGTGTGCAAAATCCAAAACAAAATTATCAAAAATTGGCATAACATTTTTCTGTGTTCTATTTGAATTAGCAAATTGGTCCAATTATCTGAGAACACCCTGTGGAATAACTGAATATCGCTAATGGGCTGCTGGTTCCTAGTTGTTCCCCTGATAATAACCTTTAGTGGATATGCATTCTGATATTGAAATTAATTTATAATTGTTTGTAAACAGAAATGTTTTCAGTGATAGAGAATGAATCACATAAACCTATTTCTGTATAGAAAAGTCACCTTCTGTATTGCCGAGCTGAGGTATATGGGAATGTTTTAAACTGAAATATTTGTTAGCTTTATTTAGGTGGTATTTAGTGGCTCTGGCATGTAGATTTATCACTAGGTTAACTGTGTTTTAAAACTATTTTAATTGGAATTTTATCTATTCTTTGATAACATTCTGTGAAAATTTACTTTCAATGTTTGGCGCTTTGTTCTGTAAAATGTTGAAACCAAATATACACCAACAAACTCAGAAAATAAACATATTAAACCCAAAACAATAAAATTAACGATACGATTTCACATAAACATTTAATTTTAATAGGCTACCTATAAATTATCTGCCTTAATTTTCAAATTTCCATGAATGTATGACAAATAAGATTTGAGAAATACAACTTCTTCTTGCACCCTGACAGCATCGAGGTTAGGAAAAAAGGCGCTCTAACAAATCGCCATTAGACAGCAATAAAAAAAAGAAAACTACCTATGCACATTTACAAAATACACAAAATATCACGAGCGAAAGAAACAACAAATTTGAAATTTTCCTAATTTTTTCATTTTGTTTTCGAATCATTTGTTTAATACAAAAATTCATATATGTAATTGAAAACGACTAAAAAATGTGGAATTAAATACGTCTAGGTTCTCTCAGAATTTTGGAATCAAGCAAAAACTAAGTAAATTGAAAATTTCAGTTTTCTACAAAAATCTCATCAGTCAAATTGTGTGAAAAAAGTGTTATTTGGTTGACACTCAATTTAAGTAATAGATTTACAAGCTACTTTAGATAAATATCTGATGTTAATTTTCCGTATTAATTTCAATTTAATTTTATGCTGTGTATCATAAACTGTGTGATTCAAAATTGGCGTCATTCCCCTTTAGGTGTTGTCTGGGGGTGTTTTGAGAGTACAGGAAAAATAGTAACAAAAATTAACTGTTATTAAATACTGAGATATTTGCAAATAACTATATCAGAAGAATGGCAACAATGTTTTTCAAGGTAATATGCCTAATTAACATTATGTAAAAACCTGTTGCTTCGTAATTAAAAAAAATTCCATTAACCATGGAAAAATTCAGAGTGACAATAGGATAGATAAGGATAAAAGGTAAATTCAACAGGATTCGGTAAATGTGGAACATACTTTTTCAAAATGTCAACATTGTTATAAGATCGAATTGATGTGTACAGTACACAAATAAATCAACATTTCAATCTTTAACTGCAAACAAGTTAGCGCCTTGTAATTACCTTCTATGACCACCTCTTCTCGAGCAGCTTCTCGTATTCGGTTAATTAACTCCTGCTCAAGTTATACCGGTGTTCAGTAATCTATTGATTTAATTTCTTCTTATTCTGCTATGTTACTGTAGCACATCCCCTGAAATAATCGCATATCCGCAAATTCGTGAAAGGAAATTCGAAGTAAGTCACAGTTTCACAAATTATTGTTATTATTGACAAGGGCTATCCACTATCTGTTAATGGCAAAAATTGCCGCTGTGCCTTTTCATCAAAAAATTGTAGAACAGAACTTTTTCAATATCGAAAACTTTCGCAATTTGAAGCAAAGATCGTAATTTTTCACAAACTCAAAATAATGCTTAATAGCAAAGTTGAAATTCGATCTTCAACTGTTAATATCTTCCAGAAATTTTCGAAAAAAAAAATTTCAATATTTTTCTTGTACTTCCCAAGTGAGCCTCCCTCACCCCTTAAAAGGAATGACGCCAATTTTGAATCACTCTGTATAAGGCCCGTCAACGTAAGTACTTGCTGCATAAAACCATATATTTTTGAAAATACAAACATTCAATTCAAACAATTCTTGATATGCCAATGATCTGAAAACAAAACGCTAAATATTCTACTAGATTTATTTTAAGTTGCAACTTATAAATCATCTAAGTATATACTATTTTTTATTATTTATTATTATTGTTTTATTTCACATTCATATGAATGTGAAATACCGTATTGACGTTTTATTATGTAGAAAAGATAACCATGAATATCATGATGAAATGAGATTTATTTATAAATAGTGTAAAAACAGTTATTTCAGCTCCAACTGCAAACAAAAACTACAAATAGTAGCGTTTCGAACTGTCTACTTTAGTTTTTCAATTTTCAAGAGCGTATGTGGCAAAGAAATTTTGTACAGCTTCAATCTTGCTGGCGACTTTCAAAGTAAGGAAATTTTATTTATGACATGCAACAGGGCCTTATACTTCAATTAGATTATTCATTAGGCTCCACTTTGATGCCTTCTTTAGTTGAAGTTTCACATATCACACGCTACGTTAAACGATGGAATGAAGAAAACACCTGGAAAAAAAATGCCTAGATTCTATTTTACGAGCAAAATTGAAAATGGAAGTTCCACTTTTTTATTTATTGATTTTGATTCCTGATAAAAAAAAGTTCCCTAATAGCTCGCACAGCTTTCACTTACTCTCACCAAAGCAAACAATTTTTTTTTCTATTTTTGACAAATATTTCCGGTCTCTAAAAATATGGTATTAAATATTTGGTTGACTCTCAATTTAACAAATTAATTTACGAGCTAATTTGGTTAAATATCTGATGTGTGTTTTCACTATAAATTCCAATTTAATGACAAATTTATGATTGATAAATGTGATTTTCTGCTGTTAGTTTGCCTTAGAATTTTTAATTCAATCTATTTTTTATTTATTTATTTTATTTTGCTCCACACATGCGATTGATTTATTAACGTGCTGACTTGCTGTCCAACTTTGGCATTAAAAAACTTAAATCAATTTAACTGAAAACAAGCTTAAACGCGTAAAACGAAGACCGTTCATATTATAGAATTGGTATTGTACAACATCGGTTACAATATTTAAAACTATGTAAGTAGATACATGACAGCATACATTTTTGAAAATATTAAAAATTTACAAGAAAATATGCAAAAATGGACAAATAAGAGAAATTTATTTTCAATTTAACCGTCCAATTGTTGACGAATACCAATACAATAAAAACAATAAGCTAAATATTTACCGTTAAAAAGCGCCCGTACGGCTCTCACGGCTTTCACTGACTTTTGAACAGAAATGTTCAAAATTCCAATTTTCTACAAAAAATATTTTGGTAACACTAAATTTAACGCCTCTCCTGTGCAAATTTATCAAATGCGGTTACGACGTACCAGCTTAGGGTATCGAAATGCAATCTACTATTAGGAACTTACTTGTCTGAATAATTTCAGTTGACAAACTTAGTTTTATTCGATTTTGTTACAATTTTTAAATATTAATTTATTTCATTTTGACCGGAAATTTTATTGGTTCATTAACTGTGTGTGACTTGCTGCTCAAATACTTATGACATAATTAAAACTACTTATTACTACAAAAGAAAACAAGCTGAAACTGATAAAACGGAAACCTTTTATTTTATCAATTTGGTAGGTGATGGTGCCGTTAGAGTCCCTATGAGTTTTTAGTTTTTCTTGTTTTACTTTAAAGAACACGAAATTAGAGCAAAAACAAATTTCTTGGATGCCCCATAAATTAACCAAACAAACACTCTCACTCTTTAAAGAAAATCACAATTTTCAGGCTAAATTTCCAGTGTTTAAGTTACCGAAAATTGTTTCCTTGGATACTTGGCATGTAGATTCATTCAATTTGGGTCGGTTTAGATTATTTAGGTCTTTTCAGGATATTAATTTCTACTTGTTGCATTTTTGGAGTTTCATAAAAAAATACTTGAAACCATGCTAAAACAACAAACTCAAAATTAACTGAAAAGAAAACATCGTAAAAATACGTGGCAACACCGCATTGTGTTGAATTTCCGAAAAAAAAACAAATAATCCGGCATCTGACTACGACGCGCTAGATAACCTCAATCAATGGGCGAAGTTAAAAAAGATGTTGAAACTTTTGCGAAAAACACTATTTTTATGCATCTTAGCGACAATTTTGAATGTGGAGTTATAAATCGTTGATACCTAAAACACGCTTTAGCAGCAAATAGCAGCGGACAATCTCGTTTTCGTGCATAAATAAGCGGTTTTGTAAAAGCGAATTTCAAAAGTTTGTAACAGTTTTTTGGCTTAATTTATGGACATTCGAGGAATGTTTTTCGCTGAGTGATTAATTTGAAGTGTTCTTTAAGGTAAAAAAAACCTCAAAATTCGGAGGGACTCGAACGACACGATCACCTAGTTTTCTCAGTACTTATTTTGCAAATGTAAAAATAGAACACCTAAATATAGAAATATGGAAAATTAATGCAAATTTATCTTCAATTTAAGTCTCAGTCTTGATAAATGCAAATAAAATGCAACATAGGTCAGTATCGCTCTAGCAAAGAAACCACTGATACCTATGCTGCTGATAAACAATAAACAACATATACATTTTTGATAAGCTGCTATTTGATGCAGTTGAAATACTTTTGTGTACTGTACGATTTTACTCAATAGGTGTTTACTTTAAATGGCATTATAAATCATCCAAGTTTATGAACGTGAGTTACCTTATTGTTGTTTTATCGTGTAGTAACGATAACAGTGGACATTATGATGATATGGGATGTACTTACGGGGGATAGTGTAGAAACATGCATTTAAGCTACAAACATATGTACTAAATCACCTGAGCTATGAAAAACTTGGACCAACAAGTTTTATATAAGTAGCCGTTGTCAAATTACCTAGAATTTTGCCAGATTAAGAAGCTTAATCCTTCTGTCATCCAGGTTAATGAAAATGCACAACTGAAATGAGTTCGCAATTGACTTTCGTTTCCAAATGTCCACTCACTTTCCTGCTGAATTTGAACAAATGCAACATGATACCAACAATGCTACCACCGCAACTCAACCAACCAAAAGTTTATCGGTTCAAATAGTTTTTATCAATCGAATGAAGCTATCATGGGTTGTTTTAATAAACAATTTAGTGACCATTCATTCAGTCCATCAGGGCATGTTAGACGCTGCAGAGGAAAACAAACGAGCTTGCGACGCGAAACCGGCGCCCACTAAAATCTGAGTTACATTACGACCGCACCGACGCTCTACCGACGGCAGGCAGCTAACGCTGGCACGTTGCCCGCGCCGTTTTCAAGTGATAAGCAAATGCGCCAGAAACGGGGCGCAGATAAGACGTCTAATCACAGGACCGGAGTCCTTTAGAAATTTCCCAAAAAAAGCATACCCATGCCCTGGGCACTCTCACTTTAAAACCTAACCGAGAACGACTGATTTCATAGTCGCCAGAGGCGCTACAGACGATAAAGAGCTACAGATTAAATCATGAAATAACCCACTGTAGGAAAATATTCTGTGGATGAATGCGATAACGCAAGTCAAATGTCAGATAAATCTTCCCCATTATTGTTTATGGGTTTGTCGTGGACAAGATGTCTGTCGATGTTGATTATTTTTCTATAGAGGGATTTTCGGTCAACGGATGGTGGTAAAATAAAACACTACTTTTTCGTGGGTCAACGTTTCGACTTTATTCAAGTCATCCTCAGGGCTCTAAAATGGAAAACAGAGGGGTTTTTAGCCTAGAGCCTGGTGGAGTTTCAACACTTAGTGTGTGACATTGTTATACAATACGAATTTAAAAATAAAAAAAAACTTAAAACTCAACTTCACAACAGATTAAAAATAAAACCACGACCATCAGACTATCCAGTTAAAATACTAAAAAATTTCATTAAAATTCACATTGGTCTAAATAAGTCAATCATGGTCAGTCCCGTCTCAAGAGAGTTAAAAATTACATAAAATAAAACGATCAGGCAGTCAAAACTCATCGTGTTTTAATTTTTAATCTGTTGTGAAGTTGAGTTTTAAGTTTTTTTTTAATTTTTATTTTCGTATTGTATAACAATGTCACACACTAAGTGTTGAAACTCCACCAGGCTCTAGGCTAAAACCCCCTCTGTTTTCCATTTTAGAGCCCTGAGGATGACTTGAATAAAGTCGAAACGTTGGCCCATGAAAAAGTAGTGTTTTATTTTGCCACCATCCGTTGACTGAAAATCCCACTATTGAAAAATTAATTACTGATTATTATCACGGTCAATAATCAACCACAACATTTTATTCAGAATGTTATGTTAACGGTCAATACCGAATTTCAAGTGGAATGTCAAATTTCGCCATTTTTTTCAAAAAAAGTCAAAGTTTTAAGTTTCCAAGTCCGAATTTTTCTGCAAGTATTTTCCAGAGAGCCATGGAAACAAAGTAGCCGGCTCTAATGGTTGTCAATTTGACATTAATTGCATCAGTGCGCTGACAAAATGCCTATTGAACATCTCAGTTTCAGGGCGAAAATTGAAGTAATTAGATTATTTAGTGGTGGAATTCGAAGTAGCAGACAAGTTGCGGAATAATTCAGTGTGAGACATCCACAGAGAAATCCTATTAGACATAAAACTGCAGCAGGGGTGAATTTGCGCTTCGCTCAAATTCGAAGTGCGCTTCACGCTCAACTTCTGAATCAAACACATAATGATGATCCATCATAGCTTCAATTTGTACGAATCCTCAAATTAGTTTACGTCTGAGGGCTGTTGAATTGTAATAAAAATTAATTGTAAATAAAATAAAGGCGTTCAAACCAAAATTTCTGCACATGTTGAGGGAAGGTGATGACTTGAAACGCTTAGAATATTGCTTTTGGGCCCAAATAAAGTTTTTAAATGATAGAACTTTTGTAAGAAAAATTATGTTTACGCATGAGGCTGTATTCACCACGAATGGAATAGTATCTTCTCAAAACTGCAGATTTTTTTTTGTTTTTTTTTTTTGGTGAGGTTTTGGAAATGCTCTGTTACGCACACCCAGAGCTGGTTATCTGTCGCTCGTGTGGGACTCTGGCTAAGCTGTTTACCGACTAAAACCTTTTCCTCACCGCCCAGGTGGCGTTTGGCCTAGAACCGCGGGCATTTCTGTGCTATTGTACCCTCGTATTTTACTCCCTCATTATCCCTGTGTATTCAATGAATTCCAGAAGAATCTTGAGGGGGGTACGCATGACCTGGTCTGGTAGAATTTCGACCCCTTCCAGGAGTCTTCCTCTACCTGTTGCATATGACTTGAAATGACATATGATATGTAGGGTAGTTTCGTCCTATAATTCGCACCCCCTACAGGTCGGTTGATCGCTCAGTCAGATTCTGAAGAGGTGTTTTTACAGGGGGCGTGTCCTGTTAAAAAGGCCACTATCCTCCTTATTTTTGCCTGCCGAGATCTACCGGTTCACTTTTACGCACTGGTTGTGGAGGTCTCACCAACTGCCTTGCAGTAAGTAAACTGCCGCCTAAACTTAGGAATGAGATATGTCACAAGCAGGTTCTTAGAAGGTCAGTGGTCGCTAGGCCCCTGTCGTTTCCTTTGCTCCTGTTTGTTTCAATTGCCCAAATGAGTTTTACTTGGCTTCATCTCCGGTTACAATGGTAATGTGCTTACGTATATATGCTCTTTCCCTCATTTTGCGGGCGCAATTTGTTATTTCTAGAATACTTGCTTGGAAGGCGGCCGTGATTGTACCCTGGTTTAAAGTAATCCTTTCCCCAGTTTTTCCTCTTTCGACTATATCAGCGCCTGTGCCCGACGCTGTTTTTGTGCTATCCGTGTACCATACGGAGTCTCCTGTGATAGCTGATGGAGTCGCTCCACCATCTCCCCCTCATCTAGAACATATATTGTGAAAGGTACCGAAATGCTTAGAGTTTTGATTCGATTAGCTTTCAATCCCATGGGTTCTACTGTCTTCAGCTTTCTGAAGATCGCACTGTGTCCCAATTCCGTCGCTTTCCTAAACTGCAGATACTGGTCTACAGAAAATCTTCTTCGGGTTATTAACTGCAAAAGCCAATAATCACAAAAAGTTAACGTGTGGTGTAGAATTTTAGGTGACAGAATAATTGGTCCGTTTTTCTACTACACTACCTAAAATGATGATTTTCTTAATAATGAATTATGGAATATTATCGAAGATCGGCCTATTGTGCGCCAAGAAATGCTTTTTCACCTAGACGGTGCATAAACTTCCGGTTGGACCGGGATTGGCTAAATCGATACTTTCCATTCAAATGGATTGTCAGAAATAGCCCTTTTGAAGAGTGGCCTCCTCGCTCTCCTGACCTTACGCCAATAGATTTCTAATTCTGGGGTACTATCAAGAATAACGTTTACAAAGTAAGGCCTCAAACTCAGAAAGAACTCTGTGAGAGATAAGATAAGGCAAGCCTGCGGTGAAATAAATGTAGCTGAACTTATGAGAGTTGCCAGTAACAATCGCAAACGCATTGAAAAGTGCATCAGGCTTGAACGTGGATTAGTTGAAGCAGACTCCCATTCGATAATACTAGGTTTTCGCTTGAATTTTTCTGTTCCTTTTGTATTTTGTTGAATAAATCATGTATTATTGCATTTTTCGTTGTTTTTTTGTTGTTTTTTATTGTTGCATTTTTATTATTGATCCGTAATTAATCCCTTAATAAAGATATATACTAGTCTAATTTACATTCAAAATTCTGATCACAAAATATATTACATAATGATGATGTGAACACACCTTGGATTATTAGGCCGTCAATTATTACTTTTTTTGCTGTAAATGAATCTTTTGCTGCCTTCAAACGTAAATTTAGCCCAGAATCCAGATCACAATGCCTAAAGGTCGAGGGAACTTGTTAACGGCTTTCTGAAGGTCTAGCGATTAGCACGCAAAGAGTGCTCCGCCCTAGTTATTTAGATGTTGCTGTGTTTTTCCAAATGTATTTCTCTTTCCAATTTTTTTTGCCAAACGAATCGTTATTAGCAAATTCCAGCTGCCAGGATCCGTCCGACATTTTCAGCTTTCTTGTTATCCAGCTCTCTTCAGGCTGTAGGTCGTCCAGATCAAGATTGTATTTAAACTTACTATTGTTCCTCTAAATTTGAGCAGCCACTAAATGGAGTTAAATTTTTTGTTCATGTTTTTGTTCATATGGGGACATGTTAAATTCATTGTGTATAAAACACACCCTGCTGATATTGATGATCTTAAAAGGTGAATTGCAGCAAAGTTCAGGTCAATCCCGGGTCATCATCATCAAGTTTTCCGAAATGTTAGGGAGGAAAATAGACTTTATGATCGTTTACAGAAAAATTTACACCATTTTAAACAGCTTATAAATGCTTAAGTAGATTCCATGAGTTTTATTGTAGAAATGTCTCTTCCGCAAATAAAAAGTTATTTTTGTAGAATTAAAATTGTATTTTGGGTTATAAAACCCTGAGGTTTTTTGATTTGCTTTTTTATTTTGATTGTATTACAAGTTTTTCATATTACAATATTTTAGCGATTATCTGTTACATGCGCTCAAAATTTTTCTCTTGTCACTTTACGTCTATCAAAACTTGGGAGGCGCGAACATACCGCCCGCCTTGAAAGCCAAAAGGGTTCAAACATCCGCCGGTGGCAATGGAGCTTGATGACTGGGCGCTTTAGAGTGGACGATGCTGTCTTGATAGTGGCTGTACGTATTACCCCATCGGCACCAGGGTGCACCTCTTGAACAACTCCCATCATCCATTTAAGTGGAGGTAGTCCATCTTCCTTTATCGGCACTAGGGATCCAGGAGATAATAAGTTGACTGCATTCCCTTTCCATTTTGTTCGTTGTTGAAGTTCAACAACATATTCCTTAAACCAGCGAGCCCAAAAGCCTTGAGTGATCTGCTACAGTCTTTGGAATTTTGAGAGTCTATTTTCTGGGATTTGGCAATAGTCGTTATCTGGCAAATTTGTAAGCCGCTCCCCTATGAAGAAGTGCGCAGGAGTTAATGGTTGAGGGTCGGAGGAATCAGAACTCATGGGACTTACAGGTCTAGAGTTAAGACAAGCTTCAATTTGCGTTAGTACCGTACACAATTCTTCAAATGATAAAATATTACCAGAAATTACCCTCTTCAGATGATGTTTAGTTGATTTAACCCCTGCCTCCCAGAGTCCTCCAAAATGCGGAGCCCTGGGAGGAATAAAATGCCACCTGATACCGTCTATACTGAGTTTGGATTGAATGTCACTATGATTTATTCTTAACATTTTTTGGATCTCGTTTTGAGCCCCAATAAAATTAGTACCATGTTCAGAAAATATATCGGAACTAAGGCCACGTCTCGAGAAAAAAACGTCGTAAGGCAGCCAAATCACCAACAAATTCTAGATGCATTGCCCGAGTTGAGAAACAAATTAATAAGCATACCCAGGCCTTTACCATCTTGTAGTTCCTGGTTGACCTATCCTTTATCATTACAGGACCCATGTAGTCCCCTCCGGTGACAAGGAATGGTCGACTGGGAGTTAAACGTTCCTTTGGTAAGCTGCCCATTAGATATTCAATTTGTGAAGAATTGAATCTGAAACATCGCAAACATTCCCTGACAACCTTTCTTACTAGATTTCGACCAGAAAGTGGCCAAAACCGCTCTCTTAGTGACGCTAGGAGGTGCTGAGGACCAGCATGAAGCAAACGGTGATGTTCATGTTTGATGATTAGTAGTGTTAATCTATGTTTAGCCAGGAGAATTGCCGGAAACTTCCTTTTCTCAGAAAATGCGGAGTGGGTCAATCTACCACCAACGCGAATAATGCCCTGTGTATCTAAAAAAAACTTAGCAATTTACTTTTGCTAGAAATCGCCTTATTTTTAAGTAAGTAAACATACCCTCGCATCATGCTGTGCGCATCTCACCAACTAAAGTAGACTTGACCTTAACACCTTGTCACTTGAAACGGACCAAATTGTCTTAAGGAAGTCTTTAATCTGCAATTATTAAGGAAACGTTTCACATATCCGACAGCTCTTTGCAACTTAGTTAAAGTTGAGAACATCTCAAAAATGTCTGAGTTGCTGATTGCCGTCGCCATATTAACGACCTTTGTCTTACGTTTTTCCGGCAAGTTATTTGCTTCTAGATGAGGAAGTGCTTCAGGCCAAAAATCAACTGGCTGGATCAACCACGTAGAACCATTCCACCATAAAGTACTACTAACCAGGGCTAACCCCTCTAGATAATAGGTCTGCGGGATTTTCTTTACTAGGTACATAGTTCCAATCCTTTGGATCTGTTATCGACTGAATTTGAGCGATTCTGTTCTCAACAAATGTTTTAAATTCGTGCGATTGAGATCTTATCCACGACAACACAATGGTTGAATCACTCCAGAAGAAACTTTTATCAAAAGAAATGTTTAAATACCCAATGACCCTTTGATAAAGTTCCGCAAGAAGAAATGCTGCGCACAATTCCAATCTAGGAATAGTTGTGGTTTTCATTGGAGCGACTCTAGTTTTAGATAAGTTCTATATTGTTGAGGCGGATTCATTTTTTACAAACTTCTTTTTGGGTATTTCGCCTCAAAAATTTTTGTCTTTAAAAAAGACAGAA
>NW_026018611.1:11399106-11404028 GCF_020466585.1 Dendroctonus ponderosae | reverse complement strand
GCTGAATGTCAACGGATGGATTTGGTCGCCATAAGATGACTTGCAGGTTCCACTGCGTTTCAAAAGACCTTTTATTTTTCTAACTAGTTTTCTTACAGCTTTGTGCCTAAATGTCACGCCGTTTTTCCGATATGTTTCCTGATATTATTAGTTATTGCTAATGGAAACTTACTCTTTATTGATTCCTAATGAGGAAGGTGGAGAAATTTATATTTTTCTTATCTTGAGTAATTTTTGTCTATATTCTTGTTGTACGTATGTGTATGTAAACACAGTTCCGGAAATGATATGCAAAAAATTCAAGCGATGACAATAATGAACATAACGGAGCTTCCATTTATATTTTTAAAATAATTCGTATTTAATATTTTTGTTTTTTTTATGCATTTCCCAATTTTTTTTGAGAAGAAGAGACAAGACGATCTTTATGTTTTGTACAAATAGAAGTAGTACGGGTATTTCCTGGTTTGTTAGTACGGAAGCAGCGATCCAAATTTGGGACCGTTATTATTGATAATTTGGCTGGGTTTCGTTCTTTTCTCGTTTTATGAAACCATAAAGTTAATATATTGTTAAAACACACCTCTCAGAAAGTTAATTTAAGAATCTACAATTCCAAACTAATAAAAATCACTATGAAGTAAATAAATATATTTTTTATTTTCGAATTGGTACAAAAACTACAAAAGTCTACATTATTAGTCACAAAATATACCAATTTGGAAACCGAAAACAAAATATTATTTAAAAGAAAAATTAAATACGTATCACAATTAAGTATTACATGCATCAGCTACACGATGCTCGAAAAGTTAACTAACAGTTTACAAAATCGTTTTGAATACGAATTACAACAGGCAAAGACGTCGTTTTTGTTTTCTGTAATTTTGAATGTTGCAGAAAAATGTGGCAGCATATTAACAAATTACTAACAGGATGAAGAAATAGGAAAAGAAAATCAGGCTCTTATTTAAAGACGTTGACATTATTTAAGCAGATTTAGCAGTGGTGGTCGATTTAACTTCAGCATCTTCTGGAACTGGAGCGACAGTTGGAATTTCTGGATATTCGAGTTTGGCACCTGCTTCGCACTTGAACTCGGGACAACAAGCTGGGAATGGTGCAGTTTTGTTGGTCTTTTCTGAAATGGCAAAACAGTTTATAAGCATGTAAATTATCTGTTAGGGAACCCCGGCAACTCGTTTTTGTTCAGAACATGTGAATTTACCTTCATCAAGTTTGCACTTTTCATTAGCAAGCGGCAAAGGTCCGCAGTCTTCAACCAGCTCCAGAAGTCTTGGTGGCTGATCTTCAGACACTACGCAAGTGGAACGTCCACAGAAGGGATATAATTCCCAAGTTTTGCCTGGCTCGACTGTGGCGCATTTGGTGGAAGCAAAGCACATTCCAGGGAAATCTATTGAAAAATATATATTAATCAATAAATGCATACATATATTGTAAATATAAAACAGGAAGTATTTGAGGATTTCAAGGCATAAATTATATATAAAATGCCTAAATGAACTATTGTTATTTGCTATTATTAGAAACTTTTATGTGATGTAGTACTTTTGTAAATGTTTATAGTGCTTGATCAATTTCGTGTGAATTCATTACTGAAAATACCTCACGTTTTAGTTCGATAACAATTCATTAAATTTATATGTTAATCAATTCAGTAAAAGCAATTGTTACGTTTCACTATTAATCACTGAACGAATTTTTTGAAGAATAAACTTTCATGATCTATGCAATCGTTGCATTTAAAGATACAATGTTCACTTGGGCAATGACACTCCTAATGCAATTACGCAGCTTTGTTACAATAGATAATTATGGCAATTGCCTGCCGATGTCCGCGTATATAAATTGCGCCATCAAATGGAAACTGAAAGGAAAAGTAAGCCAGTGGTACAAGAACAAAGCCGCTTCTTAATCCACTAGTGAAAAATTTGTTGTTTAAAAATATTTTGCTGTTTGTGTAAAATTATTATATTGACTATTTCTTGTTTTGAGTTAATATATTAATAAAATATTAGTCGGTTTTATCCCCCGCTCTAACAATAAAGTTAAACTCTATAAAAATATATATTAGACACAATAGTTAAATTGCATTGGGAATTAGGCATAATGCAAATAATTACATTTTGATTTTCAAATTCCTTGTATACATATTCGACTAATTATGTTCCTTATGTAGATTTAGAGCTTCATCGTATCAGCATACATGGCTTTTATAAGAGTGTGTTTATTAATTTCTTGTAATTTTGATAAAACGAACGCAAATATGGCACAAAATGGTAAAGTTAAGAGGTTTAATCATATTTGTCCCATTTTCAAATACATATGTTGAAATAATATCAAATCGTTGCCAATAAATAGAAAATTTTGGAGCCCATTTACACATTTATATTAACATGAAATATTCAATAAATGTAAAAATTCAACGATTCTTTGTACAATTTATGTACATGTGATTGTATTATGTACATGTGAAAATTTCATTTATTATGTGAAAACTACCACTATTAACTTAACCAAGTTTCTATTAATAAATCGTGTTTTAATTTATTCAACTAAATATGGCAAAACGAGGACTGTAATTCGTGGCGTTTTTGAGATATGGCCGAAAATGGGCTTAACGTAAGGCCGATTTTCGTAATTTCCTTTTTTTAAGGCATGGCAACTTTTACTATTTAGTTAAATTATAACTTACTTGTAAAGCTTTTTCTTTTACAGAAGCTGCTCAACTTGACTAAATAAAACGCGTTCAAAATTGCGATAGAAAAAATGAAACGACAAAGTGTTTCAATATGTATTCGAAACTATAATCCCAAAAATCATTAACCTGTGCATTCCTAAAAATGTGCGAATTTACAGATTTTATTCCCCATTTTCTGGTTCTGATTTATTATTTCCTTGTCATATATTGAGAATATTTGGATGGAGATGCATTTTGTGCCTCTCTTTATTGGAAAATGCAATTAAAACTAATTTTGAAAATCAAAAAATACTTATGAAATTTAGCGATAATAATAATCTACAAAGTAAATAATAAAATTAATAAATCAAATTCAAATGTTGTTTACATTTGGTGTCACAATTTTAATAGTTGAACAGTTGGTTAACGACAGTTTAAGATTTCAAAAGAGTTTCTTTGGGAGAAAAGCACTAATTAAACATGTTCAGTCACTTCCATATACTAGATGGGCTGACGGCAATATTAATGATCACAATAACTTGGATACTACCATTAATTATCTTTCATTCTTCGCTTCACGCGCTTTGTGTATAAAAGAATTCTCTTTTATTAATTCATTTTATCGACTGTTTAAAAATGTGCTGTTGAGTAATTTATCAGAGATTGTTCCTTGGGCCTGACATTGACTTTTTTTCTTAAAACGCGATACATGCTATACATTATAAATTAACAATTTTTACTTACTTGGCTTCATCATAACTTGAGGCCGCATTATGCAGATTTTTATTATTTCTGAACATGAAATCCAACTCGCAGAAAGTTTAGTAATCAACACGAATTGCGCTAAATTAAATATTATCTCAATAAATTTTAATATCTGTTGGGCTTTTTGATAATATAACAGTACTTTACTTGTTTTGGGTCCGTTTAGGTAAACTTTTTGTCATAAATCTAACTATACTAAAAATTACACCTTGCGCCATTAAAAATTAATTGAACGACTTAAACAAAAATCGTTGAAGAATTACAAGAACAAAAAGCACTAATAAAGAGGAGAAGAATAACGCAAAATTAAAATCGTGTCAAAAAAGTAAGTAAATGTGCATACATTCAAATCAACTTATTCAAAACGGCCGTATTGATGAATAAATTACAATCTAATTAGAAATGAATTAATTAAATGGCTAAATTGTGACTGCTCTGATGCAACTTAACATTAAAAGCATGCTTGCATCAGACAAAAATTACGAAATTACAGGAACATAAAATAAATATGAAACCACTAGATTAAAAAGATTATATTCAATGTATCAATTTTCAGAGTAAATAAACATTGGAAAAAATTATAGGGTAGCTCTGTTAGACTAAATCTAGCACAAAAATTATGAATCAAGAGATCCAGGTTACAATAAACTCCATAAGTTCTATACCCGCCATCTTAAAATTGGCTAACAAAGCCACTAAAACTAACTAAAGAAGAAATTTCGAAAATCTATATCAATTAACCATGATGTTACATACCTACGTGCAACATATATAGCCATATAACCACTTATAAGATGCAGTTTTTAACATTTCAAATAAAAATAGTTTACAAAAACGAGTATCTAAAGTAAAAAATGTATATTAACCAGCAAATTAGTTAGAAATGCATTTTTCTCATATAGTTATAGCGATTGTTTAATATTTCTCTAAACTTGCTTTTTACCGAAACAGCTGGAATTAATCCGTGAAAGTTTAGATACCGAATTGAATCAAATGGAGACCGTTAAAAATSTGTATGAACGCTCGATATGTGAAGAGAAATTTCAATTTTGGCGAAAATAAATCATATTGCATCTTTTGGTCGGTTAGTAAAATCAGCGAATAATAKGAAGCTCTTTGTAAGCATATTAAAATATCAGCAACARATTGATTTGATCAATAACAATTTGATGTTCAGCTAAGGTTTTGGCATTTGAAAAACATTCTCCTGATTTTATTACTTTCMAACTATTGAAGAAATGTTTAATTGTAAATTACTTTAAATAAATTTCAGTTATGATATTTATATGGGTCTATCATCTTTCCTGGGTCTCAGTCAAAGTGTGAAGTAAAAATCTTGAAACATTGTTTATTTCATTACGTTTCGGCGAGACAACAGAGCCATCATCAAAAATATGACCTCATTGAAACGTAATGAAATAAACAATGTTTCAAAATTTTTACTTCACACTTT
>NW_026018611.1:11377567-11398551 GCF_020466585.1 Dendroctonus ponderosae | reverse complement strand
ATGTTTTCACTTTCCTTTTCGAGTCAAAACCAAATCTAGCAGTTAAACAAAGCTGTGTTTTCCTAATTGCCATTTCATCCCAATAAATGAGCGGTTGTGTGTGCGTATGTTGCTCTATTCAACTTTAAATCCCACGATCCGAAGCATCGAGCATCCTCTTCGATTATTATAGGAAAAATCGCATTTTCCAGTCGGACGGCTTTATATAATAAGCGATTTTCACCGCTGTCGGCCTATTAATGCATGAATGAAAACGTGCTGACCTATGAATCAGACATCCTTTTTTTCCAGTCTTGCATACCATGTATAAATAGAATTGTGAATATGAACCATCAGCAATTGTCTCATATATTGTAAGTCGGTTAATTAAAGCGGCATAATATAATTGGGAAGTTGATAATCTTAGCCAGCAAAATTATCATTCAATAATTAAAATATGAAATGTTTACACGGCCCTGATTTTCAATACACAAAAGGTGCATTTTATTGAGTGCGTCAGAGTTTTGCAACTTGGTCTGCAGACTGAGATTGCACAACCCCGACAACTAGTTTATGAACTTGTTTATTTATTAAAAAGCCTCGCCCTGTTTACCTTCAGTTTCGAGTTTCATATCGTATACTGTCTAGATATGTTGCTGGGCCAGTCTTGTCTTTAAATGGCAAAATTAGCACATTTCCTTGTCCAATCAACACATGTTTATGCTATGAGGGTAAAAAAATATTTGGAATTTCTAATCAAAATGTTTTATGTATTACCATTTTTTTCGATTCGATTAAACATTGTCGAATTTATAGCTTTGGACAGATCTTTCGATATCAGGCCTCTTCTTAGCTGTACTGGAATTTATTACACAAACCCCATTTTTAATCTTCGAGGACCAAAAAAACGGTTAAAGTTCTGTAAATGTATGCCTAAAATTAATTGTAGTGGCAAAAGCAGGGGATTAATCAGGTTCATCTTTTACTTCTTCCGTTAAGAGTTCAAGAATATTCTGAACATATATCATCTTCTAGGAATCAACTGGTTCAACATGTGAAATATACTTTTTCCCTTATTGTAATTGCCAACATTCTGTTGATTTGGGGTTAAAAACTTTCTGATTAACTCTAAGTAAGTAACTCCACTTTGAGTCTATGTACTTTTCCTTCGATACTGTTGATTTGTTTAAAAATTATGTGAGAATTTCTTTAGGAGAATGAATATAAGAACATTGCTTGTATATCGTTCCACTTCACAAAAAAAACGATAAAAAGTAAATGGTAAATTTTGCGTGTGGCTTGAATGCCTTGGTGTTCAGCTAAACAAAGCGATATGATTCACACAGTAACGAGTGAACCATTTTTAGGCAATTACTAAGCGTACTTCCTCTAATTCTCTTGTTAAGGTCAAAAAATTGAATAAAAAGCAGTGTAGTTTTTAACTTCTATGTAACGTAAAATTCATCAATATTCGAGCCTTGAAATATCATAAAATCATGTTGCGTCAATTTTCTTGATTAGTTGCTCTTTTGTTACTTAAAGATAGACATAAAAATATGCAGCTCCAATTTAATATCCAAGCAACGCAAGTTTAATGCGTAATAGTTATGCGTTTAATATGTATTTATCTAATAGGTTTATTTTTCTTAATCGTGGGTATTGCGCAGATTAGAAAGGCAACAAAACATGACTGCAATAAATGCAATCGCAAAGGCGATTATTTCAATATAGTTTATTTTTGAAACAGCAATAGAAATTAAGCTAAGCGGTTTAAAAATTTTCCAAACACACCAGGAAATCGAATAGAGGCCTTTACCGGATTTAATTTAACGTATTTTGGTCGCCGGCAATATAAATTTAATGTATTTTTGGAGAGGTAACAAAACGTGTACATAAAAATGTAAAATATTACTTGTTTTGTCAATTTATTGGACAAGCGAAATTCAGGCAAACATTGAAAACATATTAAAAACCCACAGTCCGCAAGAAATACAGAATCTGGGCGAAAAATTGACACTACACGATATTCACAAAATAAATACAGCTTTCTTCTTAAATATTTCCACATATTAAAAAAAATAACATCAGCAAATATCGGAACACAACACGAAGTAGTTCTATGTAAGTACCGTACATCTCACAATTAAAAAACAGAAAATGACTAATTACATTACAAAATTTCATACCGAATCACTCAAGGACGAAAGCAGAACACTTGACTGGGAAACAAAACAGACTGGGCGAGAAGATCACTCAAAATAGAGTAAGAGGAAAAGATAAGGTAGGGGACGGGAAAAAATTAAAAACAAACATAAAGAACAGTGCCAAGGAAACCCTATAAGAAAGGACAATAAATACAAATAAAAGAAACAATAAGCCATGGTTCACCCCGGAAGCAATTAGCAGATGAGAAAAAGGACGGTTACATAAGATACATCAACAACAGATCATCCGAAGAAGATCGAGTCTACAAAGGGGAAAGAAACAGACCAACTGATGCTATTAAACAACTCAAAAGGACATACTGGAAAAGGTTCTCGGTGGAAATGGAACATGACCGATACGGGGGCGAGAAAAAGATCTGGAACATGCTACTAAAGAGAAAAAAGCCAGTCATTGAGGAAGTGGTAATAAATGCAATAGACCAAGAAACATGGGCAACGACATACTTTGAAAACCTACATGATAACAACAGCGAAAACAGTTATGAAAAAGAAATGAAAAATCGATCATCTCCACGCGAACAATACTGAGAGAAGTACAAACGGCCATCCATAGATTAATAAAGAACCGAATATCTGCAAGCACTGACAACATTCCAAATGAATTACTGAAGTACAGAGGTCAAAAAATCGAAAAAGACTTAGTAAAATTATTCGGAAAAATAGAATAAAGCGGAATAATATCCAATGAATGGAGAACTAGCATAACAATATCGATATACAAAAAATGCCCAAAATCGGACCCGAAAAACTACGCAGGCATAACGTTATTAAGAAGTGTACTAAAACTGTTAACAAAAATATTAGCAGATAAAATAACTGATAAAGTAGGAATCTGCGGGGATCAGCAAAGCTTCCGCTCAAATAGATCAATGATAGACGCAATATTTATTATTTGAATTCAATAAACCAATGTGCTTGGCACATGCAATGCTTTGTAGATCTAAAGCGAGAATTTGACAATGTACAGCTTAAGAATCTAATCGATCGACTGAACCAAAAAGATGTTAATAAATTACACACATAAACCTAATAAAGCAGCGTAGCATAAACAATAAAACAATGATAAGAACAGAATGTGGTCTAACAAGAGAATTTAAAGTCTCATTCGGCATTCAACATTGAGACAGTCTTAGCCCATGTCTTTTTAACATCATAATGGACCAAATATTCTATATACCAGTAAAAAATATTCTCCTGTAAAGTTAAACATTCTAAATATATTGAAACCTACATAAATCTAATCCTAAATTTTTTATCGGTTTTGTCAAAACATACAATAAAAGTCACATTTAATAACGCCTTTTGTAATTAAGGTCTAATTAATTCAAATTCAATTTCAAAGACACAATAATCGTGTTAGTCTCTTTCGGGAAAAAGAACACATATTATTTATAGCTTTGCTAGAAAATTGAATTCCAAAAAAACATTAATTTAATAAATAATTAAACGTTTGCAGGTAACTATTTATATTCATGAAAAATATTAATAATTAATACTGACCGCAGAAGTTGCAACACTAATCAAACCCGAAAAGAACAGTGGCAATGAAAAATTCAGCAGAAATTGAAAACCAAATTCCCAATATCTTGAATATTTTAAACTATATAACGTTTACATACTGTACTGAATTTTCAATGGGATTAAGAAAAAGTGAGAATCAGTATTATTTATTTTCGTTAAAAATACCGACCGAAAATCAATCAAATGCATTAAGTAATCGTAAGAATAGTGGCAAGCCCTTTACAGTGCAACACATTAAAACGATGACATTCTACAAACTCAACTGCGGGTTGAATTTGTATGATAAAAAGCTTTCACCGATAACTTTTACTTTTACCATGATCCTTTCCACTGGCATACAACATCTCATTTTAGCAATGGACTCGTTTAACCGCAATGCTGTTGAAACGCAGGGATGCAATTAGAAATCAATTATTAAATTCTTTGATCTTTGACTGCTAAATTTAATTAATTTGTATTTTGCCTTGTCATATTTCTGTAAGGTCAGGTTAGCAAATTAATTAGATTAACGAACCATCAAACATCCACAACTGTAGTCAGAACTATTGGTAATACTTTTCTTAATGCGGCAAAACCATTCTGTGTTATTTTCATTATCTTGTCTGCTGATTGTGAAACCGTCAACAATTACTTTCGACTACTCGTCAACATGAACAATATGATTTACTGTTCACTTTCTAAAATCATTTTACTTTCACTTTCTAAAACTTGCAAAAAAAATAAATTTCTTTACATATGAAAACATTGCTTCAAAATATGGAGTGAAATCAGAAGCTTTGTAATTGATTGATTTAATCAATAAAGTTTTGTAATTTAATAGGATTGTTTACTAATTGAAAAGGTCCCTCATTGGTGTTAGCTGCTCCTACATTATTTTTTTCCCAATTTTCGACTGAAAATGCATTACAAACTAGACAATGTAGCGGAATGAATGTAATTATAAGACTAGTTAATTTATTCCTAATAAGGTTATTTATTTGTCATATTTTACTACAATTTCTGACCTTCTAGACTTCAAACAAATCTCATTACTCCCCAATTTAAAATCTTCTAAGAAACCACTCTCAAAAAAATCATGGTCATGACCAGCTATCTACATAATTCGTTCCAGTTTAACTAAATTAATACAGTTTTTCTTCCCACTAGTAATCAAGGAATGTGAGTGTGAAGGATAAAGCAAGTTGCTACCCATATATTTTTCTTTTACCGTGATATTTCTTAAATAGAACGAATCCTTTAAAATAGAAAAATTATCGACTTTCAAGAAATTTGTCGATAAAATACACTTTTTAAATTAGCATCACCCCATATATTATATAATACGGAAAAAACCGTTATCCAGCTGGATACTATTCTAACATTCAGCCGTGTACAGTAAATTGCATATACTATACATCAATGATATACTTTGCAAATAACCAAAGAGCAAATATTCTTAAATATTTTAATAATCAATGAGCAAAAAAAACTTACTTATATTTTTTAGATGCAAATGCTGTTCGATGCAAATATCTATTTGAAATCACCTTAATTAGAATTGGAAAGAAAAATGCAATCAATGAGAGTATTCTTGTGTAAGATTGTCAATAGACAGTATTAGTTATTAATTATTTTGTTTATTATTCATCAATTATAATGTTCAAGCCGGACTAATTTTATCTTTGTATATTTTAAACGAAACAAACAGCTGAATCTTAAGCCCCATAAGAATAAAACTGGCTATGCTTTAATTATTGTCAATAGCATATAGTGCATTTCAAGTGCATATTTACATAGTTACATTATGCAAATGTGCCTACGTTTTACCTTGAATTAACGCTTGCATTTGCGTTCGATTATTTGCAATAAGCATTGCATATTGTACTGTTTCCTTTGGCCCAAATATGGAGCTTTTTAATAAGTTTTCATTCAACTAAAGTAGCTTGATTAAAAAATATATTATAAATTAATAATATGCCTCGATCTTTGCCTAAGTATATGGCATAGTAGTTGAGTTTTTCCATTTCCACGTGTCAAATTGAAAGTAAAATTACAGTCTTTTGCGCAAATCTTGCGAAATATCATAAATCACCACGCTATTAATTAGAATTTGTAAAAACTGGAGTGTTCTAAAGAAAGTGGATTTTTTCTAGGCCATGCCTATTGCGTGTATCGTTGATTATTGTATTTCCGAACTAGGTTGGCTTAATAATTGCTTTATTCGGTTTTATTATATAAAATTTTAAAAAGCAAGGAGCAACTTGTAATTGACTCGGTGAAATACAAAAGAAAAGTGGGTTATAGACAACACAATAAAAAAAATTATAATGAGAAATAAAGGAAAATACTAATTAACTTTAGTTGGAATGTATTCTCACGCAAAACCACGACTTGTTCTTTCATAAATTGGACTGTAAAGGTAAAATATTTTGTAATTTGTCTGCCGATTGAATATATTCCCTGTTTCTTCATTTTCGTCTTTTTACTTAATTGAAATATATACTAATGTTTGAATAGAATAGGCAAAAAAGTGCCAGACTGAAATATCAGAACAATAGTAATTCTAATTAATTATAATAATTAAAACTTTTCATCAAATTATCAAACTTAAAACCCAGAACACTATCCATCTGCTTTAAAACTTTTCGAAAAATTACTGTTGGGAGCGCGAATTTTCTGTTTAAACCTGATCAGCATTAAGTACTTTAGTTGTATGTATGTATACAGGGTGATTCGCAATAAGCGTCATCTACAACAGCTAAATATTACAATCTAAAACTTAAGCTAATCTTGCAAAAAGTTAAGTTAAGCAACTGTTTTACTTGCAGCTGCAGTCGCTTTAAGACCCTTATTTATTTTGTATTTATTACTTTATGTCTCAGTCTAAAATGAGCGCGGACACAAAAATATCTATTTTCTTATGTAAAATTTTGATTTATTTCCTGACTGCGTGTAATTGTTATTATATTTTTTCTTTCCCGGGTTTCAGTCAAAATGTCAAATAAAAATGTTCATATCGTTTATTTCATATTACGTTTCGGCGAGACAACAGCGCTATTATCAGGTTTTAAATTCAAAACAAACTACAAACACCAATTTACAATTAACATATGTTGTACAAAAACTATAATGTACAAAGCATTAAAACATCCATTAGTTCTTAAGGAAAAAAATTATTTGGGAGATTTTTCAATTATGGGGTAAGTTTTTCAAATGCTTTGCTCTCCCAAATATTTTCTTTTCCTTAAGAACTAATGGATGTTTTAATGCTTTGTAAATTAGAGTTTTTGTACAACATATTTTAATTGTAAATTGGCGATTTTAGTTTGTTTTCAATTTTTATACTGATTATGGTGCTGTTGTCTCGCCGAATCGTAATGTGAAAGAAGCGATATGAACATTTTTATTTCACATTTTGACTGGAACCCCAGAAAGAAAAAATATAATAACATTTACAGATTTGTTTCTTGTCAGCTTTTATATATTTGTAATGTAGTGAGTAACTTAAAGAATATAATCTAGAAAAATTGTCTCCCAATATTACATTGGAATGTGTACTTACAAAGCAGTAAAATCACTTGCAATCGAACTTGCACTCAATCAATTACATTTTTAGACCAACTATCAATCTAATTAACGAGATTTACGATGTAAAAATTGATCGATTCCTTCACTAATAATTAAAAATGAAAGCATGTTTTTTTTACCGCACTTTACTTTAATACTTACAGGGTGTCCCAAAATAATAGGAATATATTTTAATTATAGATTCGTTGAGAAAGTAGACCGAGTAGTTCTATGGCGATGGATCTAATTTAAAAAAATTACTGCACCACTGGATTTAATAATTACTTATCAATATTTTTTCACCCTTAAGATGATAAAAACTCGTTAATCATTAAATGCAAACGCTTTTGTGGCACGCAAATAGATATTAAACCTGTAACAATCTACCTGCTAGGCGCCGTAGACAGAAAACACTGCAATTCCCGAAGAAGGCAATGTTTATTTTTTTTTTTAGTTTATTAGTTAGGAGTTTATTTCCAATATTATTAAAAAATAAGGAAAATTGTTCATCAGTCATCCTCATTTTTATTTGTCTTTAGATAGTAAACTTCTGAAGATTGAAAGAAGTGTTGATTTAATGGTTAGATAATTAGATGTGAAAATAATTAGAATTTCAGTTTGATATTGTGGCAAAGTACTTTAAAGTACCTCCAAAAGTAATATTTGATTATTTTTTTCTGGCGAGTTCTGCACATGTACTTAAAAAGGCAGAATTATTTTAAGTTTCTAGATAGAATAGATATAATTTCGATGCAAAATCTCATCAAAACACATCAAACTCGAAATAATTGTGCAGTATAAAGAGTACATCCAAAAATTAGTTTCTTTCCTAGTTAAAATGATGTATATCGTTTGTCAAAGCTTCGTTAAGTAGGTAATTACACTTGATTTGAATTGGTTCTGAAAAATATTTTTTTAGTTTCATTAATTTTCAAAATTTGTTCTCAAATATATTTGTTCGTCAAATTCTGTTGAAAAAACGTTTTTTCTAGAAAGGCATTATCCGCATTTGAAAATGGTATACACAAGTTTTTTGATGATTTGTATACAATTTAATAATTTATTTTAAAATAGTCCGTGTCTTCAGAAACACGCACAGGCTAAAATGATTTTTTTTAATTATAAAGGTTTTTCTAAACTCTTTTTTTGCTTCCCTGTCAGCTCAAAGAAAAAAGTAAATTAATTTAGAAACAAGAATACACTGAACCAACTACCTTCCAAATCTGCTTTTCTTACCTCTCAATACATCAGCAGGAATCAATCTTTTGAAAGTTTTGGGTCTTTCTCCATCATCAGCAGGGGTAGCTGGAGTGGTCGCTTTGGTTTCTTCCTTCTTCTCTTCAGCACCATACGCGGCGACGGCCAAAAGCGCGAAGACAATTAAAACTTTCATTTTGTTAGTATGGCGGATACCTATCGACACAATATAATATAAAAAAAAATAAAATATTCGAATGTCACAGGGACCCGCTTATCTTCTTCAGCCACTAAGCTTTTTGGTATACCAACTGAGCCATCGGACAGAGCCGTCGCGTTTTATAGTTTCGGTGCGTAGGCAAAAGTGAGAGGAAATGGACGCCCATGGGTGAGAGCAAGATGGAATCGACCTGCTTTGGCTTTGCTGCAAATTAGCAAAAACTTTTTGTGCTAATTTTGTTTCAGCAGAAAAATTTCAAGGGCGGCTTTGGAACTTGGTGTTATATTATTTGTTCGCATCAAGCTGGAAATAATTGGTCAAACGAAGGACCATCACAAAGGAACTAAGCAGGCTAATTAACTATCAAACGTTTTGATTGGTTGAGCAATTGTTCAAAATTTCATCATCATGGCCCAAAATCCATAGCAGAAAGTTTTAATAACATTTTACTTTTGGTCTTTTGGAACTGAATTCAGTGAGATGAACTTGAACGTTTGAAGCGCTTTACTACCCTCTTTCATGAATATGAAAAAAATTGTTGTTAAATATATACTTCATGCTGAAGCAACAATTGCTGGGATCACAAAGGCTTAACATCAAATTGCGAGTAATTTTATGACGCGCTCATCAAATTCTTGAAAAATTCGCAATTTTTGAATATTGGCTGCTGTTCATCCACTTCCAAATCTAAAATCCACTTCAGAAAGCATTGCAAAGTTGAAAAACATGCAATGGGATTATTGCATTTAATGATGATGAACAATTTTTGAACCATCCGCAATATTTATATTGAAAATCAATACAAATGCTTGCATGCCATCACTGGAATTCTTGTGGTATACCATGCTTACAGACTTTCACTTTCTACTATGTGAACATCTGCAATAGACAAGTAAACAATAACAAATGATGCGGACTTTTAAAATAGATCACTCTCATTAAGCGGATGCTAATTCATAGAGAGGCGTACTTGATGCTGCACTGCATGAAGGTATACATATTTTTCGCAATTGATTGACAAATGAAAAATCAAATAGAAAATGTTGTTATTCCAAATTCTCGAAACCACTTAGAAAGTTTCTATTCGCTACCATAAGCAGCTTGCTTGGCAATGCAAAATCAAATTTTATTTTTTTTTAATCTGATAAAATCCCAAGTCTATGATAATTAGTATCGTCGAAAGAACTACTTTTTACGTAATTCGAGAGCGACATTTCGTTATTAAAGTTAAACTTCTTATGAATTAGTTATTTTTCTCGGGTTTAGATCGTTTGCCTATCGCATTATATCACTTTCTCCTCAATGTGATCGTGAAAACACCAATGATCTTCTCCGGCAACCATATGATTTATGAACCATATGAATGGAGAAATGAATTAAGATTTATTTCACTCAAATCAATGCACTTTTGAATGGCTTTTAATTAAAGTGAGGCTTTTTCTACTGGTCAGCTTATGAAACGTCTCTAATCATCGTAATTTTGGTTCACCGCCTTAAGATATATTCAACGTTGTGTCTGATCTAATAGCAAATTTGAATAAAATCTACTTTGTAATGTATGATATTACCATTATAACCATTACAAATTCTTCTAGTCTTTGTATGCAACCTTTCACCATGTTTACCCGTAGAAAACCCATTGCTGATAATACGAAGCAGAATAAATCAGCGCACTTATTATGTCGACTTTAATTTAACACGATGAGAAGTGGTTTATGTTAAGCTCACTGATTGGTAGGGAAGTAGTACAATGGGCTTAGTGGCAGTACTTCAATTTCTTCAATTTAAGTAAAAAGGTTAATTTTACTTGCTTTATTATTATACCCTCTAATTAAGGAGTTAAACTCTTTTTTTAATCATATTTGGACAATACGGGGTGGTTCAAAAATAGCGATATTTTCTTTTAAAGTGGGCCTCGTGGCGGGAGAATAATAGATAAAGAAGTGTTCCGTTTATTTCCACACGGCACAAAAGATTGAATAGTTGCTGAAAGTTCCTAAGAATTATTTTAAAATCCCTCAAAAAACAATTTTTGGCTATTAAAAATACTAAGTAAAAATATGAGTTTTTATAAATTTTCCATTGCAAGTATGATGGAAAATTGTGGCATTGAAACACATCTTTCCATAAAACAATAGATGGTTTTACAATATGAAGTTAGAGCTAAACTGCTTTTTAATTTATGATAATTTTCAGCAATTAACAATCTGCCAAACAAGCACAATATTTTTTTTTTAAATTAGAAACGACATGGAAAAAGTTCAATAATGTAAATACCTTGAATAAAATTCATGAGGGGGCTGTTAATTTAAATGTACCGGGACATGAATGAATGCTTATCTAAGTTACACCAATCGATCTGGAACTTCCAGAGGTTTCAACCACACTTCGCGAACTTCCGGAGATTTCGTTAATACTGAGTAGTTGCTTGGCTGGAATATTCAGATGATCAATTGTGAGAATGGTTCATAAACACTTTGAAAAAACTTCTGAACATGCGGGTTTGAGTGAATTGTTGCATTAATAACGCACCATGAACAAGTTAACATTAACTCTATTATATTAAACTATAAATTAATATCACGAATTTATTGTGCAAAATATATCACTTATTTAGAGCCTCCTGAAGAAGGTGAACTGATGCATATCCGATATGGTCATGCAGTTTTAAATTTTGAAGAGCGCAATTTAAATCTTAACTGTAAAAACGCTGTAACGCTGACATGTTTGTCTTAATGCATGGTTGCTGCTGTGCTTTTTTATTCAAAATTGATAGAAACATAATGTCGCTAAACAAAACATTTTCCCAAACTTATGCAGATTTTGCAATATTTTATTTATAGTATTATGCGGTACTAATAGTCTACCAAACGAATATTCTACAACTTCAAAATATTGGGTAACTGCAAAATTGAAGTCACACCTTCAATAGTCTATATATTTGAGAATTATTGTTATTGAATTTAAATATTGTATTTCTTTTCCGTAATTTCCAAGCAAATCCCAGGCTCCTTAAAAGGAAAAATGCCAAATTTCAATTACCCTGCATAGAAATAGCCGTTTTAAAAACCAAGTAGCTATTTGTGGTTTATTCACTAGTACACTTCCTTAAACCCTACATACGGTTTTGCCCATTTGTCTTTCACATCCTTTAATGTCTGCATGCATTCTCAAGCGGTCGCTTTTTCACATGAACTAGGTCACAATTTTCTATTTGAATTTGCTAACTGAAACCCGCCACATAAAAAAATTGTTTGTTTATATCAATTTTATTGAACTTCTTTTGCATAATTAAACATTCTTGAACAAGGTTTCGATGTGTGAACCTTAGCGAAGTATCATTAGGCAAGTTTGTGAAAATTCCATCAGTCAGCAAATATGTTTTCAGTCTACAAGTCATAAAGTTTCAATCCGGGTTCATTCCACTTTCCTGTGGATGTCCTTCAGCCATGAGTTCTGACTTCCTCCCATGAATTTTGTTAATCCCTTAATCTTTCATTTGATGATGAGTTTCAGGAGTTCGTATCGACTCGCTTATATATCCTTATATATATATTAATATGTCCAAAATACTGTGTTTTCCATTTTTTTATCGTTTGAAGCAGTTGCCTTCCATTGTTCATACGTCTTAGAACTTCTATATTGGTTATCTTTTGTGTCCAAGAAATTCTCTTCTCCGTTATGGGATCAAGGGTCCAGCTCTCACTGCCGTATAGCACAGAGAACACATAGCAACGCAGCATGCGTGTCCTGAGCTGCAAGCTCAAATCCAATCTTGTAAAGAGCGTCTTCATACTTCYTTCAGACCTTCCTCGCCTGCTCTGTTTTGGATGTGATTTCACTTTTAGCGTCTCATTCTTGATCTATCGAGTTGCMCAGGTATTTAAACGAAGGTACTTGTTGTACATCTTTGCCTTTTATARTMAAGGTTATATTTGGATGTAGTTTGAARAWAAMTATGGGCTTGACTTTGGGTATGTTCATAAAACGGCCATATCGTTCGCTTTGTTTGACTTTTTTATGGAACATTCTCTGTAATTGATGTGGACTGCTGGCTATGATGMCYGTATCATCCGCSAATCTTAAGTTATTTATTACCTTCCCATTCACTACTRCTCCTGTTGTTTCGTCAAGTGTTTCTCTGAATATTSCCTCCGMGTATATGTTGAAAAGAAGACCTGCCTCACTCTTCTCATAATCGTGTAAGTGTTTAACGCAGTCCAATGGCTTCCGATAGTCTATAAAGCATCTGCTCACTAGTTGAGTTATTTTTCCTGTCACACTGGTTATTTAAATCGTTATGTCGGTATCGTAAGATGTAAGCTCTCAGAGAGTCTCTCACAGACATGCTCAGAAATTGTGTCCGGCTTAGGGATCACCACTATGAAAAACAGGCTGAACCTGAGTGAGTTAACTCTGAAATGAAGATTTCTGTCGAAGCAGCTTATGGATTTTGAACTATAGTAAGTCTAGAGTTCAGTAGTAAAGTAGCCTCGATCATTCTTATCTTCATTGCCTTGATCTGAAAGCCCATTCCAGACAGTCTCAAAAAATGGAGATTGGAGACACCAAAACGTCTTTAATTTGGTTTGGACAGTTGTCCACTTGAATTTTGAGAATTCGAGTGAAGGAGTCACTGAAATGAGCTTCAAAAACATTGCCTTTATAATCGTCATTTCTTGTCAAGTCTGCGATTGCTTCAAGAATTGAGGATTGGTCTCCAAACTGTGTAATTTGAGAACCTTTCGTTCATCTAAGAAGCGAACTTCTTTGCGCATTCGTCGAATGTGTAATTTATTTATGCCAGAAAATCTGCAGTACTTCGGTGGGAACTCTAAATGTTACAAACTTTACTTGTTCTCTGCCTATTTTCAGCTGCAACTGAATTTATTTAKAAAATTGCTTGTCCAGATCTTCCAAGTAGAAGAGAAGTTATGCTTAATGCAGCTKATGCTATTTTTGGGCAGCATCGATGCTGCATTGTGATTTTAATASYTTTTCCGCAAGRAAACGAATTTTTTCGTTCGCGGTTTCAGAATTCTGCCAAATACCTTTCATAACKTAAATAAGCTAAATGAATTTTACCACTTTGCRAACAATTTGCTTATTTCAKAAYTMTATTTTAAAAGCTCTYGCATAATTTGGATTTTCCATCCTCAGRCGGTGACAAGCTGAGGGAGGGCACCAAATAGAAAATAAACTTTAATAAATCTTTCTTTTTCTCTTTAGCTTCTACTGATCAATAATATTCATAGACATCTTATATAATTAATGCATCGGCTAATTATAATCTTATCTCTGTATGTATTTATCTAAGGAATACAATAAGTTACAAAACAAACAGGGTCAATTTGGAAAATATATSTAAAGTAGCCATRGTATTTTTCAATTCAATAGACATCATAATATATTATTTACTTATTATATTATTTATTCCTGTGGAKAARTGGAATRKAKCATTCTCCTTCAAGTTTCACTGCAAAAATGCTATCACTCCTTSMTCGGACAATACCAAATATAACATATATTTATAATTTAATGTTTTACTACCTGAAGAATCTGATCGACCGACGATGAATTTTGAATCYACTGAATATTCGGAAGTATAAAGATGTAAAATGTRTACAAAAAAAAAATTGTAACGGGGTTCTTCTAGTAGGCGTCTAAGGCCTTTGCAATGCAGAAACCGGATTCCYGAATTTTATAAAGCATAAAAATWGGTCCATTCCATAGCGAATTGATAGAAATGTATATTCAATTTKYTTCCGGACCACGAATAGTCATCCAGATAAGAAAMCTGARAAGCATCKRTTTTTCGTACTATTTTGTATAAAATTSAATTTATAACTCGATGCAACCATTTATGAATGTTTCATATGGTGGACGTCACATTTAGATCACGKTGAAACTTTTATGAAAGTAAAATTCTTTAACTTAAACAAATTCAAAAATGGATTGTTTTCCAGGAAAAATTTCAAAGTATTACCAGATTTCAAACACATATGGTAATAATCTATTTATTTTATTTGTTCGTCGCTCTTTCTTTATTTTGTTTCCACAGTGTCTGCATATAATAAGAAGAATATTATTATCACCTATACATAACTTTTCAAGTTCAACAGGCCAAAGCAATCTCAGTGTTAGGAAGGTGGATATAAGTAATGATAGACCTAATTTCAAAACCAACTCAAAAGTACTTGCCGGAGGAATTAATGAGAATTCTGTAAGGGAAAGACAACTCACTAGAAACTGAGATATTATCGAAACACTAAATAAGGTAAAAATGTAACTTTTCATTTGATTTAAAGTACAACATCTACAATAATAATTATAGTATGCAAATCTAAAAAGCGGACGGCTGAAATAGTATAAAATAATATCACAGTTAATACTTCAAAATGACTTAAAATTTTCGTGCCCAACGTTCTAGGAAGGTTTGATTGATAACTTGATCGCAAAGTTTAACAGGAAGCATAGCCGCTTTCTTTCTTATTTTTGCAAGTAACTATCCAAATTTGCTCCCTCCTGAAGCTCATGATTATTGCTGGTCCAACCGGCAAATTCGTCGATTGATATTGCAATATTTTTATTGGGATATGTAAAAAAATCGAAAAGTTTTCCTAGCCAAACATTAGGAAATTTAAACAACATTTTTTGTTATTATCTATTAATATCTTCGAGCATTAAACGAAAAAAATGTTGCCATATTTTTGTATTATCATCCAAGTAGGCCCAATCTATATAATATATTTTGCCTAAATGTGAACACAATCTGTTCTACACAATTATTTCAGTAATTCCAAAGCAGCTCTCATCCATCCACAGAATGACATACATTTCAACTCACTCTATAGTCTATGTTTTACGGCCGGAAAGTTTTTAGACTTGCATTGGTTAATTAATACTGTTACGTTCTGATTAACATAATGCAGCATCCGTTTCAATGCAATCTTCACGTTTTGTAATAGATATCACGATCATCATCGTTGAGAATGAAACATTCATTTTTAAGCAGTCGTAAAAAAGTCTAATGCAAAAAATAGGAGTAACCAATTGTATAAACAACGAGTTATAAACTTAACACAATCATTAATTGAATAATAATATTGCAATTTCACACTTAGCATCTGATAGAGTAAAAAACGCAACTAAGGATATATTGTTTAAGAACAAAACAGGAAATAGTTTAAATGAAGCAAAATAAGGCAATTAAATCAATATTTTAGTCGATTCGAAATGGATTGTGTAACAGAGCTGTTTAATTTGTCTGTTCCTAACAAGACATTTATATACAAATTCCAATAACATTCTATTGCCGAATATCAGATACTTTTACAGTTATAAGATAATCGATATTTTGCAGGAACTGAACATGAAAATCGAAAGGCAAGACGATTGAACAGTTTAATTTAGTACCATTATCTACATAAATGCATTTATATAACATGATAATAAATAGGAGAAAACATAAATTAAATTGAACCAATAATGAGTGTGATGGAAAATATCAAATACTAAGTACATAATATCATGTGCATGGAAGAGCAGGATTCTTCATTGATTCATTTATGAAAGTTGAACTGATAAAACATTCTAAGTGTAGCAAATTAATTGCTGAAATTAACATTTACTGAAAACAATGCCTCAGTTAGCTAAACTATTGTATTACATGATTCATAATTATTGTAAAGTAAATTTATAATTGTTCCATAGTTAGACCAGTAATTTACAGTAGAAATCACTTTAAATACCAGTTCCAGGAAGCAAGTGCAGCCGACTCCTACTACTTGTTAAAAAAACGAGAACAATTTCCTCTTGTGTTAAGTAATACCGTAAACGGTAAAATCTTTCATTATACTACTTTGCACCTAAAGTTCTTACTTGCACATGTATAGATAAATTGATATTATAGACTTAAATTAATTTGCAAAGAAACATATTGCTCACAAATCCAAACATAAATATTAAGCAATTCCTTTTTATTATGTATACTTATTTCGGATAAGTAAGCAGTAGTCCTTTTATTTAATTATCGGGATTATAATTTTTGTTCTGTCTGTGAGTCGTTTCAGTGTCCCTCTCAATAGTCGGTCAACGTGGCAACTTTTATTCCTGGCGTTTCGTCTGTTTTTTTGCCTAAAAATTAATTAGTTTATCGGATATCGAACTCAGTTAAAGTAATTATAAAGATTTTTAAAAACGAAGGTTTGCAAGCCTTTGAGATCTACGATGCTGACGTTCCCAGGAATGTATTTAACATCTTCTTTTTGAAATGTATCAAGTATATATCAAGATGTATCTAATATACTTCTTGATATATACTTCCTTAATTCTTATTCGGGATTTAAAAACAGTTGTATAGTAAGAGACTTGTAGCTAAGCTATCAGACGTACACACACGACACGACTTCTCATAGGTTCCTCTATTAAAAAAGTTATTCTAATAAGTTCCTCTATTAAAAAATTAGTTTCAAAGCTTTTTGCATAAAAATTCTCACAAATTGAAACGAAATTGCTTTTTAAAACACAATCAGAGCCTGACAAACTGTAGCTGGTATGAGGAAAACTAAAATTCTAGAAACTTCTATTTCCTGTTGACTAGTGATCCATTTCCGCATATTTCCACAAATGCCTGAAAGGGGCACTCATTCCTGATAATTAGCACCTTTGTTTATTTAGAAAACATCATACAATACTTCTTTTATATGGAATGAATTTTAAAACACCGATTATGTAAAAAAGCCTAACCTTCAATGAAATTAGATGTGTATTTATTTATTTGTATGTTAAGTAGGTTGATTGATGAGTGTGAGAGTTTGTTTGATATGTTTAATATTGTTAATTATTTTTGTCATTTGTTAAATATTTTTAAATCGATAGAAGCTTTGAGTCGTAGTTAACACTCATATTCTACATCGATTAGTTTATTGTATATTTTTGGTTTTTTATTTGACATAATTACATCAGAAACTTTTATGAAATTGCTATACTAAATTATATCAAAGTTTGCTATGAATGAAAGAAAAGAACTGATTAATTAAAGAAAGAAGTGCAACTTTAGAAATATATTTTAAAACATTTCAATTCTAGAAGTCCAATTTTTCTTTCAAGTTGATTGCTTGAATTTAAAGCACTCGTCCTTCCTGATCGTCATTGTTAAAGTTAAAGCAGTGTATTAATTCTGCATGATGACCTCGCCTCATAATGGTACTGTATTTATATTTATTTCAATATTGTTCAGTTTTATTTTACATTTATTGCTTTGAACAATTTTACATTTATTGCTATATTTTTCAATATCAATAAATCATTTATTTGGTTACTTTATCCACAAGATGGTATTTTAAATCCATATAATCTATTTCTCCATCTGTTTTAACGTTGATTCTTTTTTATGGTTATTATTTGTTTAATTCAATATATCCGCAGTTTGTTTTACTGTTGTTAGCAATAAGAATTACTTAATTGTGATTTCTCATAATGGCATTAAAAAATTATGTATTCTACTTCACTACTTCAAAGCATATAAAGAACTAAATTGTCTTAAAAACAAATTAGTCCAAATAACAATGTTTTAAATTTTATAAATATTTTTAGGGAAACTGTTTGACGTTTTTTTCGGTTTTGACAAAATTTTGTTGAAATAATTAATGATTATATGCAATTTTCAAATTTTTATACACAGTTTAAAAATAGTTTGAGCATGAATGAGAAAATTTTTCCATTTTTTTTTTTCACTACTTCCAGTAATGAATGATAAATCTGCAGATTTTTAAAATTTAAAAATAGTTTGACCATGAATTGAGAAAATGTGTTCACTAAAATTGTTAAAAATTATTGCCTTTTCTATTTATGAAAAATAAGTAAACAATTTTCAGGTATATTTAGTTTTGGGAGTTTTCACAGTTGACAAAGACTCATTTTGTTGAGAGTCACTTTTGCTATAGATAATTAGTATATTATCAACACTTGCTAGTTCCTCATTTTGGAATGTTCACCTAGCCTCTATCAAAACCTTCAGCATGCCTAAAAAATTATAAGCGAAAAAAACAAACACTTAAAATGTTTATTATTAAAAAATACATGTTACCAATAAACGAGTTTTAAACATTGACTCACTTTCTAAAAAATACTAAACGGAAATACAGTTACATTTTTGTATAGATGCCCAAAATTCGTGCGCTGATAAACGCTTTATTATTTTTATTCTGGTTCTGTATATTTAGATTTATATTTTTTCCTATTCACTAAACTTTCTGTTCTTGAGTATAGTGAAATAGCCACCAAAAATGGGGCGAATACGACGTTTCCAAATACCACTAATCATTTATTACGGGACTATAGAGGATTCCTTTTAATCGCAACCATTGGAGAAGGCAAAATTTCGCATCTTTAGTTACTTAAAAATTGTTTGACTTCTCTAATTCATTAATATCCCAACATTTTTATGCGATGGTTGAAGAAAATTACCATCCTGCAAAATTCAAACGATACAGTCATTTTATTTATTCAGCCCTTACAGTGAAACGAGTTTTAGCAAAAAGATACTTCGTTTTTGTATTTCTGTAACATCATCCGTGTCCTGATAAAATTAGCTTCTTTTCCGAAAATAAATTATTCTTTTCAGGTTGGTTTCATACATACGTGCCATTTTTTAACTGTTAAACAATTAAAGTGGTGGATACTGTAGACTGCGTCTGCAGAAGAGTAGAGAATTTCTCACGACATGATATGTAAATTTAATGAATTAATAAATCCCAATCAGTGACCATCAATTGGTTTGGAAAAAACACTGAACCATGAAACCTAAAGTAAATCCCATAATTTCAGCCTTCAGTGTGAAACCACCGCAAAAATTTAGATTGCTTTGTCGAATTGAAACCGCTATTAGAATAATATGATGCATCATTTTACTTTCAGAATACGATGTTTGTTGAAACAGAAAATTTGGACCTATTACCAAGTACCTATACACTTTTGTGGCAGGTATAACTTCTTCATATTCAATTTTTAAGCAAAAGAAGCTTCTAGCTGTTCATAATTCACATATATATGTACATAAATTTACTTGGCTCATTACGTGGTAAATCATTTCTGACGACCCAGTTTCTCCACGAATCTTTTAAACTAGCTTTTGCACTATTATTACTTAATTTAATCGCATATTTGTTTAGGACGAATGAGTCATGCTTCTGCAAAAGTACGTGTAATTGACAACACCTACAGTTATTTGACTATGTATATGTAACAGTACTGATTACTTAGACGAGCTTCAGTCAACAGACTAGTCTGGTTTCAAATTTAAACCTAATTTTTAATTTAGAGCAGAAATGTTAGATATACTTTTAAGTTATGGCTGGTCATTGGTCATATAATGGAAATTTTGAATTAAATTAAATGACAATAATCTAAAAGCAATGGATCAATAAATGGTAACATTAGCAATGATTTAAGATGATTTTAGTGTATGGATGTCTTTAAAAAAAACATCCTCCGCACATTTGTTATTTTCCACGTTGCGCTAATATGTAGGTAACATTCGAAATTTGCTTAAATACTTTGCGGCTAACACGACCTTTTCAATGAGACTTTCACAGATTCGTGGAAATTTTCGACAGTATTTTTGGAACTACTACCACTTCTTTTGTAAGAAGCCATTGTTACTGGGAATTTCCTTTTTGAATAATTACCATATCAAATTTACTTGGAATTAACGAAACGGATTATATTGTATTACTTAACTGAATGAATTGAACTAAAAGACCACCCATTAAAATTGGACTGTTAATTTTTTGCCTAAGGTATGCAAAGTTTTTTTACCTACTATTTTTTAATAGCTGCAGCATTCGCTGTTTATTAAATATAATTATTAGATACATTGTTTCACGTCCAAAAATCAGTGGCATTCATCAGAAATTCAGAAAAAAATATTTTCTAAAGCCATCAAAAATTTAACAACATTCTGGTAGGTTTCGATATTGCAAATCTTCCTTTTACATAATTTTATTTATTTATAAAGTGGTTTTGGGAACATTTTGGCAATCTCTCGGGTTAGTTGGCGTTAACGAAAATACCCCACATGGCGTCTCCGATTATTAATTTTATTGTTATTAAAAATTGAATAGTAGGTAAATATTACTTTTTATTCCTACCATATGTGTCTACATTATATTTGGGAACAGCTAAGTGAGACGCTTTGTCATACACCAAAATAGTAAACTAATTCTATTAAGAACTTAAAGCCTTAAGTATGCAAGATGCCTGTATTTTTATAGCAATTTTATAATTATAATTAT
>NW_026018611.1:11351548-11376651 GCF_020466585.1 Dendroctonus ponderosae | reverse complement strand
AATACGTTTCTTCTTGTAACATTTTTAAAACGGGGTTAAATCTTCTATAATAGCAATAATAATACAATTTTATAGAAAAATTTCGAAAACGGGAAAAATTGTTAAAAAATTTTAATACGATATATTATTTACAAAATTAAAATTGAATCGTGTCACAATCAACATTACTATTTACAGGATGAAAAGTAGTCTTCTACTAAACAATTAAAGGCGAATAATAATGTTTTTATCCTCAAACAATTTAACAAGCTTATGACTGGTTTAATGAAAATACACGGCAAAATTCACCACAGTGCATATTCCATAAATGCCATTTTGAAAGGTTTAATTTCTACTTAATTAATAGGACTGCTACTACAATTGTCTTTGTTAATCGTTGTTCAATGTAAAAATGTACTTCTACAAATTTAAGCTAAACCGCGTTTTCTTACTTGTTATGTCATATTTTGTTATGAACGGATATGTGCCAAGCTTAGAACATAAGTGCAACTTTCTTCTAAGTTGCTTATATCTTATAGTAATTTTCAATTAGTCGAAGAATTGATAAAATATTTCAAGGCTTATCACATGATGTATTTTATTATTTTTTTTTATTTTCTATAAAAACATCAAAATGGTTTCTGCTTAATTTACAATTATTAAGCAGAAACCATTTATTTCAGTTATAAACCAGTTAGTAAAAATGTTAACTTAACTAACCTTAAACCCAACATTTGTTGAGAAAATATAGAAATTGAGAATTTTTTAGAACGACTGCCTTTCTTAGTTCACGAGCATGCAAAATCTCACGTATTGGTCATGTTACCGATAGCAGCTAGATTAGGAAATTTATTTAACTTTTATAGGCAATAATTTTTATATACAATTTTATTATACAACAATATTTTGAATACATTGGGATATGAACATTTAACCCTTAAAGTTTTCTCAGTGGATGTCATAACATTTCTAACAAAAGTATAAATATCTATGATATACAGAACTGCTTCCTATAGCAACTCCGTTCATCTGGTTTGTTGGAATATTGTCCAAGGTGTTCTGAAATTCAAAAATAAGGTGGATTAGAGGTGACATTGGATTGATAATAAATCTCATAAATGATCAAAACTTGAACTTGAAAAGCAGATCCTGTTGATATATATAAAAAACAATGTCATAATTATAATCACGTTTTAGTCAAGGCGAATTTAAATGTTAGCTGCAACACGGGTCTCGATTCTGTTGAAACAAGATCCATAGTTAATGTATTGTGTTTCGCGATAAATCGCCAAAGAAAACTGGGCCACAAGAGAAATATTACTTCGGATGACTCAGACCAAACAACTTTCGATGTGGCCCGACTTCTTCGGGGAATATTAAAATGTGATACCTTTACCAAAAGTTTAAAGGAGGCCACATACTTTTTGAATTTGCTTAGTGAATTGGCTTTCATTTTGCAAAACCAGAACATTTCTAAACAAGCACGCTGATGAAAAGCTTGTAATATTCTCGAATTTAGATAAGAAGTTTGTAGAAGAACAGGAATAGAATATTTAATTTTGACCCATTTGTCAAGTGGTTAATCGACATAATGAATTGCATTATTTACAAAATTGAATTTAAACAATTTAAACTGAAATTTGTATATGGACAATATATAGCCATGCTTGTTGTTAGTGTTGGAAATTAAGGAATCACTCACACAATGTCCCTAAAATTGCAGTAAGCACAAATTTAAATGTTTTTGCAGTCCATATTAGTGATTGAAATAATCGAAATGTATTCACAATATCAGGAATATAATATTAGAAATAATAAATAATGTAATCAAATTATTTCGTATTCCTACCTATTAACAGAAAAAGTTATAAAAATAAGAAGAACAAGTACTTATTACCATTGGTACCAGGCAGTCTACTTTTTCCTAAAAAATATCATTATCTTCGTATTAACTATTGGTTGGTAATTACTATGCATTAATTATATTTTGGCTCGTTTTATCCAGAAAGCATATTTCGTTTTGCATTTCCTTCAGTTCCATCTTCCATCAGTCAAATAGCCGGTTTTCAGTAAAGCACCAAAACCCAAATTATTTTATATCAAAATACTAGCTTGTCTTACATCTTTTCTCGTTCGTTCTAGTTTCTCTGCCACAGAAAAACTACTTAAAATTAAAATAATGTTATAAATGATAATGCGCAAATCCGCCTTAGAAGCTCTTCTGGGCTATCTACTTCTGTGGCATAAATAATATTGGACATATTACCCCACAGATGATAATCCGAAGGATTTAGATCAGGCGATCGAGCTGGCCAGTTTACTGGGCCACCAGCTTGGAAAATGTTGGTATAGCCAATTTCTCACAGGTTGGCCAAAGTGGGCTGGGGCCCCATCATCAGCTGGATGAACCTTTCTAACCGAGTGCTTAGGAATATCAGAAAATTTAACAATTCTTGCAGATCATGTCGAAAATTTGAATAATTCTGGGCATTTAACATATTTGGTAAAATATTCGATCCTGTCAATATATCCCTTATGACACCTGCCCATACATTGAAAGAGAATCTATGTTCGAAATTTGCCCTTTGAACCACTCTCAAGACTTCAAAAATGAGTATTATGACTGTTGAATGCTTTGCCTTTTGAAAAGATTGCCTTATCCGACCATTAAATGCTTTTTAAATCATGTTGGTGGCTTAAAATCGAACTGAAAAATTTCTGTACGTGTTGGAAAATCTGTTGGCCCTTAAATCATGTACCCTTTTATAATGGAAAGGATGCAATCCTTACATTTGGGTCATTCTTCCGATCTGAAAATATGGTTTAAATTGATGCATATGTTGTTTAACATTAAAGCATGTTGTTTAAATTAAAGCTGCATGTCTTAGTGCAATCTTTTTTATCCTTTATTCTTTTTTTTAAGAATCAAAATTGCACGGAGACATTCACTAGTTTTTTGATACTCGGTAAAAGCAAAAATGCTTACAATAGATTTAGGGATATTGGTTATATTTTTATAAAACAGTGATATTTTGAAAGTCATTTAGTTGGCAAATGGTGCATCTGATCGAAATAAATTAAGAGTACCCTTTCTTCATGAAATACTTGAGGTTTCCACAATTTGTAGAAAAAAGATTGATTTTTAATATCAGAAAAAAGTTGGAGCTTTTTTGTACTTGTGGCAACCCAAATTATTACCCAATCTATGATGAAATTCTAATTTTTTAGTTTTAATTTCAGGGTCTAGATTCAGCATATCAAAATTACTAAAGTTTCTAAACCTTACGTTTTGAAGTCCAACCGTTTATAAACAATTTGCAAAAAAACTTACTATTGGACCCGTCTTCAAGATGGCGTAGCTCCGTTAGGGAGCATTTTTCGATACATGTTTATTTGAACAATAAATATTATTTTTGAGAGCAAATTTCACTGTTTTACCTTTTATAATAAACCCACCCTTCATAATAAATTGAAAATAGTCACTATTGAAATCCCTTATAATATGGTAATTCAAAATGAAAGGAAAATTCACAATTGGGTGATTTAGTCAGTACCTATTTCTTCTAAGCCAAAATTTCACAACATTTTTAGAGTAAAAAAATATTGAGAATCAAACGAGTTCCAAATGCGGTTTGCATGTCTAACCTATGTTAGCAATTTAGTATTCAGAAGATTTTACTATCTAAAGTGTTTATACTCCGCACAGAAAGGACTAACAAAATGTACTTTCAGAAATGATTAATTTGTTTATGCAGAGGCAAAAGATTGCCTTATGCACGAAATTCTTATGTAAAACGTTGATTATCTGTCTGATTTATTAGGTACGATGCTAAACTCAAAAATTGGTTTTAGTGTTCGATTACATGCAGCCTAACACAGAAAAATAATGAAGAGGCTATAATGTTTAGGTTCAGTTGGAGTATTTTTCACTCCAAGACGTTTAACAAAAATAAATTGAATACGTGTTGTTGTTAATTCGACTTAATGAGCAATTAATCAACATAATAAAACAATTTTTGCGAATACTATAAAATATTGATGTATTGTAGAAAATTGTGATAACAATAACTTGCTCGCAATTCTCGAATACAATATATACCGTATCCAACGATTGATCACTTGAGAGATACAATGCTTTTTGCAATCCTTTACATCGTATATTCTGGTTTTAATTACCTTTCAATGGGTAATTGATCATGCATCTGAGACTTATATACAGGGCAGAACACCCCTGAATGGAAATTTAAGGAAACCTGAAATATTATTAGGAAACAATTGTGTCGACAGAGCTAAAATTTCAAATAATTTTACAAGAACCCGTATACTTGAAATTTATCAAGTAAATACAGAGAAAACACTTTTAGAGCCTTGAAGACTGATAAAACTTCGTGTATTTGATTGTTTTTTAAAAAATTGTCTGAACTCTCAAAGAAGTAAATGCTTTCGGATGCACGATTATAATTAGCAGACCAACAAGCCATATCATTTTTGGTCTAGATGACAATGTTTGAACAAGCAATAAAAACTGCATACCGACACAAAATGACGTCCTCAATGGACGAAGTACCTTTCAAACGATGTTACATTCCAGCTGCCTTCTTTTAATTTCAAGAAAATTTCTAATAGTGTTAATGAGAAAAAAGAAGTCCTTTCCTAAAAGGTTTGTTCTGTTTTCCACACATTTGCTGTATTAGTTCCTATATCATACTTTAGTATTTCCGGCCGCAACTAAAAAACTATAACTAAAACTGCACTAAAAAAGAATTTGGATAAAATTAATTCAGTATTAAGCAGAAAAATATTACTTATTTACTGTTCGCAAGCAAGCACATGGGACTGATATTTTGGGGCTCTATATGCTATTAATTTACATTCTTAATTTATATTTTAATAGCATTATATATTCTGTAGGTACTATATTATAGCACTTTTAAACTGTTATTTTTTTGTGTATTTGTTCTGTGTTATTAATTATTTTATATTAATTTGCTGTTGCTCAGTTGCTTTTTTGGATTATAAACATGTTTGCAACTCCATATAGGTAGATAATATGTATATTAAATATCAGTAGTGGATTAACATTGTCCTTTCTTCAAACTTTTTCAATTGTTGATATTTCCTTTCATTAATATAACAAGATTTAATTAAATAGCTTTATACAAATGATAAAAAAAGCAAATAAAAAATAGAAACAATTATTCCACGTATGAAAAAAGCTCTAACAACCTTATTTTAATACCACTCCCGCTACTAGTTATTTTTGAAATCTGCATTAAATTAGCAAACTGCAACGTTCAAAGCATTTTTAAAAAGTGAACTTATTGGAAACTGTAGGAACCACAAACTTGCCTTTCACTCGACCAACATTGAGTTTAGCTGAACTCCTTTAAAAAAAAATAAAATATTTTTTGAACACGGACCAAAACATGTCTAACACGTCTAACACAAAAACAAACATAGAATGGTTAAACATTGAAGAAATAAAAATTTGATTGAATTGCCAATTAGGTCTTCTGATGACAATGCAGAGTCGCATCCACACCGCGAATAAGCCTCTAATCTCTCATATTACCGATTCTCTAATGATGATAAATCTGAATTGAAGATTGAAATATTTTATAAAATATACCTGAACAGGTAACAGAAATTGGAAAAACTTTAAAAAAATTGATTTTAAATTAATTTTGTCTGCACGAAAATCGGACAATCAAAAAATGTTAAGTTATGTGCTATTGAATACCAGACGGGTGCAAATTCAAATAAATTGTAGAGATAGTTTTTTTACGCAGCCAGTTTCAGAAGAAGCAAAAAATAATATATTTTTGTCTAAACATGAATATATATTTAAACTGTAATAATCAATACTAGAATTTCAGCTGACTTCAATGCATTCAATGCAAAGTTCATTTTCTACTTACTTCTAAGACCATCCTTAAATTCATCAACTGTTTACGGAGTTTACGACGGAAATTAAATCGACTGTAGCTAGTTTTTATAAGGAAGGACATTTTAAATATTTGAATGAACATTTTACGCGTTTTCTGAATACTAACAATTAGAGAAACCAAATGTGCAATAAATATGCATTGACCATCCGATAATAGAATTACATTAGCTTCAACAACATCCACAACCCGGTTGTGTTTTGCTATTTCCCATGCAATGTTTAATCATAAGAGTTACTTCGTTTAATTGCTGATGTATATGTGAGGTGAAAATTCGAATAGTCGCGGCTGTTACTAAATCGCTATTTTGTTTTAAATTTAAGGCCAGTTAATTGTGACCATGTTTGTAAAACGACTGTAAAAACATTTCCAAGCTTAACTTAAAAAGATACAAGCAAATAAAATTAGTTTAGATGTCCTAAAAAGAAGCAGAAGAACCGAACGATGAATGCATCAATTTTCTCATTCCTCATACATGAGGAAATTAAAATAAGTCGCATTAAATATTCGCACATGAGTAGAATCTTTATAGCAAGTTTCTTTGGTATCAGTTTGCCCACTTCCTTCAGAGGTGGAAAACAATTTTCAATCCACATTCGCAAGAGCATTAATTTAGAGAGAGGATGGGCAACACCTAAGGACTTGTTATCGCATAACGAATGAAAAATGCTATCTTACGTACTGCACCAATCACAGCTGGTAGGTAATGAAGTTTAGAATCTTAACAAGTTTGCTGAGGATTATGGAGGTGTGGCAAGAAAAGTTTTGGAACTTTATATATCGAAAATAAATTAAAATAATGTCAAACAAATATAGCTTTCTTGCAAAATAATCATGAAAAGTGCAAGGATTATGGTACCTGATAGAATTTTTAAGAAATTAACTAGAACAGCACAAATGGCACGTCGGCATTTTCTTTGTAGGTAAATAAAAATGTTAACACATACTTAACGAGTGTAAGTATAAATATAGAAACCAAGCTATTTACGTTTATTAATTGCAATAATATTAACTGTTAACTATTTGCGTGTGTGGTTTGGAAAACGATTTTCTGCAAACAAAACTTAAAAAATGATTTATTAGTTCAATATTAATTGGGTACATAAATGATCTTTTGGATTTTCTTGCTGAAATGCATATTTTTTGATTTTCAGAAATGGAAACCGTTGGATCATCCGAGAAAGTTATCACTATATTTAACATTTGGTACCTTCCAGATAGAAAAAGGGTGCGCACAAATGGCTTAACTGCAACCAAAAATTATTTTCTAATTCCACGAGCAGGTTGAAGCAACAACTCGCTTGGGTTTTTATGCTAAAATCGAAAGTTTCTGATTAATAAAATCATGACCGTTATAAGCATACGATAATTTACAGACAGCAAAGCAGTGCAAGCCAATGGCTTAGCGATAAACACAAAAAAATTGTGTTTCTACAGGCAGTTGGTAACAAATACGCTCTTTCGGGTATTTTTTATAAACTGTGCAGCTTCTAATTTAAAAAATAAATGATGGTCCGAGAAAAACTGGTTGGCTGGCATTGGCTATCCAATCGCAACGACTTAAGGGTGATTGAAGCACATATTGCACATCTTATTTATTATATAAGGTAATTAATGATTTATATTGTTGCTCTACGTCTACAAAAAATGAACAGAAGAATATTTAATTTTAACAAGTCCCGAAAATATACAAAAATGTGCTAAAAGTGCAGGGTCTTCATTAGGAAATATCACACTTACTCGTGAATTTTTGAGTCCCCCCGTATCGATTTCGGTCACTTTTCTGAAAGATAGCGTTTTGTACAAAAGAGATCGATATAAAGAAAATAGTGAAGTTCAAGATACTGACGGTTTACGCACTTTTTCTAAAACAGTGATTGACCAAAAAAATATCTCATATTTTCCATCATTTAGTCAGCGAGATTGGGGTCCAATCGGAAAATAAAATTTTTGCTATAGACATTTAGATTAGTAACAGATATTTGCGTATTTTTACTTACAGATAAAGAAACTTTTTACTTTGATAGATCTTAAGATGCAGAAATAAATCTCCGAAACTTTAGACAGTTTAAGAAACTGGTCTTGCCTAATTTACATAAAAAAATCCAGTAAAATAACCGGCAATATTTATGTTTGAGGTTGCATCCTGATAACGCTAAACATGAACTTAAAAAAATAATGAATATTTTTTAAGGAAAGTCTTAGTTGCTGATGCATATCCGATGTTCTATTAGTCAACAAGGCCATCCATGCGTACTTGGACTAAATGCGGGTGGGACAAGCTTTTAAAGGATATTGGAAAACCCTCAATTACAAGAAAAAGTTAATTTAACGTTATTATAGGCATGAATTTAGGTTTATTTAAAAAAAACATTTGGCAATTTGTGGAACTAAGGTAAGTGGACTTTTTCGGTGGAAGCGCAATTGATGTTAAACCTCATAGGTAAGTATTTCACATTAACGGAATTGAAATTGGTACAATTTAACTCTTGAAACCAAAATTTGCGGACCAGAACAATAGAATTGTTGAATCGTGTTTGTTTTTAATTTAGGTCATTACCATCAAGTGTCAACCGTCTCATTTTTCTATAATGGTTGTGTTTCGTAATAATAATTATCACGTAATTGCTTATTAACAGTTCTTTGTTACTAGTGCGTTGCAAATGTACGAGTATATTTTCATTTTGCCTACATGCAGAACAGCCATCCATTGCAGCATTATATTGGAGTTACAGAAACGTAATAATGACACCTTGAACAATTCATGGTATGTTATTACAGAAGTATCTTAAATTTTATACGTGATTGTAACGTCATATTGCTCGGATTTGTACGAGGAGGTCAAAATTGGTCACTTTTATGGGTTATTTCGGGAACCGTCATTATTAGTTCGATCTTACTGGAAGAAATGGTTTATTTTAATTTTTCTTCTGCTCATTTGTTCATGGGTTACTGATACACTGATACTGATCATAACTTTAGTTTCTAACTCTGTAAATGAAGGAAATATTTTCAAAATTAAGGCCCTCGAAGCCGTACAGAGACGTTTTCTAAAATACTAAAGTTACCGTCCGCATGGGCTTTACCCACCTATTTATTGGATACTTTCATTCTGAACTTCTAAGAATTATGAGATCTTGTAATGAGTTGGGGGACACTGAAGATTTTTTTTTTCTCCTGTGCGAGTTTGGGGCTCTGGAGGACACTGGACTGGCAAACCATATGTGTATGTTTCTAAATATTATAATTGTGTTCAAATATTCAATGTATTATACGTCGTGTAGTTATATGGTCTCACTCTGTAAGTAGCTTACAGCTGTCGAGGAGACCTTAAAGAAATAAAATAATGTATCAGAGAAGTTCCAAAGTCAATTTGTGTTTTTGGAATCAAATACATTTATATATATATTGATACATTTGGTAGCTCTACTTTTCACCAGTTCAAGTGTATATGATCCGTAAGTCTCCTTGAACAGATCTAAAAACGATTAAGTAAATAAATTAGTTTTTTAATAATTTGTATAGCTTTATTCCAAAATAACTAACTTTTGAATTGAAGTAAGCTTTCTTAAGTAAAGTATCTGTAAATTTTTACCTATCAAAAATATATTTACAATTTCTAAATAATTTCAGTTATAAATGAATGGAACAAGAGTATGTTGAAATCAGCAATGTAATTCATAAACAAAATATCAAAGGAAAGATTAAGCAGCTCTGATCTATAATACGATCGAAACGACGAAATACGACGAAAATACGACGAATTAATATAAAGGCAATCATATTTACTTTGTAATTCATTAGTCAATCCCATAAAAGAAAACATTTATCAATGAAAAATCAGTAGATATTTACAACTTACGTATGTACATTTGACAAATTTGGTCTGTATCAATTTGTTGAACCTAGAAACCTATTTCCTAGAAATGCTAACATTACAATTTGTAATGTTTATTAATAGTTTTTTCTAATAAGTTGTTTAATACATAATTTATTATTTGTGAATTTCTTATTGCTATTTCCTGCTAGTCTTTCAGCGTAGCTTTGGCCTTTAACTGTTCAAAAAACCCTTTTTCTTATTACTGTGCTTACAGCTTGTATGATTATGGATTCGTTTTTTACCATTTTTATATACGTGTGCTATAACCTTACTTAAATTCTGACGTAAATTATGTTTTACGGTTTACTTTTGTAAGCAACTATTGTCTAAACGGTGTACCTAATCAACATGTGCTTTCTAAAACATTTATTTTATTTCGTTTACTTTTATCACACCTATTATTTTAACCGTTGAATAAGTTTTGCTGAACCTAACTTTAAGACCAGACATAAAAGTGAGATTTTTACGTCACATAACGTCGATATGACGTTACGAAAATGGTGATTTTGACGTACAGTGTCAAGTCTTTTTCATGTGATTATCACGTTCGATGCTGTCCGTGTGCAGTTTCTCCTAGGTAATGAAGTATCCGCGCGCCATCTAAACAAAAACTCTTAACATAGGCATATCAGCAAGCTCAGATTCCTTCCATAAGCTCTGCTATAAAACTCACATATTTCCTAACCTCAGTTTTTACAGGCAGTGAAATGTAAACATGATGTAAACATTAACAGAATACTAAAATAGAATAATGGAAAAATCTAATAATCATTCAAAAGTGTCGTCTTGTGTCTTATACGCGAGATCTGCATACCACAATTTTTCATTGGACATCGAGAACTTTATAAGTTTATGGGAAAAGGAAAAGTCAATGAATTATACAGATTTTGCTACCATTTGGCAAAACAATAATTTTACTTTGATATTTGCGTAAGTGCTGGATAATTGGTTATATTTATACAGTTATTAGCTGTAGAATTAGTACTTCTCTTCTTCTCGAACTAATATTACAATTAACAATTGGGCTGATGCTGCGATTTATTCTCACTTGCTCAATATTGGAAATGTGAAGCTACTTGTTTCAAAACAAATACGCTTTGTAGCATTACAAGTAATTTGAAATCTTATGTAAATATCCATTTATGTATTTGATGCATTTTTATAAAATCTAGGTATTTGTTCTTTAGCCTTTGGGAAGCAATTATACCATTAGAACGTTTCTTCTTGTTATTTAACGATTTTAACAGTCCTGCTCTTCTAATAATTTGTATTACAAGGAGACCTTTGTGTAAACACTAACCTGAAAACCAATATCTGAATGCACGCAAGTTTAATTGTTTCTACAACTTTGAAACGCGATTATTCGGAAACCTCTGGACAGAAAGCAACAAAGTAATAACTAATGTAAAGAGAATTGAACACCCTTTAAAACGATGTGCCACTTGACCCCCTTCCCATTTAAGATTCTAAGAGTGGCATCTACCCGTCGTAGGGGGTTGAAACCAGGAGGCTAAAAATAATCAGTTAAAGTGTCCACCTTACAAATAAAACTGATGGCTCTTTCCGATTTTTGTGCCCTGTATATGTATATGTATTGGCAACCAACCATTCAAATATTCATAAAAAAAAATTATTCACAATCAAAGATCAACAGTTGCTAATTGAAAAAGGGCTCTACAGTCGATGCGAGCCTAAGATGATCAAACAAATCTACAATACGTGAGTACTACAAACTTAGTAATAAAATAAATAGAAAGCTTCTCATTAATTTACAATAATTTTTATTAAGGTTATTAAGAATTATCAAATGTATTGCGCTAAAACACATAGAAAAAGTGCGTCTTTTGACGTTGAGTCACAACCACTTGTGTGCCTGGAGGAGTTGGTTGTTTTAGGAGTGTCACAACTAAATGATCAGTCCTGAAAGTAAGGTGCTCCTTTATACAGGGGGTATCAGCCAAATAGAATAAATGGGGGTTTGTTCGAAAAACTGGTCGAACACCAAACTTTTTATACAGGGTGTGTCATGTATCGGCACATTACCAACTTTCCTATTTTAAATGAAACACCCAACAAAAATACGATTAACAAAAGAAATTTATTAAATTGAGATTGTATAATAATCACCCAGTTTTTATTCAACAAACCATTTAGAGGATTTGTTTTTCAATAGAATTGTGGTTTTTTTCTAGAGGACAATCATATATGAAATACCTAAAACTATTATGTGAAATCACATTGTCTGTTGTTAAAAACTACCTATTTAGTCAGGAAAATGTGTACGTGCAAATAGGAGCATTTTATTTGTTATATGCCTTTTTCTATAAACAACCCATACGGTAAGTATCTTTAGATCATAAAGGTTAAATAGATTTTTTAATTTAATTTTTCATATTATTTCAGTAAAGATGTTACAATACGGTTAACGTTGGAAGAACACAGGTCACTCAAGAGATTGTTAAACAAAATGTTGGACCAGGGCCAATACGACGCACTGTATATTTATGCCAAAATGAAAACAGATGAAGCATTCGATTTTGTTGGACAGCCTTCACCATTATGTAAGAACAGGACCATTCTCATCAAAAACTTGAAATAATGCATTGGTAAAATTGGGTATAAGGGTTAAAGTACAAAAAGAAACCACCGATTATTGTGGAACTAAAAATAGTTAATAGTTAGACGATAGATCTCGATGAAGAAGGATCCCGAGTTTATCAAAACCTTGTAAAAATGATAGCTAATATACTTTAATGATAAGACTTCAACAGTAAATTTCCCACCTTCGATGTTGTTGATTAGGTTAGTTGCAAACCAATTTTCCTCGGCACTTTTCTCTCGAATCTTCGAATGAGTTTCTCATATCGCACCGTAAGAGTGCAGGTTTCACAGCCGTCACATTTTGTCCTATCTTAGCTCTGCCTGGCCTTGAGGTATACATGTAAATTGTTTTCGCCTCGTTAACTTTAAATCCCATATATGCCGCTTTTTTTATTTCGTAAAATAGTTCTTTTAGTCTTGTGACGCTTATGCTCAACGCTTCTATATCGTTGAAATATGTCCGCAGGAAGTTGGATCCACTGGCCCCGATTAGCTGAGTTTCGATTTTGGTTCTTACTACCTAGGTTTTGTAGCTGTGATATGATAGTATCGGCACCATATTTAAGAAGTTCGGTTATAATTAGGTCTCCGCCAGAGGCTTTATTATTTTTTAAGTTCTTTATTGCTTTTGCAATTGCCTCTTTAGAAGGGATCTCATTGGGTTATTCCGCAGTCAGCAGATCCAGTGCTTCCCCTTCTTCACCAGTTCAGCCATTGATCAGATGATTGAAGTAGTTTTTCCACGTTTGCAATATGTCTACTTTGTCAGTTATTAGATCTCCATTTTCCGTCTTTAAGATATTATCGGTCCTGGGCGCGGATCCTGTTTTTGTAGAAGGTAATTTTTGGTAGAATGTTATTGAGTTATTTTTCCCCTCTTCTTCATTTTGCGAATTAAAATTGTTTATTATGTATTGTTAAGCGACGGAAAATTATTTTTTGTGGAATTTATTTTCTGCATTAAATGATCATTCTTCAAAGTGCAATGTATACAAAATTATCTTGCAAAACTAGTACGTCGAATTTTCAACGGCACATGGAATGCAACATATTCCAATCCACAATATTAATAAATTCTGAAAATTTTCGCGAAGAGTAGCGAAGTGATATTTTCACTCAAATAAAGTTTTTTTTCAGATCAAAAATTAAAATCAAATATAGTTTGTTCACAAGGAATTAAGAGCTACAGAGCTTTTCGTTCTGTGTAAATCAATAGTTTTTGTTACTATTTTAATTTTTTCAGAAAGGTTTTTGGAACTTTTAGAGTATGGGTTTACAAAATGTGTAGCCAGTTGCTAGGCATCCACAAGTGAAATCTCACATCACAGGTTAAATTCACACTTAAAAAAATCACATTCACAGTTATAACAGTGATTTTAAAATTACGCTTTAGCTCATCTGTAGTTAGTGTTTTTCTGATAAGTCGCTCTAATTCTTCCTAATACTGTGTTTTTACCGCTGTCTGCTGAAGCTTTTCTCTATTCCACTGAGGAGAGCGACGACTGGTTCGCTAATTCTTTACTGTGAATATTCTGGTCAAAACCAGAAAATGATCTGAATCGGTCCCCGTGCAGCTTCTCACGCCTATGCAATAGCCATTACGTTCGTGCCAAACAAGTCAATTTTGCAAATGTTTAAATTTCGGACTTTAGTTAGAGTCCTTTAAAAATATTCTTAAAACGCCCACTGCTGAAGATGAAAAGCAGGTTTGTTGGGAAACAAGTGCGCGTTTATTAACAGATAATCAATATCAGAAATCGTTACCGAAAAGTTATATTTTTTACACTTAGCTACTAATATTATATTATTGTTAACTGAAATTTATGAATAACAATATATAGGTCCTTCATAAATAGGCAAACGTTTATTAAATCTAATTAGCGTAAAATATATTAGCGCTTTTCTGCATAACTTTGTTGTATTTGGCCTATTTCTTATAATTGAAAGAAGTCTATGAAGAGCAAATAGCAGCAAATATTTTATGTTTATTTTATTTTAAAACGTTTTGGTTTAAATTATCCTAGATGTATTTGAAATAAAAATTATTGATACAAAAATTTTCTTTTCCATAATATTCACATATATTTATTTCAGATTTAACTTCGAAAAATGGTAATGATACTACGCTAACTGCTATTGGAGCTTCTCGACAGTTTTCAGCTATATTATCTGATCTTGAAAAAGTGTTAAAAAGCGAAGCAGTTGACACTCTAGACAAGACGTGTACGACGTATGCGACGAAAATGGCAGTATTTGCAAGTAAAGTAACTCTTGTAAAGTAGTGGTAGTATTTCGTAATAGAAACTCGTTTCTATTATTTTGTAAGTGCCAAGGTTAAGATAATAAGTACATAAGTTGCGAATTTAAATTTTTGGTAAAAAACACAAAAAAACAAGCATGGTACTTTCTACACATGCTCATTCATTTGGCAAACTTTTTACTTCCGTATAAATCTCCTATAACATAGTATTGTAATGTTTATTGTTATCCTTATTGCAGAACGACACCCCGGCTTAATGCCTCCTGTCACTACCATTATGAATGATCTAAAAGAAACTTATACTGAGATTATGGATTGTGGAAATTCCGTTATAATTGAGTCGGACCCGAAAGATGCTGACCTTCTTAAGAGGCAAGCTGTGCGAAGAAAAGCAGTAGCTGCTCAAACCTCGGAGTATCGTGGGTCGAAAATTGTAATTACTGCTGCTGATTTGGATAAATAAAATATTTCAAATTCAGATGACGTATATTTGAAAATACTAATAAAATACATAAGAAAGTACTAGTAAAATATCTAAGTACATGGCTCAGATAAGCACATTAATCCGCAAGAATTAGTATTTATTTGAATATGTTTTTTATTATATTTTTATTTCACAGTCAGTCCTGGAAAATCAGATATTTTGGGCTGGTTTGAAGACAACTTCATACTTCATACTCAAGTACATCATACTTCATCAGGTGGGATTTTCCCTATTGCAAGCGTGTTACTTTCTAATTGCTGTTTCCACAAATCAGCATGTATGCCATCCTTCTTTAGCACTAAATCATCGTGCCTAGGAATATAATATTTAAACAAGTGAAATACATGTGAAACATTTCACATTCAAAATATATATTCATTGATTGAATTTTAACGAACTTTCCGCGTTCAACGATTTCTCCATCTTCTAATACTAAAATCTCATCAGCTCCGCGAATGGTGGAAAGTCGATGCGCTACTATTACGGTTGTTCTTATGCCGCTCATTTCATTTAATGTATTTTGAATATTTCTTTCTGTGTGGGTATTTAAAGCACTAGTGACCTCATCCAGGAGTATTATAGGCGGTGCTTTAAGTAAATCTCGCGCAATTGCGACTCTGCTTTTCGCCGCCACTCAGTTTTAAACCCCTTGCACCTACCTACAAAACAATTTTCATTAATTAGTAAAAAAAATAAGTTTGGCTAGTCCAAAGATTGTTACCACAGCATCATGTTGCTTAGGGAATGTTACAATTGTGTCGTGTATGTCGGCTCCTTTTGCGGCTTCAATAATTTCCGCATCTTCGACTGTAATTCTGCCATATTGAATGTTATATCTGAAAACATCGTTAATCAAAAGATCGACTTTTTGCTACATTTATAGTACTTATACATAAAATTGTGGGAGCTGACTTCCTTAAATTGCAAAAAATCCTTCTATGCAAGGCAAAATACCAGTAACGTGGCAAAACGCTAATATTATAGAAAAAAGGAGGCCCAAGTAAGATAGGGAATACCGCAAAATCAGCTTACTGTTGCACCTGTACAGGGTGGGCCAAATTGAACACTTTTAAATGGAAACTCCCATTTCTATACCGGATAAACAAAAACTGATGTCGGTGTCTGAGCGTCCATTTTTATGACAAAATTAATGACGGAAATCGCATGTCAATATCTCTAACAGTTTCCGAGATACAGCGAGAAAAAACTTTCTTCGAAAACATTTTCAAAGAAGTTTTTCACGTAGTATAATAATGTAAATTTCATTTGCGATATGCAAATATTTTCCTATTTATGAATAGAAAATATATATTTTTAAATGGGACACTCTGTATATTTTGCTATATTTAACTTCAGCTTGAAAGCCTACCTTTACAAACATATATCATATTCTATGTTTTACTTAAGCATTCTATGAAATATAGAGCTTTAAAGATTTTTCAAGTTTAAATGACAACCGTCAATTTAGACAGAAAAAATAGACCGTTATTACAGAAGTATATTCTATATAGTATATAGATATTCTACAGGGTGTCCCAAAAGTAATGACACAAAACAACATGGTGGATTCCTGGGGTGAAAATATGATGATTTAACAGAACTTACCTTAGTCCGAAAGTTGACGGTTGCCGACATACAGGGCGTCAAAGTTACATTTTAATTTAAGTTTTTCGTTATCCTACTTTGAACGGAGCTGCAAATTTTAACGAAATTTGGTATACAGGGGTTTTTGAGCATAAGAAATCCAAGTCCATCATCAAATTTTGATCAACTTGTAGGAAAAACCACTTACGGCGATATCTGGGCAAAAAAATGGTTTCAACTTTTTGGTCACCCGGTATTCTGACTTCTACGTTGGTTGTGTCTAATCGCCTATTAATTTGGTACAAAAAAGGTATTCTTAGTCGATGTCCCAACAAGCCTCTGTTTCCGAGATATATAGAAACGTTGGACCTATATATCTGTGTAGTCCCGCCGAGCTGCTTTCAACCACAATTCCCGTTTCTTTTCGTTTAATGGCACTTTTATACATGTTTTTTCTGGTGTGGACATAGTGGTACTTGTGCATTGTGGCACCATACAGTATCGATAAACCATTTTATTTTTCGAATAATTGCGAAACAAGCAAAGGGAAAGTCTAAATTCACACTAGAGCACGACCACACGGATAAGCGCCGATCCTGGCGGACCTGAAACATACCCTGCGATGTCACATAAGGCTTAGACAAAAACACGTCGTTTCGGCGCGCTTTGTGTGCTAATAAATTCGTCATGACTAAGCAGAATAAGGAAAAAAATTGTAGGACCCTTATAGGTTTGTCATTAATCAATTTTACCAAATAATAAAAAAATGTGCAACAATCCTATTGTTCGAGAATCACAAGATGCTTTATGGTTCACGATGTCATGACCAACGTTGCAGTAGTGGAGCTGTTCATTTGTAGTTTGATACTGCGCCCATCCTCTTCTTTTCAAACTGCTACCCATTCATTAAACGTATTTTTCCTTTGCGTCACCCTGTATATACAAAACGAGTATCTGGGAAGGAAAGAATGGAATTGAACATGCAGGGAAAACATTCCAAACGAATTTAAGTAAGCAAAGTGTATTGAAAATTATCATCCAATTTATTACACAGTAAGAGTTGTTAAGACGAACCCTCAGATATCTATAGATAACAGAGAATGAAAAAACCGAAAACGGAGAMAAAACTATTTCTTACATAAATGAACCAAAATCATCTAACTAACCTGCCGAAACACAAAAGCACGAWAATAGTTTCGTTTTCAATGAGTGATAATATTGAATATAAACGTGACTGGGCAAGAAAATTGAGTCGAAAATRAAAAGATTTAACTCTGAAATGATTATAATACACACACTACAAACACTGTTGCCCAATCCTTAGTGTCACTTAAAAGTACCATTATCAATGATCTAAATGAAACTTATGRTGAGATTATTGATGGCAAGAGCTCCACATTAACTTAGGTCTTAGGTCCGAAAGATATAAAGCTTTCGGTCTACTTCAGGCACAAGCTGTCCGGAGCTGAGCAGCAGGTGCCTCAAAGTCACTATATTGTGATTCAAACAGTACTAACTGTTGCAGATTTGGATAAATAAAACAGTTCGAATTGAGTTGATGTATATTTGCAACTGCTATTAAAAAACATCGGTAAGTATTATTAAAATATCTAAGTACATTGTTGAGATAATCACAGCAATCCGCAAGATTAAGCATCTGTTGGAATATGTTTTCTTTTCTCATTTTAATCCGTCGTCATTTCTGGCAACATCAAATTCTTTAGGCTGATTTGGAGGCGCCTTTTGAATAGCGCTATCATCAAGTGGGATTTCCTCTATTGTAAGCTTGTTACTTTCTAATTGTTGTTTCCACATACCAGCATATATGCCATCCTTCTTTAGCACTAAATCCGCGTGTCTAGAAAACGAATTTTTAAGGAATTAAAAATAATTTGTTTACATTAAAATAGATTTTAATTGATCGAATTTTAACTAACCTTCCTCGTTCAACTATTTCTCCATCTTTTAATACTAAAATCTCATCGGCTCCGATTATCGTAGATAGTCGATGTGCTACTACTACACTGGTTCTATTAACGCACATTTTATTTAATGACTCTTGAATATTCCTCTCTGTGTGGGTATCTAAAGCACTAGTTGCCTCATCCAGGAGTATTACAGTCGGTGCTTTTAGAAGAGTTCGCGCAATTGCAACTCTCTGTTTTTCTCCACCGCTCAGTCTTAAACCCCTTTCACCTACCTATAATATAATTTTTATTAATCAGTAAAAAAATACATTTTGGTCGTTTGGCCAGTCCGAAGATTCTTACCACAGTATCATATGCCTGAGGGAATGTTACAATTCGGTCGTGTATATCGGCACCTTTTGCAGCTTCAATAATTTCCGCATCTTCGGCTGTAATTCTGCCATATTGAATGTTATATCTGAAAAAATCGTTAATCTAAAGATCGACTTCTTTCTTCTACCTTTAGGCAGTAGGCATTCAGGTATATAAAGGAAAAATCATTGACTGGAACAAATTCATCTAAAATTTAAGGAAGGTTTTTTTGGGAGAGGGAACTTTTTCCTCTTAACCGCGGTACTTCTAATCACCAATTTTGTTGCACAGAGTGGCTCAAAAACAAAAATTGGCCACCATTAATTCAACCTTTCCAAATAAAATTACGTATCAATTTCATCCATTAAATTGTAACTTTTTTGTGCTAATTGTGAATAAATTGATTAATAAATATGAAATAATGTAAATGATACAAATACGTACTTAATTGTTTGGTTAAATAAAACTGTGTCTTGTGGAACCACTCCTATAATAGCCCGTAGTGATTCTTGGGTCACTTGGTTCTTTATATTATAGCCATCAATAACAATTGATCCTGAATCAACGTCGTAAAATCTGAATAGCAACTTTATTATGGTACTTTTTCCACTCCCAGATGGTCCAACCTGCAAAGAACAGAAACAAAACTTAATTAAAAGTAAACATGAAAAAATCTTATCGAGTTCTTACCAATGCGACTGTTTTACCGGGAGGCACAGAAAAACTGACGTTTTTGAGTATAGTTTTTTCGGGTGTGTAGTTAAAGTTAACATTGTTGAATTCAATCCCACCTCCTTTAGGGAGAAGTTTTTGGGCATCTTTTGCATCAACCACTTCCTGCTCTTGACGTAGCAAGTCGAACATATTTTCCATATCGACAAAGTTATTTTGGATTTGCCTGAAAATTATTCGTACTAATTGATATTCCTACTTGACTTTTTCCTTGGTTCGTTTTCAAAACAATTTAAAAAATGTTACTATTATTTATTGCAAAGTTTCGTACAGGCTACAAAGAAATGATTGAGAAATGATAAAGCAACACACATTTATTTAAAAGATTTTCTTTGAGACCCACTTCGGGTGGGCAAATTCTGCATCCTAATCTCATGACGAACCAATCTTGATAAATATGGGGAACTTTGTAAGTGTAATCAATTAACTGGCTGTAACATATAGGTACAACAACTTATTCGATTTTAATAAACTTAAACTTAGAATCAAATCCAGTCGATCAAGATAGTTTTATTGTAATGAATGCTGAGAATGCAATTGGCAATATTAACAGTTTTTTATAGTTGATCCCGGAAACATAAATCATGCGGCATAATTATGATATCATAATCATAAACCAGATTACGGTTGCTCAAAAAAAACGGTACAACTACGGTTTAATTTCCACAGTTATTGCCAAAGCAATAATGTTCATATTTTGTCAAAATTATGCAGAAAAGCCGAACTTGTATCTACCCACTATAACAATATTAAATAATACGGATCTTTTTTCAAGGAAGCAATCAAAATATAATAACCTTTTTAATAAATCAATTCAAAACCATCTTAAAGGTTCTACATGCCGCAAAAGCTAACTATTTATTTCATTAAAGTGATTTTACATGGGGGATATTCAAATAAGTACACGAGTTTAGAAGATTTTTATTATTATCTCATTAAATCGGAAGCCATTAAAAAGGTGGAGGAAAAATGCTTGGCGAACAATAAAATTTTAATATTATTAGTGAGAAACAGTGCTTGACCGCAGACATTAGGACGCAATAAGTCCTTCAATCAATGTACTAGAAAGTTTTTAATTGACTTAAACTCTTCTTTTGGCCATGAGTTTTACATGAACGAAAGCAGATTAAACTTTATTTTTCACGCTTTCTTCTCAAATTCAAATGTCACCTGATTTATTCCGCATAATTTGCGTTTCGGATGATTCCATAAAAATTGTTATTGTTTGCGTCCACTTAATGTGATAATCCAAAAGAGCTGTACAGGATGTTCCATAAATATACCCAGAACATTTTAGCGGTTGTAACAGACATTAAAACACGTATTTCGTACTTTATTTTTTATTTTTCGCGGTACAGGACGTTAAATATAAAATCTGCTTACGAAAAAAGAAAAATTTTCGCTAAGGGAAATCTGTCTTCTAACCGTTTTTTTTTCGGCAGTTAATGAGCTTAGCGACTCACTAATTAAAAGTGCCTTTTAATTTATTTGTGCTAAAAGACAAAATGACATTGTTCTAATTTTAACAAAATTATATTTGGCGTGGGCTAATTAGCCATTTTGCAAATAACTCGAAAGCGGTCGTCAATATACAGGGTGTCCCGTAAGCTTATGATCAAAAGGGCACTGCGATATTCTTTGGACCAAAATAAGACGATCTGACCTAACTTTTATTAATAAAAAATGTCTGGCTCCTCTGCTATTGATCGTCAAAATTATTCAAAAAATTTTTAGTTGGACGATGAAATCAACTCATTTTTTTAGGTTGATATTTGCAGTAAATGTCTAGCATTGCTAAGTGACTAGAAAACAGACATATTTTTTACGCAAAACCTATGAATGCTACAAGATTTTACAGAGGACGAAATTGTTAAAAAATGATTAGTGCATTAACCTAAAAAAATGAGTTGATTCCATCCACCAAATAAAAAGTTCTGATAGTTTTTGTACCACGACACTCAAGAATTCACCACTTGTCCAAAACGGCTGAACTCGATTGTTTCACCAAAATATGAGTCTTACATAAGAACAAATTCACAGCGAGTTTTACTAAAATACATCGTACCATTCTCCCGATATTTCAAAAAAGATAATTTTTTTGAAGAACTTTGACCATCAAAGCAGAGGAGCCAGACATTTTTTGTTTATAAAAGTTAGGTCAGATCGTCTTCTTTTGGTCCAAAGAATATCGCAGTACCCTTTTGATCATATGCTTACGGGACACCCTGTATACAGATATATATATTGACGATCGTTTTCCACTGGACGATGTAGATTCTAGAGAGATAATTTAATAAGTGAGAGTTAAATCTCTTAAAATGTGAAAAAGTTGGAACTAAAAACCAACGTAAAAGTTCTCATTGCAACACCATGTATATTGCAAACTCTGTGTTTTCTGACAGATGTTTGCGACTCAAATATTCTTGCTTTGATATTCCCTACGTCCTCTACAAATTTGGTCGGTATATTTATGAAACATTCTGTATTTGTGCGTTATTAAATAACGAAAATTATCTTTTCATTTACATACTCTATAAGATATAATTCTTCTAAGAATGCGATGAAAATGTCATAGATTAGGTCTCCGTTGTGACGACATGCGGTAGTAGAAAATAATTTCCAGTATTTTCGGATTAATGCATTAAAATGTATCGATCAGATATATATTTCACATGGGACTTACCTATATTGCATTCCAAACATATTCAACGGACCATATAATTGAACTATGTAAGTAGCAAACAAGACATAGTCACCAACATTGTATTCGTTTGTGTTCACCACATAATAAGCACAAAGTAAACTTCCAGCCAGAAGTCCCGAATTTGCAATCAAATTCTGAGCTGAACTCATCATGTTCATCGTAATTGTGGTTTTCCATTCCTCAACCTAGAAACACAACGCTTTTAATGAAAGCAAGTATAAAGTTCACTTTGGTATAAGTAGGTACATCTATAACTTTGTAATTTGTTTTGTCTGTGTTAATTGTAATTTTTAAATAGTTAGCAAAATGGAAAACTTTCCTTCGAGAGACACCTACCTGATATTTCAAAATCGCTGTTTTGTAGGCATCAACCTCGTATTCTTCAGCACCGTAATATTTAACAGTTTCAAAATTGAGCAGTGAATCTACACTTCTTGCACGAGTCTCATTGTCGGCCAAATTCATACGTCTTCTGAACTTTGATCTCCATTCGTTAATAGATATTGTAAAAACTGCAAGGAAAGCAGGTCGATATTAAAAGAACTATTAAATGAAGAAAAAGAAAAGAATACACTTACTCGTATAGAGAATCATTGTGACGCTGACGATTATTCCAAACTTATAATCGAACACAGTGAAAAAATATATGATTGCTATCAGCAAATCAATAATTGTTGGCACAAGTGAAAATAATATCAACTGTAGCAAGCTGTTGATACTCTCAGTTCCTCTGTCCATTATTCTCAGCACTTCTCCAGTTTTACGGTTTAGATGCCATCGTAACGATAGACTATGCAAATGCCTGAATAGTTGTACCTGGAAGCAATAAAAATACCAACTCTGTTCAGATTTGAAATATTGACTTTGAACGTCTTACATGATGATTTTAAGCCCAGACGGCGACCGAATTTTAGAACGTTTGGTTACTTTTTCTACGAGGACTGAGTTTTTTTATTCTTAGATGCACTTCTGAAGAAGTTGTCCATGAAAATCAAGGAATGTTGCTTTATTCCAAGTAAATCCAGCAAGATATAATCAGAACTATGTGTGTCCTTCGTACCAAAAACACCATTTCTGGTACTAAATTAACGACTTATTCCCTTTTAGCTTCTTTAGTTGGGCCATCTAAAACTAAAAATGTATAGAATGCTACCCGTAATCATTGCAGGTACATAATGTTTCAATATAGAAGCATTTTTATTAGCAATATTTTCTAGAGTATTATGGAATCTTTATCGCTGCGCGCAACACTCCTTGTAGTTCTCATAGGTTTTCTCAAGAAGTGCTGATCTTAATAGGAAGTTTTAGGATACTTTGCTCGTCCTGATTTACGTATGTTTGTGAGTTTCAAACTTAGAAGAAATAATTGTAAAAAAAATAACCGTTTATGAGTTAAGTTTTCGTGTGTGCTCGATCTGAGGTTTGCTCAGCACATTCAAATTTTAAAGTTAATACAAAAAGTTTATGAAAAGATTTGTGACCAACAGTCAGTTTTCGAAATGCTTTGTGCTCAAATTAGATTTTTCTTGAACATTCTGGGCATTTTTAAGTGCTCATGCTAATCTACACTTCTGCTAGGGATGGTTTAGTAGAGTCTAAAGAAAAACAGCCAAGAGGTTTCGCTGCCATAAAAAATCATGTAAATTAGGAATCTTAAATACGGTCAATCAGTTCTTTTCGAAAAATCAATGAAATAAAAATATTCTAAGACGGGCGAACTTTGTGGCTGTTACAAATTTTAAAAGGCCAATTTAAGTCATGATCTTTATGAATAAACAAAACTTTGGCTTTGAACAAAAAAAAAACTGATTTTTTTACTAAACATCGGATTGAACGACGGATTTTGAAGATTCACTAGGAGATCAACATTAAGGAAGATAGCAAATTTATGGAGAACAAATAGTTAGAATGTTCGTGTGCGATTTTTTTTAAGTTAAAGTTTTGGCAATATAATATTCGGGTACGCTAATGCCGACTAAATTTGTGTAAAAATGTATCCGCTTGGTGTTAAAACAATTCCTAAAAAGCACATGAAAAATTATACTACATCGAGCTAAGTAATAGAAATGTATTGCAAACGGTTAACTTTTTAGTGAAGAGTATCGTAGTTTGAAGAAAGTATAATTTTGAACTGTTATTTAAATATTGTTAAATATTGTTATATATTATTATATTAAATCAATGTTCAGTGAAAACTTCCTGAAAACTAATAATTGTTTGTTAACTCACTGTATATGGAGATATAATAACTGTTATATAATGAATTGTTCCATCTCTACAGAAAACGAAGAAATTCTCTGTGGCCTAACACTAAGTTAAAACATGTAAAATCAAATATCATTTTGAGAAAGTTTTGTCATATTCTTTAATTTCAAAGAATCAATAGCATTCAAAGTGTTGTCATTTTTGTCTAAATCTCAATGTAATAAATTTTATTTTTGTTTCAGTAATATCACAATTGACGTTCTTTTGCGTATTTCCTGTTTACATGTTTTTTTGCAATAAACAAAAACTTTAGAATTCTGAGTGTCGAAATTAAACTATTAATTATTTTTTTCTGGTAACAATCATACAAACAAATTGTTGTTTTTTTTGTTGTTTGCATTTGTTTTTCTTCAACTCAGTAAATCAGTAGTAAATTTTAAGCAAAATCGC
>NW_026018611.1:11348146-11350549 GCF_020466585.1 Dendroctonus ponderosae | reverse complement strand
CACTGAAATACCATAGGAAACATGTAACTTGCGTTTTTGGTAGAATTTTCAGTTTTCTCACCAATTTTCTTATTGTAGATTGGAATATACAAATTAACAGCTCGGCCTAAGCCGAGAAGTATAAAGCAGACTAGGACTCTTGCTTGCAGTATTGCTGAATTCTTCGGCCATAAAAATGGAGCTAAAATTTTCAGCTTCTTAAAAAGTCCTGTCCATGTTGACTTCACTTCTTCTTTTTCCTATTCCAAATAAGTATTGTATTACCATCTTAACTGATAAAGTTTGTTCAACAAACTAGTTTCCTAAAAGTTGAGACTCAGAAAATCCTGACATCACTTCCTTAAAAAACGCAGCTCTATAATGGAGAGAAAGCCTTGATAGACTCCAGTTACATGACATAATATAGGTAACACCAATTTTCGGCAAAATGTGCAGTAAATATGAAGAATTTTCATTAAATGCTGATAAACCGTTCCCAACTAATTGCATTTACCGTTGGATACAGGCTTCATTAACTATTGTTTTCGGTTGAGTACTGCTGTTAAGAAAAGTAGGATATTGCAACATAAACAATTTGTACCGAGAAGCATCTTAAACTCTAMATTTTATCACATTTATTACCGCATAACATGTTCTAATAGTAGCTAAAGTCTACAAACCTTGAACTTGAGCTTGATATTAATGTTATCAAATTCTATTCGGTCYTTTTTTGGAGCATTGGGATCTGTGGCCTGTTCACGTTGCCCTTTCCTGAAAGAAAAATGTATATCATTTAACATACAAAACCTGCTGWGACCTGCTGAATCTTTCTSTAATAAACAYCTTGAGGGWTCAATCAAAAGCGATAGCGTACAAGTATGCTGTTTTCGAAAGAAATGTATTTTTTCTGAAGGAAATTATGTAACTTTCTAAACATGTATATGCTTCAATTCTCAAAGTTCAAGTTTATATACTTGTGGTATTCTTTGCTAATATATGGTTTAGATGTATAAGTTCAGTGAAATTTGAAATTATTGTAACAAGTAAACAAAGASGTTTTGGCGATGTTCAAATAATCTTACTTATTTCCAKCTCCAAACAAGTCAACATTTCTTCTGGTTCGTGGACCACCTTCACCCCCGGCACGCATCATAAAGTTAATTAAAATYTTCACTCTCACCAGTTTGATAGTAGAATAACAGTACTTGACTGAATAGCGACATTCATAAGGAAAGTTAACTYTAAGTTACACAKATAAACTTGATGTTGATATTAAAACAAAGATTGTTTTTGATTTTTAAGAATTACCCGGTATATTTAACTTGTCATTGTTTCCYTAATCTTAGGCAAATAAAATGACTGGGATTGTAATTAAATGAAATTGAAATTGGCGGAAGAAACTTGCGCAACTTTGCGCAGTCTCTTAATCATAACATTAAAATGGCAATTTGGATTTTTTAATTAGGGTTCATTTGTAATATCAAACATTTCAATGAATATTCAGAAAAATAATGCTATAGAACAATTTTTTTCAAAATTAGGGTAGATATTATTTGAATTAACTGGCTATCAAAGCAAAAATATTATGTTATTATATTGTTTAATATAAGTAATGCGATTCAAAATTAGGTCTTTGAATTTTACTATACAGGGTGTCCCGTAAGCTCATGATCAAAAGGGTATTGCGGTATTCTTTGGACCAAAAGAAGACGATCTGACCTAACTTTTAATAGCAAAAAATGTCTGGCTCGTCTGCTATTGATCGTCAAAATTCTTCAAAAAATTGATCTTTTTTGAAATATCGGGAGAATGGTACGATGTATTTTAGTAAAACTCGCTGTGAATTTGTTCTTATGTAAGACTCATATTTTGTTGAAACAATCGAGTTCAGCCGTTTTCGACAAGTGGTGAATTCTTGAGTGTCGTGGTACAAAAACTACCAGAACTTTTTAGTTGGAGGATGAAATCAATTCATTTTTTTTAGGTTGATGCACTAATTATGTGTTCACAATTTTGTGTTCTTTGTAAATTCTTGTAGCACTCATAGTTTTTTCGTAAAAAAAATATGTCTGTTTTCTAGTCACTTAGCAATGCTAGACATTCACTGCAAAAAAAGTAGTGATTTATAAGATCTTTTTTCTTCTTATTCAAGATAAAAAAGTTAGTTATTTTTAGTCTAAAAATTCAACTATTTTTACATTTTATTATATATTGAATAGTTGTGTGAAACACCAATCTGAGTTGCTTAAAAATTTAAATATACAAGACATTAATTTAAAAAAGAATCAAAAATATCTTGTGCACTCTGAGTTTTGGGTTAAAGTTTCAAAATTTAAATCAGAATTGCCTATATGAAGTGTGCAAGATGAAATTAAAATTTTTAATTTTAAGATCAAAGTTTCGAGATTGAAGTTCGAACTTCAT
>NW_026018611.1:11314820-11347898 GCF_020466585.1 Dendroctonus ponderosae | reverse complement strand
TAATATTATATTAATTATAATTTTCATATCAGATCAATCAATTAGTCGGAGTTTCGTGTTAGAAGTCTAAAAATTCATTTCAAGTTGCAAATTCAATATCGAAGTTAAAATTTCGTGTCAAAAAAAGTTGATTTGAGAATTTTGAGCTAAAATATCTGACTCAAAGTTACATTTTGGAAGATTTTCAAATTTTCGAGATTGAAGTAGCTGATTCAATGGAGTGCAAATATCCAGTTAACTTCGGAAAAGTTTATATTTTAAACTCTACATTTCTTCCCAAATGAAAGTCGAAATTTTACGTTAGAAGTCTGAAATTTTCATTTCAAGTAGAAAATTTGAACCCTAAATCCGAGTGCGACTTTCCAAACTAAAAATGCAACTAAAATTAGAAATTGGAGTGCAAATATCGAGTTAAACTCAGAAATCTGTGTCGCAGTTTCTGTAGCTAGTTAAAACTTGGATATAAAAGTCAGCATTTTGGGTTTAAAATCAAAATTTGATGAAAATGCGAAATCAAATCCCGATCGCTGTTTTTAAAGTTTTGTAAGGCATTTGAACTTGTTTGAAGTTTGAAAAGTTCCTCTCTCTAAATTTCCTCCGAAATGAGAATCGAAGTTTTATGTTGGAGGTATGAAAATTTAATTTCAAGTGAAAAATTTGAACCCCAAATCAGAATATGACTCCATTCTAAAACTGGAACTAAAGTTAGAATTATGAGTCAACGTTTATAGCTCAAAATTTTTTTTTTGCAATATTGTCACAGTTTCGAGCGTAAAGTTACAGTTTCAATATTGGAGGGTAAATATCGAGTTAAACTCAAAAATGTGTGCCTACGTTTAAAGACTAATGTCGCAGTGTCGGTTTTAAAGTTAAAACATGTAGATAAAAATCAGCATTTTGGGTTTAAAGTCGAAATTTTGCGATCAAAGCTTCGATCAAGCTCCAGCGTCGTTTTGAAAAATTAATAATGTATTTAAACTTGAAATTTCCTGTTTGAGGTCTATAAAGTTAAATACAGTCGGACTTCTAAACGACTCTTCTTTAGTCTTCTTTTAGAAAATTTCTTCCCAAATGAACATCGAAGTTTTACGTTAGAAGTCTAAAAATTTAATTTCAAGTTGAATCAAAGTTTCAATTGAACCGCAAATCGGAATATGGCTTTCCATTCTTAAAATGCAACTAAATTGGAAATGCAAGTCAACATTTTTAGGTCAGTTTCTTTTTAAATATTGTCACAGTTTCGAGTTTAAAGTTGCTGTTTCAATCTTGGAGTGCAAATCTCGAGTTGTACCCAGAAATATATCTACGTTTAAAGATTAATAGTTTGGTTTTTTAAGTAAAAACTGAGATATAAGAGTCAGCATTTTGGGTTTCAAGTCGCAATTGTGCAATCAAAGCCCAAGCGACGTTTTCAAAAATTCGTAATACACTTGAACTTGCTATTTCGTGTTTCAGGTCTGAAAAGGAACATTACAGTTGGGTGTCTCTATAATTTGGTTCACAAATGAAGTAACTTAAATTAGAATTGCGAATCAAAATTTCTAGGCCAAATTTGTTTTTGAAATTTTGTCACAGTTTTGAGATTATAGTCGCAATTTGGATTGCAAATTTTTTTCGAATTCTTCATATTAACGATGGATTTTTAGAGTCAACATTTTGAGATCAAGGTCTTCGCGTAGTGTTCGAAGCTTATTAATGTACTACAAGGTGAATTTGGAGCATTGAAGCCATCATCAAGATCATGCTCATGAGTCAAAAAATCGAGAAATGTCCGAAATAAAGTCGAAATTTTCAGTTCATGTGAATAGAATCGTTATGTGCAACATAACGATTTAAACCCACTATCTAGAAAGGAGCTTCAAACATACTAACAGGGCCTTGATGCTGCTTACTATTTTCTCTACATCCAACTTTGTAAATCGTTTGGTTGAGTCTCAGCCGGTCCTGTGTGGAAATTATCATGTGCTGTTTGCTAGAAATAACCTTGCGCAATGTTTTGTTACTTTCACTAACTAAATTAAAATTGCCAATCTGTAGCTCTCGCAGCCAGTTATACATGTAATTAATTTAATTTGAGTTGATTTCTGGCAATTTGAAAAATTGTGCAATTTGATACCAACCGGTTATATTTGGTGTGCTCTAATCAACTTACGTTAATAAGGAAACTTGAACGTCCATGTCTCGCCCCCTGCCTCTAGGGCCGCCTCTTCCACCCATTATCAAAAAGTGTGATCCACTCCTTTTTCCACCTCAAATAATCGATAAGCTTTGGTTGATAGGAGGATATGCACGGACCGTAATGACGATAATCACGATTCAAGTCCGACGGAGCCACTGAAATATTTGCGGAACTTCACATGGAATAAATATATCCATATTCAATTGTAATCATGAAATCATTGACCATTATTTCGATAAGATTACCAAGTTGTTGAGGAAATATTATATTGATTAACAATGAGGAGTTTTGTTCATTAGCATTATCATTATTATTAATAACACTAGTAATTCAGTCTGGTCTTTTACTATTGGCTACTTTGCATGGTGGACAGTGAATTTTTCATGTAAATGATCACGTGGCTGGTGTATTTTTGTATTGATTGAATTCACATGAGCAGAGCCGTTCTCAGTTGTTTTTTATTTGTTAAAGTTGTTCTTGATTTCGATATAGTATTTGAAGTTGCTTCCTGAAATTATGTGCTGTTTTCCTTGCGGCGCAACGGACTTGAAAGTAAACGAAACCCTGTCTTCTACATGTCCCCAAACGAAACAGTCCAGTGGATTAAGATCCGGTAATCTCGGTGGCCAGTCCACTGGCCCAATTCGATTGACTAAATTATTATTTCTTTGATTTCTGGGACCGTCATCCAGTTGTATTCTGGACTTGTAGTCTTATGTTAAATGATAAACCATCAATGTAGTCCGGCGGTTTATTAGTCAGAAATTTAAGGAATAGTTCTGAATTTATACTTCGGGGTAGAAAATGTGAGCCACAAACAGTTATATCAAAAACTCCCAAACAAAAATTTATTGTAAATTCATTTCAAAATGACCGTGGACGAATTTCTTGAGGATTTTCAAGTGCACAAACATGAAAATAATGGTAATCCGTTACTCCACATCTACTGAGAGTTTGAGTCACATTTCTTCCTCTTCTTCTTAGGGTGCCTGTCCGATCCGAACGTTGGCGATCATTTTGGCTATCATGATTTTGTTTGTTGCTATTCGAAATAGCTGCGTTGAGGTATTTGGGCACCAAGCTCTCAGGTTGGCAAGTCAGGATATGCTTCTTCGTCCTGGGGTTCGTTTTCCTTCGACTTTTCCTTGCAAGATGCATTGTAGAGCTCGTATCTGCCTTGATTTCTCATTATATGCCCCAAGTACTTAGGGCATTTTACGATGTTGACCAAATCTGTGGTTGTATTCATCCTCAGTAGTACTTCTTCATTGGTGACCTTGTCCATCCATGGTATCTTGAGGATCCATGAGTCCATGTTTCTACACTATACAGAATTACAGAATATACATAGCATTTAAGGAGCCTTAATTTAGTCTCTAGGGTGAGGTTGTGGCTTTTGAATATAGAGCTCGTAGTTAGGAATGCACTTTTAGCTTTTCCAATTCGGCACCGAATCTCTTGGCTGTTGTCCCACGACTCATTGATTATAGTTCCCAAGTCCTACTTGTATTGTGAGACCCGTTCAATTCTCAATTGGTTCACATACATATTTGTTCCGGTGATATTTTCTTTGCTGATTATCATTTATATTTTTTATCATATTAGCTTAGTTTTGTTGGTGTTTATATCAAGTCCGTATATTCTACTTATTTCAGTAATTTTATTCACCAACTTTTGCAAGCCTTCTAGGGTGTTAAAAACACTAATGTGTCGTTTGCGTAACATTTAAGACTAAAAAATTTTAGTTGCTCAGTCTTCCTGAGAGGGCTCAAACTCGGATTGTTATAAAAAGTGGGAGTAATCCCATTCTGATTGTTATTTCGACAGTTTCTGTTATGTTCATTATTAATACGTAATAGGTGCTGGGTTGGGGGAGTGTAACTACCATTTCTATAATATTTGGTTTTAACTACAAACAGAAATAAAATATTATTAGATGGTTGCACTACATTTCGAACAATTCTCTTGGTTGATGAGGAACGTTCCAGATTGATATTGCGGTTTTATAATGTTCACTAAATAATTAATAACAATTTTTCGTTGAAAACGATGAGCTGCACAGAGAAATTAGGAGTTTGTTTCTTAAAAACTGAAGGATTCAAAATTGATTTTGATTATATGAAAACAGTGCTCAAAAAAAAACATTAACGTGCAGGAGCGCCATTGACAAAACAGCAAAAATGTTCCTTAGTGGGCAGTTACCACCTGGAAAAATCGATTTCAATATTCACAGCACAAAATAATAAATTTGATTTTTTTAAGCCAAACTTAAAAATGAGCTGTTTTCTCATACCAAACAAGACTTTATTAACGATTTTGAATTTTCAAAACCGTTCTGAATCCTTAGAGCACCAAATAATCTGTAAATCTTTCGTTTCCGCTGTCTAATATAGACTTGAAATGCGCATTTTTTGGTTAAAATATCATAGTAACGTTTCCGGTTTTAACGGTAAATGCGAAAATTCAAAATTTACGGAGATTTTGAAAGCCGCTCTGAGTTATTGATTCATATTTAGAGATACGAATGAGCTGCAAAGTTCCTGCTGGTAATTTTGACGACCCAATATAAACTTGTGATACGTTTTTACTTTTTTTTTACTTTTATAACAAACATCATTTTAGCAACATTTCCAGTTTTCACGGCAAATCGAAAAATTCACAATTGAACGGATTTTGAAGACCGTTCGGAGGTTAACTTAGAGAACTTCCTTAGTAGACTTCCGAATCTGCTGTAAAGCTTTCGTTTTCACTGCCAAATCGGGCCTTGAAATGCGCAATTTTTTCTACCAAATATTGGTTTAACAATGTTTTCCGTGTTCACACCAACAGTGAAATATAAAAATCTTCGCCGATCCTGAAAATTGCTCTGAGCCATATATGTGGAGAACGGATCGAGCTGTAAAGGAAGAGTTTTCACTGACCGTTAGAAACTTGAAAAATCTACTTTTTGATACAAAACATCGTTTTAAACATATTTTCCATTTTCTCGCAAAATGCAACAAATTTAAATTAGAGTGAGCCCTAAAAACAGTTTCTCCTAGTTTTTGTCTCATATTTGGCCTGATTTAGCTGTTACACACTTCAGTTGTTAATCATAGATAAACCCTTGAAATGTGCAGTTTTTAATATCAAATATGACTTTATCAATGTTCCAAGTTTTCACGCAATATGCAAAAGGTCTAAATTAAAGCGTGTCTTCAAAAACCGCTCCCTCGCAGAGTTTGGCTCATATTGGAGAACCGGTTGAGCTTTAGTTGCTATTGCAGAATAGAGCCTTGCAAACCGCATTTTTTGATACCAAACGTCGTTTTGTGAATGCTTTCCGTTTTCTTGTTTTCTTGTGGGGTGGAAAAATTTTAAATTAAAGGTAAATGGTAAAACCGCTTCTTCTAATATTTCGCTCATAGTTAGATTTAGTTAGCAGTTAGGCATTACCGAGTAGAGCCATGAAATGTGCCCAATTTTTTAGACTAAACAACATTTTTGCAATGTTTCCATAAAATCATGTGTATTGTTGGAGCTTCGCGTTTTCCAAACTTCTTTACAATATATTGCCCATTCAGAAAACATATATTTTCTCTACTGCACTCTGTATATGTAAGCAATTCTACAATCGAGTCTCTAGGAAAAAAATATAAACCGAACCTGCCGACAGGGTATCTTAGCAAACAATTGCAAATTCACTTAATTCAACAAAGTTTTTCGCAAAACTTGAAACACAAAATGAGAAAAAGTTAAAGATTAACGTACTTTCTAGTTTATTCCACAGCAAGAAGTGTCGATTAAAAGAACGAACATTCAGACATTTAAAACGCAGAATGAAGGAACAATAAAATGTCAAAAATATAATTATTCAACTAACAAGCCTTACTAGGCTTGTTAGTTGAATCGAAAAAGCCAATGAATCGCTTTATTTTAAATATGGGAAAATTTCAATCGCGAAAGTGATCAAAAAGGAAAGTAGAAATTAAAACAAAAAGATACTTAAATCAGCAATGATCGAAATATTGTTACATGCAAACAACCTAAATAAACAGACAAACATTGTAGGGCTACAAAAAATGTATTAATATGATTTCCAATCTAATTAATAACTGAATAAAATTGAACTTGAAACAAATATTTGTAATTATAAAAAATGGCATAACAAAGAAAGCAAAAATACAGTTTTCATTTATTTAAAATGCCGAGGTCTAAGAACAAAATCAGCAAGTCATTTGACCACCAAAAAATGTATAGTTAAAACAGTAATAAGTTTTGTTGAGTGCGATCATTTTTTTTTAGTCTGATTATGCAATTTTCATTAGGTTTGCATGTCAACTTGTATATGGTTACAAGACAAAAATTTCAATGATAACAATAAKTTATCAATATATAAGGCGTTAAATTTGTAAGAAAATTCGTATTTTACTAAATACGGGAAAATGCGAATTTTTCCCAAACTAGGCCATTTCTGTATTAATTATAATTAATGCAGTAATTTTAGGGGCATCCTTAGGAAGTAATTGGTTAATTTATTATCTAAAATATAAAACTTGATTTTTTTTACAATTTTCGAACTGTTTATACAAAGCAACTAAAAATAGCTAAAAGAAGCTTTTTCAGTGTTATTCTCTCTCAAAAAATGTTTTTTTAATAGGGGATATTACTGCCCTATATACCTACCTTAAAAATGTGTGCATATATTTATCGGGAAACCTCTATCAACAATTCGTACCACAGTGGCAAAAAAATCATCATTAATTTTTACATTGACTTTTTAGTTTTGAGGATACAAAAATGAATAACCGAAAACTACGCAGTTAAAATAGCTGACCCAGTTCTATTTGATTTTGATATTTGATTGAATTTAAAAAAAACAGTTCATATTTCTGTAATTCATTTTTAATGAATATTTATTTAATATTTAATTTGACCCAAAAACGGATGTCAAAACCACGCAATACGTTTCTTTTGACTAAACCCAATTTCAACGTATTTCAAAACTATGAACTTTGGAAATCAACTCAATTTCTCAAATTAATTCAATACGTCTGTGAGTGTAGTAGCATCAGAAATATTTGTTGAAATAAAAATATTCTTGACCCCGTTTGAATCTATACGGAAACAAAGATGTGTTGCTAATTAGTATAGTAACGCCACTGCTTCTTATAAAATAAATTTTATAAACAATGCAATTTCTAAATGGACGTTTAAATGTTTTACAATTGTGTACTAATCGATCTCGGTTAATTGTTACATAAGCATTAAATGTCAAGCACATAGAAAATTCTAGAGTACCCCAGATAATAAGGAAATTGTTTAAGAAACACTCCAAAAAATAAATAGTTTCGAAATTTTGTTTGCAGTTCACATGTTTGTGTAAACTTGAAATTTTGCATGATTGCTAGTTCAAATTAAAACAGTGTATCTCTAAGAGAGGAAATGAGCTTCAAATTCCCACTTCGCACTGGAATTCTGAACTGCTCATCCGCATAATGTTCACTTTTCCGGCCTTTTCTGTTAGCCTTGTTGCCCTTCTAACATTTTTGAACAAATACTATCTGCACATTCGTAGTAAATTAGTTCCATATCAAAGATTGTCCAAACTATATTTTTGTCAAACCTTGCAATTTTTCAATGGCCTCCATATGAAAAGAAATATTTTTAATGTTTCAATTTTTTTTTTCGTTTAATCAATGCATGAAGGTCAATGAACCCATTGAAAATCCAACTTGTTACGCCAATGGTTCTGACCAAGACCAAACCAACTGTTATGTAGTTCAATACCATAAAACCTAAATTAGGTATTGTAAGTAATCGTCCAATAGAAAAATGCTTATAATGCTAATCTTGGTGAACGTGAACAGCAATTATTTTCAACATGTATCAGAGACTGTTTGCGTATCTAGTTTTTGTGGGGTGTTGCTATGCTTTGCACTTACCATTACCTCCGGATGAATTGAATATCTACTTCAACGAAAGACGTGAGCTACTGAAGAAATCTCTGGATGATAGCCTAGGAGGGCACCTTGTTCTGAACAATGAAGAACGAGTGGTGAACGAAATTTTAGAAAGATGGAGAAACGAAGAATTTGACAAGGGTGTGAAGAACCCTAGTGAATTTTGGGCCAGTCAACATTTTTTCAACGCCAAGCCCCACATTGAGAAATCAAAAGTATTCCGCATTATACAGAAGTTTCCTAAAGGAGCTTCTCTACATTCGCATGAAACAGCATTAGTGTCGGCTGATTATATATATTACAATATTACATTTCGGTAAGTACTTTAGTAAATAGTTTATCATTCCCTTTCATTCGATTTACAAATGAATTTACAGAGAAAATATTTATGCAATGGAGAGTGAATCTGGTGCAATAACTCTTAAATTTTTCAAACAACATCCTGGTGCCCCGTGGAGCCCCATTGCCCATCTAAGGCAAATCGACAGAACTTTTGGCCACAGACTCAAAGAGCAGATGACTTTGATGAGAAATAACACAGCGCTTCTTCATTCTGATGTGAACACTATCTGGAAAGAGTTCCAGCATATCTTCGATACAATGAAGTCCTTGTTAACTTACAAGCCGGTTTTTAAGGATTATTTCTACCAGGTAACAAATTATATCAATCAAAACCAAAAAAATGGTTTATTGCCCCAGAAAAAAAAACATTTTATGGATAAAGCAAATGACCTATCATAGACGGAACACGTGTGCTTTTTACATACAATATAATATCTTTATTGCTTTCAGGCTCTCAGAGAGCAATACGAGGATAACATAAAGTATATAGAGTTTCGAAGCACATTACCTCTGCTTTATGATCTATATGGAACAGTGTATGATCAGGAAGAAACCGTCAGAGTTTACGTGGAAACTACTAAGGAATTCATGGATGATTATCCAGATTTTTGGGGTGCCAAATTAATTTTTGCTCCTAGTCGGTTTACAAATAACTCAGTTGTGGAACATTACGCGCACGTTTTATCTCGACTAGATGAGGAGTTTCCGAATTTTATTGCCGGTTTTGATTTAGTAGGCCAAGAAGACCCAGGTAAGGAATTTCACTTGGAACTGAATTTGTAATAGTATTGCATTATTTTATTATTATTATTTTAAAAAGTGGAACATATAGGGAACGGTTCTATGTGGTCTTGAGAAATATCTAAATATAAATAGTCTAAAGAGTAATCTGCCTAGCAACTTCTTCTGGTTATTGAAAACCCCGATTCATAGATAAAATAGGACTGTTAGTCTTGGCTGAAATGCTTGAGAGCTTTCAAATTGAAATATATTGGGAATCAGACTTCCCTATATTTCGAAAAATATATTTATTTTTTGAAGTATTTGTGTAGCCTGATTTTCGGTTCATGAGGGAAAAAATCGGTTACACTCTAAGTAAGAAAAAACTCATGAAGAAAAAATTTGGTAACCAACTCGAAAGCACTTCTTTCTGAATACCACATAAATTAAATTCCTTATTGCCTGTACTTTTCAAAAATACAAATTGATATAGAAGGTGGTCAAGAATTTAATTCCAAAAGTTTTCTCAGAAGACCATTTAAAACCGATCTCTAATATATTTTCTTCCAATAAGATTTTGGTCAAATCCTCCAAATTGAATTATTTAATAGTCGCCAAGTTCATTTGTCGCACATCATTATTTTATTATTAAAGATGTTATGAAAATTACAATCATTAATTTGTTATTAATCTTCAAAACTATTGAGTATTTTCAATGGTCTGTTTTAATGCCTTCTTAGTAACAACTATTTCAACGCTTAGTGATTTAGTTAAGTTGTTTGCAATCGACGTAACACTGAATAAATTAATTCAAGCGATGAAACATTCAAAGTCTGGTTTAGTAAACTTATAAAATTTTTTCCCAATTTTATTTCGATTTCCTCTACAAGAAGATTGTACACTTTGTATAAAATTGTCGCTTATATTCACTCTGGGATAACTAACTCAAAAAGGTACCAGAAAATAGAATTTTCAGGTTTTCACAATTGTAGAAACAATCAAAATTTAAATTTCAAATTATTGAAAATAAATACGAATCATATCAATTCTAGTTAATTTTAAGGCCAATTTAAAAAAAATTCGAAACTTAATAATTGGTATAAATTGTCTAAAATTCTTCACTTTTTTAATCCTATTGGAAATCGTACTGGTTTTTAATTGATCCGGAAAATAGACAGTTGGAAGTTCAATTTGATGTCTATTGAAACCATTTTACCCGTGTTAAGACTTATTATTTTTTCAATGGTTTTAATAATAATAAGAAAACACTATCTCTATTTTTACACAAAAAGCCCATCAGCCCATTCGGTTTTTGCGCCCTGGTTTTAATTATTTCCCACTTTTTATTATTAAATCTCATCACAGTTAATAACCAGAAATTGTGGTCGCATATTTTGAGGGAACGAAACTGAAACAAACTAATAGAAAACAGCTAAACTCAAAAAGATGAACATTTATTAACAATACCCACACATGAAAACCGGTGAATGTTATTCCGACTTCGATGAACATATATTTTATAATTTTAACTTCTTTATCAGCTCCAACTTGGAGTTTCCAAACTGATGTTAAAACGACATGAAAATTTGATTTAAGTATGCTTTTAAAGTACTCTCTAGAATAAAATAACCGAGTTTTACTGCTTTGTCGACAATTGATTTTTTTCACCTGACGCTAACCAAAACTCGTTTATTTCATTGTGGTTTGTCGAAGGTTCTAAACCTAAAGAATAGTAATTCGCTATAAGTTGAAGCAGAAGTTTTAAATTCTGCTTTTTAAAAGCAATCTGATTTTTGGAGGCTTATTATTGAGCTCAGTAATTTTCCCTTGCAATAAACTTCAGACACAAAATTCACACAAGAGAAAATATATACGAGTAAATTTTTGCTTAAGTCACGCAGAACATGCAAAACACGCTTGTATTAATGAAAATTTAAGATTTAGAAAAGGCAATTTTATCCACAATACAGTAAATATTCACGAAAATTCGATGATTTATTATTATTGAAATATGCAATAGGGGCAACATATTGTTAAAGCCAGAATTTAGAATATTTTCAATTTGATACCAAAAGGAGTAAGCAACTAACATTTACAAAACTTTGAATGAATTCGAAACATATTTGATTTTCTGAATGTTTTAAGGAAAAAAATTAGAAAAATCAATTTTTACAACGATTGAACTGTCTAGTTTTCCAGCAAATAGTTTAAATCCAGCGTATTTCTGTCTAAGTTGATCACAATGAAAATAAAACGGTTTCTAATTTTTGGAAAGAAGACAGTTCAGAGAGAAAATCGAAAGGATTCTTCTGTAATTGATAGTAAACATTTTTTTAAAGTTATTATTGACTAGAGAAGATATGTATTCCTATGATAATATCGATAGATCAAATAAATTAAATGAAATAAAACGTAGAGATTTTGTGAATTATAGAATAAATTAAAATTCTGTTACAACCGGAGTTTTCCCTGATTTTGCAAATGTATCAAAGGTTGTTCTTCATTGGAAATTGGATTATTTTAATTTATACAGGCCCTTGTTACAAAAATTAATCGTTTCTAATTTAGAACTAGACTAAACTGGAAAAAACTAAGCAAACTAGATTTTTCATCGTTTAAAGTCTATACTTCACGCCATGAAAAGTTCATCCATCCATGAATATTTTGGTTTTCAAAAAATATTTACTTCAATCTTTAGACGTTGTTATAAAAGGCAAACAACCCAAAAGAATGATAATTTTATGCTTGAAATTTGAAGAACTGTGCCAAGAAACGGAAATTTTGCTCATTTAAACTTTTTTAACATTTAACAAGTTTTAGAAATTGGACCAGTGCTTCTTGCGCCACACCATATTAAAATAAATTCGACTGATCTTTGAAAATATCATCTCATATCTGCAATTTTAGGTCCTCCATTAAAAGATTTCATCCCCAGTCTTCTGAAAATGACAAAACAGTCCAGATTGTTCCTGCATGCTGGTGAGACCTTATCGAATGGTGCCAAAACAGACGAAAATCTTATCGATGCGGTTCTGTTAAACGCTACTCGAATAGGGCACGCGTATGCCATTTTAAAGCATCCTGAGGTCATGAAAAAAGTCAAAGAACAAAACATCGGCCTGGAAATATGCCCCATTTCAAATCAGGTATTGGGCCTGGTCTCTGATCTTAGAAACCACCCAGCTAATCATCTTATAGCCAATAATTATCCGGTGATTATCACATCTGATGATCCAAGTCTATGGGGTGCCAAAGGTCTGAGCTATGATTGGTACGTGGCGTTCATGGCAATGTCGAGTCGACATAGCGATATCCGATTACTAAAACAACTGGCATACAATTCGATACTCTACAGCAGCATGGACTTGTATGCAAAAGAGGTGGCGTTGAAGAGATGGGAAAATGACTGGCGAACATTTTTAATTCAAGTCCGCAAAGACGAGATTCTTTGATTTTCCTGTGTTGTGTTTTCTGTTTGGCTGTGACAGTTAATGATCCCAATTGTATATATATAACTAATTTTGCTCAAATCAGCTACAGCCAAATTGTATGATCTCAGACGAGATGGTAAGATAACCAATCAAGTGAAATTGGTGATCTCATCGAATAAGTCATGCCAATATTCTATGAATTAGTTAACCTGTATTTATTGTCCCGCGTGTAAATAAAATTTGAAAACCACAAGCGTCTCGTTTTGAAATACCATGGGTTACAAATTAATTTACCGCCATACAAACACGTATATGCAATCAATAATATTCACACATGTGAACGACGATATTTCAATTAACTTGGATAAAGATTCAGTAAGTATTTGTTCAAAGTGAATAGTGAAGAAAAGTATTTTTCTAAAAGCTTAGCTTTCGCAAATGCTAAAGGAGCATTCTAATGTTCCAGAGCACTAAACTGTTCTTTTTGGATAAATTACGTTGTTTTTGCTACATCCCTTAATTTCTAAAGTTCTTACAGCTTTTTCCATTAATATTGAAACAAATTATTCCAGTGTTTGCTTTTGGGCGCCACAATTTTATAGTTTGCAAGTACCTTTATAGTGGCCAGTTTGCAAATCTTAAAAATGCGGATTTTTTTGACGATTTGGAACTTGTTCCATTGCAGCTCCTTCCAGATCAATCATAACACGTAGGCGAATTCTAACACATTCGTGCGTTAGAAATAGAACACGTGTATCTCGATTTGGCAGAATTTATAAAAGCCTCTCTTGTGCTTCGTTAAAAAAATAAATTTTAAATGAAAATTTTGTATTTGCCATTTGTTCCAGGTTCAGACAGTCCTGGTTTCCAATTTCTTTGGAATCTCTAATGGACTAATGTTTTCATGATGTCATAATTACGTTTCATAAAAATTTTGAGAAACACACATACCTGCTTTCATAGGTATTTTAAAAAATCAAGTGACTCGAGAAACTTATCATTAAATACAGTAGAATTGGTCCGTTTAAGGCATTTGATTCTGCCCAAAATTTATTTCGGAAAAACTTTTTGTGCTTAAAATTGTCTAAAATTAGCATACTTCCGAAAAACAGTGTGTTTCTTCGGAACGGAAAAAATAGCATAGTGAATATTTAGAATGTTTGGTTGACGAGTTTAGTTTGGTTTGGCTATAAAAAGAAGGTTAATAATCATTCTAGCTTTCTGGCCTCATAAATTAAATTAACTTTTAATTTAACATTAAATTTTGGAAAAGTCGGTGTAAAATCCAGATGAAAAGCTTTCAAAATTCGGCAAAATTGACTTAATTTCAACGAATTATCAAATATAAAAATAAATTACAATTCAGACGGAAAAATTTGAAAAATCCACGTATTGATTGAAAAATTATATATGTGACGAACAACCGAAAATGAAAAATTTAACAGCATAATTATTGTTCAGTATTTAAGCCTCTACTTCTTAACAACGCATTCACATGTCTGCTCATTCCAATAATCAAATTAATCATTATTTTCTGAGGGATATTTGCACATTTCTCTATAGGAGCCACATCTTCTCAATCTTCACGTATGTACATGGTAGCACCAGAGATTAGTGGACTCCACCAATCTCTGGTAGCACGAAGAAGACCACTTCGAGTTCTGCTATTCACCAATCTCTTCATAGCGTCTAATTGTCCTGCTGACTGTGCTTCTGGCGCCTAAATAAACTTTTTTGTTACAGTGCAGTAATTCTAGTGCTATCCAAAAGGTTGATCAATTATCTTGATTAAGTAAAATTGATGGAATATCTTTAATTTTACTTTTTTTTGGTTGGTAGATCCTTTGTTAAAATCATCGCAACATCGCATTGAATTTGGTAGAAATTATCAAATGCATGTAGGAAAATATGTGATTTATAAAATTATTTGTTTTTTATGTATGATTAGTGCTTTTTAATTCCTTTATTTAATGGCAAATATTCAAAGGTTTGTCTTGAGGATTTGGCTTTAAAAATTTAGCTTCTAATTATATTTGATGTTTTGACGATAGTTCTACTATTGAATTTGTTATCTACTCGTTTAATTCTGTCTCAAATTCCCCGAATAAATGGATTAAAATTGATAAAATTGTTTGAAATGAGATTTTCAATTTGATTAAAACATTTGCCAATAAACGAATTTTGGATAATTACTGAAATAAAAAACGTCTTTCATACATTGTTTTCTTTTTGTAAAATTAGATTCATTACAAATTATTTTTCTCTATCATATAAACTTTTGACAATGTATTCAGGTTTATATAAGCGTAGGGCGCCGTTGAGTGTAAGCACTTATTTCAACAATGAAATTCCTGAAGTGTTACTGTGACGAGACTGTACATTTCGTCAATATTAGAACGTGCCAAAATAAACAAATTAAATAGAACATATGCAAGAAAGCTTGACATAGGTAAGTCTAATGTAATGACTGGATAGAGCATGATTGTTTCAATTTTTTATAAGTTTGTGCTTTGGACTGGATTTTATCGAAATTATTATTATAGCTTGATTCATACTAATACCTACTTGAAAAAAAAATTAGCAAAACATAATCAAAATTATGATGAAAGTACAAGTTATTGCCCCGGGATTTTGGCTTTGAAAGCAAAACGTGGTCGCCAACAAATCACAAATCCCAAAACAATCATAATGACGTGAACACTTTGGATTATGTCCAAAAAACGCTTTCAAATTTCCTGCTTGTTGCTTCGTCAGTAAGCTTCGGGAAAAATTGACATTGCGTTTTTTGTTTTTGTTGGCGTTTTTAGATCTGTTCTGTGTTTAGCGCTGTTCACTAAAATGACTGAAGGGTAAGTTTTTGATTTACCAAAAAATAGTAGTTTAGTAGTTAAATTTATCAATAGTGATGTATGTTTCTCGGAAAAAACTCACATCTGTAACAATTAAATACATTATTGACACTTTAGTTATACTTAACATATTTGTTTGGTTTTTCTGTTTAATAGTAATAAATTAGAAAATGATGTTTCGATCGGTTTACTGATGAACCATAAAAAGGTAAAAAAAATCCTGCAAGAGTTATTTAAAATAAATCTATAACGAAACATTTGCTTAAAGATATTTAAAATTATTATTGAGATATTTAAAATTCACCATGTAAGAAAAATAGCGGAATTTTATTGTCGCTGTTATAGTGCTGTGTTATTAAATTATTCATATATATTATTTACCCCACTTCATATAACAATTATTCTTTCATTACTTTTACTTCTTCTAAAGGCATTTTTATAAGGATACTGGTGCACAGGATGCGTGAGAGTTTACAAAATGTATTTTTATCACAGGCATTATTTCCACAATTTCGGCAGGTAGTGAAATAAAAAGTTATTCAAAAGTTATGTCTTACTACGGAAACTACAAAATATTCAATATCCCGAATAAACCTTATGGAAGAAAATTTTTGACTGTTAAGTAATTTTTTTCAACTAAGCCCGTGCGCTATTTTTTTATGGTTTTTTATTTCAATCTACCCTGAGAATTCCAATTATGTTTTGTTCAAAATACAATTTTTTTATTAAAAATTAAAAGAATATCAATGAAAGAGTGAATATGTGTACAAATATGAATCAACTAGCTTGAATTCTCCCTTTTATATTCCTTGTGCAAGGCACATGGTGCGCGCACACACAATGGTCTAAACCATTTCAATAATTTATCTAAATCATTTAAATTTTATGCCAAGAGAAATACAAACTTTTGCAAAGATCGTTAGGACGGTCCTAAAAGAAAAATAAATTCAAGTTTTGTGAAAAGTGGACTGTGAACGGACCACTTGTTGAGATAAAATGACAAAGAAATATCTGCATTATTTGGGCGTTTAATCGGGTTTGATTGTGTAGAAACGCGATTTTTGTCTGGATCTTTCTTCTGAAAAATTGAGCAAACGTATTCTAGAAATATCTTTAAAGTGTTTTCTGTTTTTAAATAAGTTTTCCGTGCAAAAATATTGTATCTACGTCTTGTAGCTTTGGATTGACAGGGTAACGTGTGCTTAGTGCTTCCGCAGAGATTTTTCAATAATGGTTAGTTTGGTGGGTAAAATCGACACATAAAAATATAAAAAACTATTACTCACAATGACATCATCTTACGTTGAGATATGGTGATGTGTAATTTAAAATACATTTGAATTTGCAGCTGCGTAAGGATGGGATAGTAGTAAGCAAAATCCACTTTATACTAAATAAATATTTATTTATTAGGTTTACTATTCTAGTATTATCTTTACACTTATTAATTAAATGTTTATGCTTAAAAATGTAACATTCTATAATAAATAAAATTTTATGTTACATCTAAAGGGGAAGAAAAAATCACCCCGTAAGTCTGAGTAATGTAACGATTATTTTTTAAACCCAAAACTTGAATTGACTTTTGATTTAATTCAGGCGTATTAAAACTGTACTGAAGTTAATCTTTTTGTTAAGTTTATTCGTACCTGACAATTTCTTCCTACCAGGAAAAAAATCTGGATTTTGGGAAATGAAAAATGAAATATGAAAAGGAATTTAGAAGCGCAAAAATAATTCAGGTAAATAAAATATAAAGTGCTTAATAAATATTAGGAAACATTTTTTAGTAAACATGTACAGTCCCGATTGCTAAATGATTACAGTAACTTGATATTGAAGAAATGATAAAATGCTAGCTGGTCACTAAAAACAGTCAGAAAATAATCATTAAAACTATAATAAAAATAAAATCTAATAATAATATTAAAGATTTAGTGCAGAAATTCTAAATTTTTGAGCTTGTGTATTTGCTTATACAGCAAACTGAAAATTGAAATAACTACTTAAGGTTTCACCTAAACCATCTTGGTGATTGCTGAATATTCAAATCGGAGCAGAGTTTTGCATTACAAGGATCGCCAAGTTTGAACATTTGATGATAATTCGACGTTTGGAAAATGGGAATAAGGTTAAAGTTTCAGGAGACATCTTTAGGCAAACGTGTTCTTAATACGGAAAGCTCTAGACCCTTAAGGGTACTTCAAAATTTTTATAAAGGGATATACTGGAAAGAGTAGGAAATAGCTGGTTAGAGGGTACGACCATTCCGATTTAGCGAACTGAGAACCATCTTCTAATCAAAAATATCTGGAGTGTCGCCTATAATTATATATATCGGATTTCTAGTAATATATTTTTTTACCCGAAAAATTCAAGTGGACATTGGTATTAGCGTTAAATCAAGCAGATGAAATCTAAAACTATTATTTCTCAAAACCAGCTAAAAACATCTGATTCGCTATTAGGCAAATAATATGTTTCAGATGAACCATCTGAGAAATGGTTCAAAATAGCTGGCGAAATAACAATCATCAGAACCTTTACGATGCGGACTGGATAGTCTTTGTTTCGTTTCTTTTATCTTTATAAACTTTTTCTTCAAGTGTTTCGAAAGCACTCTTTTAAATCGAATAATTATCAGAACATTGCTGATAGGGTAGCTTGAAGAAAAGTCTTGTTCTAATTGTGAAAAGAGAAAATATATTTTTTTTATTTCTCGTAACTTACCTGAATAGTAATTTGAATATTTTTGCTACAGTATCTCCAGAACCTAGTCTGAGTCTGAGGCTCATTAAATTCTGTCAGAACAGTCCAAAATTTCAAAAATGAGAACGATATATTAATATACGCTCTTCTGAATGCAAAACATCATAAAATCACTGCAAACTTTTCAGTTCAACTTAAGATTTTGCAAAATTATGTTTTTTCAGTTTAAAAATATTTCGTATTTTGAGCATGAATCGTCATGCCAAATCAATGTTGCTCGTTGTAATTTAAATAAATATTACTCAAATTAAAATAACCAATTTGATTAGATTTACATAGACGCATTAAGAAATTTATTTAAGAAAATATTTATAATGTGAATCCGTATTATGCAATTAAATTGAGAATTTAGCTTATTTGCACAAGCTAGCAAGCAATAAATTGTCGCTGTTAACATTTCATAAGCTAAAATAAGAGAAACTCTATTTTTAAATGCGTACGATATATTAAGTTTTTTTAAATGATAAAATGAAATTCCTTAACTTGAATTATTTCGTAGGCAGATTTAAGGGGGAAGCCTAAATGTTCAAAATATAAAAATCTCTCAAAATAACACGCTTGCATTTGCTTAACGTATAACATCGCACTTAATATTGCCAATTTTAAAAATAAGCAAAATGTTTTAGAAATATTGAAATACTTTGTTAGGATTGAGCTTATTTCGGGAAGTTCGTATAAGGGTCTCACAATTCACTTCTGAGATGCGCAGATATTTGAAATTATCCCCAATTAGCAGTATAACCGAACTGGAACAATAGAAGAAACAGGCAATTTTATATCACATTTACAATATATATAAAATATTTACTATTAACAACATAGTTTAGTAAAAAAATGCTAGGAAGCTCGTGTACTTTTCTGGTGTTCAAATTTCTCCGAAATTTCCTCAAAAGTTTTTCCTAGTGTTTCCGGCAACCAAATGTACAAAAATACCAAACCTAAAGTGTTGATTAGTCCTAAAATTATAAACAAATGGTCCATTGTCACCGATTCCATTAGGAATGGAAATATTTTAACAACTCCAAACATAAGAATGTAGGCCACCGATACTATGACGCCTCCAAGTTTGCCTCTAACTTTAACTGGTAACAGTTCACCGATTAAAGTCCATGGTATCACTAGGTAGCCAAATGAACTAAAACACACATAACCCAGCACTAAGAATAGGGACATTTTGTTTGTACTTTCAGTCAGTTTCGAAGCTTCTGGATAATTTGCGGTAACATTTAAACCTAAAAGATGTAATGGAAATGGGGATAGTGTATGTAAATCTGCATCTGAACTAGATGTGGTTGTATTAACAGGAACTAATAGCTCTGGAGGTAAAGACGACAAATTAAGACCAACATTCCTAGACAATACCGATGAATCACTTTTGAGAATTGAATTACTTTGAAAGTTTTGGGAAAAGTACATATTAAAACCACATCCAAAACTAGTTACAATCATCCCAAAGGCAGAAAAAAACATCAATTTCCGCCGTCCAACTTTTCTGGATATGAGCGAAGAGATTATTGAAGTAACAAATCTTATAGTGCCCAACAAAACTAAAGCACCAAATCCATCCATTGTGCTATTAGAAATTCCACGGAAAACTTCTACCGCATAAAAAACAATAACGTAAGCACCTGAGAGTTGTTGAAAGAGAAATATAATCAACAGAATTAAAAGCGGCTTCCAAACAATCGGCTCCTTGTAAATATTAAAATTCTTTTTGATCCGAAGCAGTTGAGATTTTTCGGACGTTTCATCTTTTGTCTTTCCTGTTATTTGATGTCTGCTTTCTAATACCCTTTTGTATGCATTTTCAGCAATCTGAAACGGAAATTAATGACAATATTTTACCAATTGTCAGCAGAATATCTTACCAGATTATTACTGTATATCCATTTCAATGAGCGAGCGCTCCCGAGAGTATCATTTTTAAAAACTACTAGCCAATACGGGCTTTCAGGTATCCAAAAAAGTGCAAAAGTGGTAAATAATACCAAACAAAAGAAGATCTTGGACATAAGACGCCAGTCGAACCAGAAGCCTAAAACCGTATCAAAAGTAAAGATTTTATTCAATTTTACTTGAAAATTGTGTCACCTAAAACGCATGTGAGCAATATTCCAAATGTAACAAAAACACTATTCAAGGAGAGCAGCATTGGCCGGTACTTTGGATGGGCGATTTCACTCACATAAACTAGAGCCACTGTTGTTAAGCCTAAAACAAGAAATGCATGGTTAGATATGAGTTTTAATTGCCCTAAAAGTAGTTTGATTTTAAATGGTTATTCTAGACTTTTGATGTTTTTATGTATCTGGAAGCACAGGAACCTCTGAAATTGAATAAAAAACAATCCAAATCAATACTTCTGATATTTGGAGCTTCATGGCAAAAAAAACAAAAGCCGAAAGCTGTCTCTGAATACCAAATAGATAAAAGTAAAGAGAAGAAAACTTACCAGAAGAACTAAGAAGTCCTGTAAGCTCATGTTTGTCTTATGTCTATTTTATTCTACTATGAGTATTCCTAAACTGTTTCCTTTACCAAGTTTAAAGTTCAAGATCAAATAACAAAACACGCAACTAATTACAAGCGTAATTCATATTATCAAAAGTGAACCAAAGATCCCTTCAAAATTGTTCTAAAATTTTTTGATGAAACGTAGCCTTTCAGAACAAGATTATCATTATACGTGAAAAAATATAATAAAAATAAAATAATTGGTGTTAGTACTTTATTCCAAATCAAAATTAATTCCTGGGATTCAGTCATTTATTGTCTCTATTTATCAATTAAAATACGTTTCGGTGTATTTTTCCACCATCATCAGTTTTTATGTGTAGCGTTGTTGCTGCTTTAAGCCTTGGCATAAATTTGTTGGCTTACATCGAAAAATGTATGCCAAGGCACACATAAAACAACGCCACACATAAAAACTGATGATGGTGGAAAAATACACCGAAACGTATTTTAATTGATAAATAGAGACAATAAATGACTAAAACTCAGAAATTAATTTTGATTTGGAATTGAACCACAGTCAGGAAAGTATGTACAAGTTAGTACTTTATCAAAAACTGTACCATCCTCAGCAGAAGATTAAAACTGATCTTTCTAAAAAAGTCTTTATACCAACAATAATAAAAGGGTTTACGGTTTATATGTATATTATATTAAAAGGAACAAGCATTCAAGATGTGAAATTGAAATTTATTGAATGTAAGTCTGTACATCTTCTGGAATTGAAGTCAAAATCTGCTAATAGTGAACAACTAGTGGGAAAAATGAGTGTTCAACAGAAAATTTCCAAAATTGAAAAGTGGAAAACGTTTGTAAGTATGAAATTGTTGAAAAGTTTGTACCTATTTTTTGCAATTTCTTGAACGAGCCATAAAACTATTTAACAAAATGAGCATTATAAATATCGTCAGTGCATTTTGTGTATTTTTATCGCTAATTGAAACCTAGCTTTGTTTTCGACTGAATTTGTTTTCAACAGATTTAAGTGTATTAAGCAACTTATGTTTTGCCTTATTTCACAGTAGGCCTGGGTAACTCAGTTAATTTTTAGGAGTTGGCGCAGTGCTGCGGAAATGGCTTGGTGCGCCAACCCAATGCACCGGTGCAGTAATTCAGTTCCGTTGCGGGGATAATGTTGATGATTTTTTTACTTGTTTTTAGATTTATTTTAATGGTAATTTATTATTTATATTTTTTAGTTAATTAAATTTACTTAAAAATGCTCTCAACCTTAAGGTATTTTCCGTGAAAAATTATGAAATAAATTTCGAATCCTTCGTCGCTTTGTAAAAAGTTTTGAAGTCCCTATCCAGCTTCAAATTTGGTAAAAATCAAATAATTTTCTATCAAAAAACGAACAGAATCAGCGAAAGCTTATAACATATTATTTGGAAATCTTGTCACCTTCATTCCTCTGAAGACCGTAGAGTTTGTTAAAAAAATTTGGTATTTTAGTTTTGACTGAAAAACGCTCTATTTTGTTTCAATTAAAATACTGACGATCTGGAGGTTTTTTGCGCTAAAAATTACAAGATAAATTTAGAGCTTTGTGAAAATTTCACAAAACCTTTTTTCAGCGTCGAATTCGGGACAAAATCGAAAATAAATTCCTCCCGTTTCTTCTCGAAAACCATTAGGGTTTCCTCCAAAACCGATCACAAAACTAAAACTTTTTAACCGAAGACTCAAATAACCATTATTTTCTGGTGATTTTCCTCTCTTCTGTCAGTAATGGGGTCTTTTCAGCCAAAAATTACAAAATTAATTTTGCCAGAAAATTCGCCTCCTTCATCGGTTCCCAAAGTTCCCTACAACTTTAGGAAACCCTTTTCAGCTGCAAATTTGGCACAAACACCAAATAATTTTATTCAGATTTTTACCGAAAGTAATTGAGAGTATGTTGAAAAACGACTAGAGAGCAAAAGTTTACAAACAAAATGGAAATTCGCCTCCCTAACCGCTCTGAAGATTTTTAAAGTTCTTTTAAATTTTCAGATCATTCTTCATCTTCAGGTATTTTCTGTGAAAAATTATAAAATACATGCAGACTAGCCTCCTTAACCGCTTTGGAAAACTTTTTTTAAGGGCAAAACTCTAATAAATATTTCTGGGTCTTTTTACAACAATATTTCTTCGAACTGAAAAAGCAAAAGCTTATAATGATTTATTTGGAAAACTCTTAAAAACTGACATTTCTTCAGTTTTAGGTCCATATTAACATTTAATCAATCAAATTATTACTGTAATTCTATTAAATATTGAATTAAACGAGTTACTTACTAGTATTATAAAAACTTTGCCTGGAGGTCTTTGTTAACAAACTTCTGTGAAGTCTTTAAAAATACTAAAATATACTATATTATATAACTGTCGAAACAAAATTAGTATTTATTTCAGCGTAAATAGGTACCGATGCAAAGAAGTGTTGAAAAACTCAATTTAAAAATATAAAATTGATGATATCGCAATGCAAAGATGATTTTAGTTTTGCTCATAGTAACTAAAAGTGAGAGGATAGTGAAATTTGATGGAACTGTAATTAAAAAACGCTGTGAACCATGTGTTTCTAATTTTTGGAAATAATTGAAAAGTGTTGTTGAAAAATATGCTTAACTTTCTTTTCCTTAATTTTTGTTTATAAGTTATTCAATATAAAAGAAAATTAATTTTTGTATTGAAAATACAGTTTTGCAAGAAAGAGTGCTTATTTGAAATTCTTCTATAAAAGACGAAGGGCTCTTGAGTTAATTTCCATGGTAAGCAGGTTTTAGTTAAAAATTCAAATGCGTTAAATAGTTTGATAAAATCAGAAGAGTTTAAAAAATTATTGGATGGTGCAAAGATATTCTGCACTGAACATGAGGAAGATTGCTAAAGATTTGAATATTTATAATCAAAATATTTGTAAAGAATTTTTGTCCTATTTATACCAGAACACTTTTCAACTGTATCTTATAAATCGATTGCCCCCAGACTTCTGTTTACTACTATGATTAAATGTATGATCGATCACATTCTAGTCTGACAGTCTAGTTTTTAAATTTTATCAATTTGTTTTAATCACATTTTAACAATTTACTGACTTTTAGACACTAAATATAAACTTATATTATAAAAATAAACTTAAAAGATTCCCTTTACCTCCACTAAATCCTGCAATTATCCTGGCGATATAAATGCACCAAACATCGGTAGCAAATGCGTGTAAAGCCCATGATACTAAAAACGGAAGAGTAGCCAAGATACACATTTTCTTCCTGCCAAATCGATCCATCATAGGACCTATACTTAAAGATCCAATTGGTAGAGCAATTGCCACTATGCTAGCTGAAACAACCGTTCATTGAACGAGGCAAAATATAAAGGTTTTTAATTTATTTTAGCAGTTAGGACTTATGTTTATATATTTTATATTGTAATTGCTGTTAAATGACTTCACTTAAGTATTAAGCGAATGCAACAAATCTAATACTAGTCAAGATAATTGATAATACACATTTTTAAAAATTTCTTTTAACATTATTTATATTTTCGTTAATATAAACCCATTACGATTAAACCTTTTTCTATCAATATTTTCTGCCTACTCATTGACCCACTTTTTTATTTTATTTTTTTTATTTATAATGTTTACAAACATAATGTGAATTCAAATGAGAATTAACAGAAAAGTACTTTAGTTTGAACATAGAACACCATCACACATATAATTATTGTGTTTCTGTTATTAATATTCAGATTTAGCTGTTTAGATTATTGGGATGTTCTTTATGTACATTCCTCATATTGTTTTTAGTTGGCTTTTTACCATGATATTATTATGAGCAAACAAAACGTATTGGCGTGTAGCTAGAGTATATAGAAATAAGTATACATTTTCTCCAAATAATCTAAAATACTTTCATCCTAACAACATTGTTTTATGCCAAAAACATCCTGTATATTATATCTATTTTTGATTGTACTATCTTTTAAATCTGCAGTCTGCTACACATAAGTCAACATATATTTCGAACGATTTTGAGTTTCCAAGAATTTTCTTTTTGTTTAAACTGCCAATCATCGGTTGCCTTAAGTTTAGATGAATTTTGATCGATTTATAGCCAGCTCACACAACATTGATTGTAAGTCAAATAGTGGTTACATAATAGTTTACGTGATAAACAGTTTCATCTGCTGCACTGTTTATCATCCCATTAAAAATTAATAAATATGTTGCTAACTGTCGGTAAACATCCAAAATGTATTACTAATAAAAAAAAAGTATTGACTATCAATATCAGATGTAAAAAAGGCGTCAGATGTTAAAAAAAGCTTTCTTAATACAATGATACAATTTTTGAACAACAATGACTGCTATTAGTTAACGTTTAAATCGTATTTTAACGTAAAGTCAATAATCGTTAAGATAAATAGGGTAGCAATGTATAAGACGCATTAAATTCTATTCTTGGCCTTCGAATACTTGCAATTCAATAAATCTATAAAAAGTATTTGTTAGAATTTTTCTATGAAATCTTTTCAATTTATTGTTTTGAAACAATAGTGTTAAGTAATGCGATATAAATGTTAACAAATACTTGTTTACAGTTCGCTGTATACAGTTCGTCTTTTCAAACGTTTTCTTTCATTGATGTAAGCAAGTGCAGAGTTCCACACGTGTTGATCTCAGGCACACCCATGACCGGTACAAGTCTATTAAATATCACTTTCTTTACAATTTCCGTAATAATTGCAAGAAAACTTTGGATGAAAAGCAATTTTCCTATTTGCCAGAAGAGAGTTTGAGCGTGCTACTTTAAACACATTGTTAATTTCTGTATTTGCTAACTTTGTTAGCAAAAACAAGTATATTTTCTCATTTTTACTACAATATATCATTAATTAAAAATTTTAATTATATTTTCTTACAAAACGCCAACGTCAGATAAGATTTTTTCTAGTTTTTTTTCAGTTTATGTTCGTGTTTTCTATCATGGTATCATCGAAATTTACTGTTGCACACAGACCAGCAACAAATCAATATTGAATTCCAATTTCAAGTTGGATTAGCTGATTAAAACAATATTTCTCCATCAACCAAAAGATTTACTTGATTTTTAGTGTAGGTTGAAAAAATATTTGTAATTTCCAAATGTTGATCCTGTATCCACCAAATTTGGTAATATTTAAATGTATGTAAGACTAACTAAGCATGAATCTGCTTAATACACTATAAGACGTCGCAGTTAAGAAAACATATCTATTTGAAAGTCATCTGATATTTTCATTGTAATATGTAGACCAATAAACAATTGAAAAAACGAAGTTCTTATAAAAGAAATTATGTATTCTATATAAACAGTATGAACAGGTCAAATTGAGAATTTGCTAGATGTTTCTTGATTTACCGGTAGTGAATAAAAATAAAATTGCTCTATTGAAAAACAGTTTGAAACATATGGATGATAATTTATATAATCGAAGAAACTAGAGGACCGAAACCAGCTGATTCAACAAAGAAAAATGTTCCCAATGTATTTTCGTATATTAGTATGATTGTCCAAAGGCGTCCAGCCGAACTTATTGAAAATGTTTAAGAAACTGTTTGAGGATTATGTATGAAAGAACCCTTGTATTTGTACCTCAAATAGTTCAAATTTCTTCTTCGAAAATTGTAAGGTGACGATTTAAAACAACTGTGGATTTAAAGTATTCATATAATTGGAAAATGTAATTTATTAATGGTGAAACTTTAAGACGTTAAAAACGTTAGTAAATTAGATCTGTTGAGAAAAAAATGTAAGCAACACGAGCCAGAAGAAACATGTCATTAAATCTTTTAGTGCATTGCGTAATTTTTATGTATTTTCTCATTATCGACAGTTTATGTAAACTAAAGCTATTAAATTAAATTACAAATTTTTGTTAATGTCATTTTGGCAAAAGTATTAATTTAGTTACCTCGAATCTCGAAAGTTTAGGAATATATTTTTTTAGGAATATAATTCAACCATTTTATTGAACCAACTTTAATTTTCCAATGCTAATCTGCACCAAAGTAATTAATTTTGGAAATATTGGCATTATTCGCAGAGACGGATTAGACCTTTTGGGGGCCTAAAGTGTCAACTTGCGATGAATTTATGCTGTTTAAACTTTTTGAACCACCGATATCTAACATTCTGTGCTGTATGGAAATTCGGAAATATTCGGTGCAATCAAAATACGAAAATGTTACAGTCTTGGAAAGTTTCATGCGGCTTAAATTTAATTAAAGTCGTATTCCGGGCAATCAAAGAAGAAAACAAAATAAGAGGAAATTCGCAGGATCTAGTGCGATCCGAAACTAAATATATTTTATTTGACATCAAAACCGTTGTTATTTGTGAACACAAAGATTAAACATTAAAACTGATATTAAACAGTAGCGACAGTCTAAAATCAATATCTAGTTTTGCATTTAGATAGTTATTCTAAATGTTCTAAATGTACGTGAAGAATCAAAGGTACATCAGCGTTAACTTTCTAAGATTAACAGAATTTTGGATTTTAAAATTTTTAATATTGTTGCTTCTGTTGAAGCGGCGGAATTTGCTACGACCCAAAAATAATTATATACGGGGTGGGGTGTTTGATTTTACATCAGAGTTGCTGTTATTTGTAAGTACAAATAGAACTTTGCATCTTGAAAAGTATGCTGAACAGTAGCGGTAATTCCAAACACATGAGTTTTCCAACATCGTTTAACCCAACACCCTGTATACACAGTGGTCATACATTTTCGTTAAGGCAACCTTGCAGTTTTCCGTTTCTGAAGTAATTCTAAATATTAGAAATGTGCTGCGATTATTAAATGCATGTCAGCTTTAATTTACCAAGATTGTGAACAGGATATTGAATTTACAACAATTATAGGTTTAATACCAATTGTTTGAAGCAGTGGAAAAACAGTTTGCAGAATTAGCAGCAGACACAATTAACGCCACCCTTAAATAATACAGGATGTTTTCTTTCACATCAGCCATGCGGATTTTTGAGACCATAACAACAATTGTACGTCTTTGAAAGCATTTCAAATAGTAATGACTGCAATAACCTGATAATGACCCTGTATAAATAATTCCGCAATTTTCCTTGATGATCATTATTTTAGTTGTAGTTTTATTTAAAATTCAATACACACCTATCCATGATGCTTGCGATTTATCAATTTCAATGTTACTTCCCGACTCTTGAAGCTGAGGTAACAAGACTGCACTAAAGGCCATGTTAATTCCGGGTTGTATGACCAAAGTATGTGCTATGCAACAAGCAATAATCTAGAAATTGCGTGCTATTTAATCCGATTTTATAATTAATGGTTTGACGATGGCCCTTACTTGTTTCACGGAATCCCTCCATGGTAAAACCAACGCTTCTTTATCATTGCTTTCATCTATTGATATTACGTTTTCTTTTAATTTATCTGTTTCATTTGCAGCAAAATCTTCCACATCTTCCCCTTTACTCATCTTCAATTTGATTAGTTATCAGTTAACTTGGGAATCTAGACAACAGGCATGCCTAACCGCAAACACTGCGAACGTTGAAAAGTGGCCAAATTTAGCACTGAATAGACACTAATAAATAATGGCTGCATCCACTTCCCGAAACGACACAAAGCAAATTAAGTACAAAGATCGCTAACAAGTAATAATAAGAATTAAATATCAACATTTATCTCTGGTTTCTGAATTTATCTTGAAACATGCCACTGAACAGACTGTTTATGGAGTACTTAACGTATATTTGAAGAATTTCCTTTCTTTGATCCTAAACTCATATTTTTGGATCTTGCACTATCATGTTGACTTTAACAATTTCCACTAATAAGCTTTGTTCGGCTTGGTCTGGCATATAATTTCACATACTAATTATAACTGCTTTTAAATACTGTGGTTATGGGGTTTATTAACATTATCACTGCTATCAATGTAAAGTGTACTGATTTTTTTAAACAATCGAATACATAACTACCAGGGTACTTCAAAAATTCAGTCTGGCTTGTTTATGTACTGTTATTGGGATGAAATGATTTGGCGGTATAAATCAAATGTTCTTAAATACAGTTTTATTCGTATTCGCGTAGGTATCTTCTAATCAGTTTGTTGAAACAGATAATTTTATCAATATTTGCCAGATGATTTCAACTGGAATTACGAGCGGGTCTGTTCGGTTGATGGTACTTCACGAATACGTGAAATAATACACACAACTTACTATAATAGATTTCTGCAAACGGTTTTTTTTAAATATAAATCAAGCATCAAAAATATAATAATGCTTTAACTCAGATAATTTTCACTGTTTTTGAAACTACTGAATAAAACTACATATTGAGTACTTTATGCAGACGGATAACATTCCGGTCAGAACCTGAACAGTTGAAACCGATTGAAAATAGGCAGTGGAGGTGTTTTATACGACAAAATTAATGTTTAAAGTGCCGATTTTTTCTCAAAAAAAATCATTCATAATGATAAAAGGCTTGAAAATCACATGGAGATATTTAAACGAAATTTACTAAACTTTATACGATGCTCCCTTTACAATATGCCCGCTCATTTAAAACCTATTTAAAGAAAAACATATTGCCAAGCTGTCGTTTTAATTATAACACTTACTTTCAAACTTTAACTCAAATTTCTTGTTGTATTCCGTTTCTCCATTTTTGGAGTTTGAATTTTATAGTTACATAAACTGTATGGAGCAAATCGGAATCACTGTTTATATTCTTCTTTATATGAAATATGAACCACTGTTTGTATTCTTCCAGTAGTTAAAATGTATTTTGCAAACACTGTTCAGTATCTTCTAGCGATGGTACATACATACATACGTCAGTAGCTAAAGTAAAGGTTACAAAAAATAAGATATTTTAATATGAATAAATATAAGAAAAAAGTTAAGAATGTTGCTCTCACACGCTTATCTAGTCTTCTTCTGAGATGAGCTACTGGACTTTGAAGCACTTGCATCCTCTTACTAGACTATTAACAAGGATTTATTTGGTCGTATTTAACAGTAGATTCGAAATTTTTGTTGTCGTGACTAAATGCAAGCGGCATTTTCTAGGTGGACACAAAAGCAAATTGTGAAGAAATATTGTAATAAAACATTGGAAAAATGAATACTATAAAACTTTTATAAAGTCACGACGGTGATCACACATTCAGGTGCATAATTGTTCACAACCATGTTAATCTTAGCGCGTATTTGTGGTTAGTGTTTGGATTGCGCTCTTCAAAACTTAAAATGATTAACAATGTCAAACATGCGTAAAGTTTACTTTTCTTGGGGAGACTATCGATCGGTCACATCTTCCTCATGATCGACGTATAGAATATGCGGTTTGCTCTTTATTACAAGAAAGTTCATTCTTTTGAAAAAGGAAATGTTGTCGAAGAAGGTGGAAGTTATCTCAATTGAAACGATGATTTCTGAAATTTGTGTTGATTTTTATAGAAAAAAGCACCGAAGCCAAACATGAAAAACCAGTTAAAAGTTCGGATCTTCAACTTCGTTTTCAGTCACAGTTGAAGCGAAAAGCTGTACCATTCTATTAACTTTTCTCACCAGAGAACTTTTCTTGAACATCTAGCTGGTGGTAAGAATCAAAAATTCTGGAATAGAACAGAAACTAATGTTGTAAAGTAAGATTATAAAGTGAAGATCTGTTGGAAAACTCATGTAATGAATTACGCTTTGATATGGAATATATTTGTAACACTGTTTTGGAACCTAAATTGAAAAACAACATTTTGAAAATTGAAATTTATGGTTTCCTCTATTTTCAAGTAAAAATGTTTGTCATTTGTTTTTGTATATTTGGCAAATTCCTCGAGGCAGCATCTCCAGAGAAATAAAACCAATTTTGAATCATCCTTTTTTTGAATTAATTCCTTTGGGTTGAGCCTGAGCAAAGACGAGTTTCGAACAGTAAGAAGAATCTACAATCACATCAAATAAATAACAAAATATCAATGATCTTTATAGTAAAATTGCAGGTTTGCCATTAAACTAGAGTCAAAATTACAATTTGCTTACTTCAACTTAGTTTTAACCATTCGCACATTACTGTTAAACCATCCATATACATTCGGAAAAAATCTTTCAGGCTGTAAGCTTCGAGATTAGTGGACATTTTTTAATCCCCTTTGAGCAGGAATATATTTTGCTGGGCTTCCTATATTTAATTGTAATAATATTAAATCATTTTGTGACCGTCAGTCCATATTTAAGGATGACAAATTTTCAGAAGCTTGGGGAATAGTAAAGGTGAAATGGCGTTTGGAAAGGCATGTTGCGTAACGGCGAAAGGTCTTATGCATTAAAGCTAAACTGAACCTTTAGCCAGTAGGTACATAGACAAGATGCAAAAATATCCTAGGGCAAAAAAATTGAACGCATACAGCTTAGGAAAGAGCTCCCTAGACGTTGGCATCCCGAGAAAGCGCAGGGTGCAAATTTACGCCAAAATATTATTTAAACAAAGCGTCTTCTAGAGAATGTCAATCCTTCAAGTTTCTACTGGCTTTACTTTGGAAATTTGATTTGAAAGAGTCTGCTGTTGCGTAAAACCGTTCAATTTTCAATCAACATTTAGGAAGCTTCCTAAATACGAGCTCGCAAAATTCAGGAATTCATGTGATTTGATTTAATTTATACGACATTTAGAGTGCCACTCTTCTTTACTGAACGAACAACTTCAAACTTGTGAAGTATTTTTCGTTTCTGAAAAATTTATTTTCGAAAAACTTGATGCAAATGTGTCCCGTAACAGTTGTTTCAAATCCTGCTCAACATTTTCTGAGCGATGAGTAAAGCAACAAATAATCTACCTAAGGATAATACTACCAAAAACTTAAATTCAGCCTGTTCAACTCAAAATAAAGCTTCCTCAAAACATCTGAAGTATAAAAAGTAACACATTGAAGAGTGCTATTTGTAGTGTCTTTATTTAGCAAAATGTTTCCGTTGTGGGAATAAGAAATATAAAACTTAGAAAGCGCATAACCAGCAAATTGCAATTTATTACACATATATTATATCGCCTTCTAGAAACGACATACATAATGCATTGCATATGACATTAACCAGACACTAATAATCTGGAATACTGTTAAGAAGATATACCAGAAAATGAAACGCTACGAAAAAATGATATAATTGGAAAATATTTTAATACGGGGAAATCGACAATTTTTTATAGAAAAGGTTACTGTAGACGTAGGTTTTACTTAGGTAAAATTGCAGCATTGATAGAGCAAGCAATTAATAAATATTATCACCAATCATATACTATTGATTCCTACATTATTGGAAAACATATTGGCTAACGAGTAATTCTCCTGCTAACAAGGGATACTTGCTTTTGCTGGCCAAAACACAAATTTATTTACCACGCTCTTATGTATCAAATTTTTGGTCATTAAGGCCTTAAGCGAAAGATCTTAAACAACAGTCCCCTTTTTGCCACACCTACAATGTTATTTTAGAGCAACAGCTGAACATCAAATAATTTATTTTTTTAAACATCACGAAAAGAAAAAACCAGAAATAAGACCTACGACCACCACTAGAAAAACTATCGTTCTCTCCTTATATATTGTTACTTTATTATAAACAAGCTGCTGTATTTTTTACTATTTACGAACTATTTCTGTTATTACGCTGTTGCGCTAGTATTAAACTAGTCTATTTAAGTGCCCCACAGATATTATGGTATTTAAGCTGTGCTATTAGATTGACGTTCAGCAAAGAATATTAACGTAATCAAGCGTTTCTTTCTGTACAAAATATTTGGTTTAAAAGCAAGTATTCTCAAGAAGCATCTTTTAGTCCGAGTGCCTGTGTAGTTTACTTCTTGTTCTTCTAGTGCCTACCCGTTACCGAATGTTAGCAACCATTCTAGCAATGATAACTTTATTTGTCGCTGCTCTGAATAGTCCCGTGGTGGATGTTTCAAACCAGGTTCTTCAGCCAAGATAGTCGTCTTCTTCCAACGCTTCTCTTGCCTTACACTTGACCCTGTAAGATCTAAGATGCATTTTAGTAGTTTGTATATGGTTTCGTTTCTCACGATGTGCCCCAGATATTCCAATTTTCCACGTTTTACTGTGTATATTATTTATTTTTCTTTATTTAGTTTTTGGAGTATTTGTGTGTTTGATATTTATTCCACCCAAGGGCGGATCCAGGGGGGCTCATGAGGGTCATGACACCCCTTGTGCTGAGTTTACAGCGACAAACGCCAATTTTCTAACTTTATACACAACAAAAGTCTGAATTTCTACTACTTGATCCCCCCC
>NW_026018611.1:11314404-11314796 GCF_020466585.1 Dendroctonus ponderosae | reverse complement strand
CCCCCCTGACTCGAAAGCTGAATGCGCTCCTGATTCCATCCATGATATTGTGACTGACACTTTCCCGAGCACCAAATAAATACCGAAGCAGGGCTACATTCCTACCACGTTTGTACGATACACACAGCACAAGGAGATACAAATGGAGCAGGAGTTAATTAACTGAATTCGAGAAGCTGCTTGATAAGGTGGATTAATAAGGAGATTACACAGGCACTAGCTTGTTTGGAGTTAACCATTCCAATGTTTGGTGTTATATGGATTATTTATGTAAACATCAAACTACGCAGAATTCGAGGTTATGAGAACAGGTTGACATTTCGAAAGTACGTTCCGTCATTCAACGATTCCTGTTGAGTTGACCGTTTATCCTTGTCTATCTTATTGTCACT
>NW_026018611.1:11268323-11314354 GCF_020466585.1 Dendroctonus ponderosae | reverse complement strand
AAAATAAAATGTTAGCTTTGCCACCCTGCATCTTAAAAACAACGCGGTTTTCAATTTGATATGTTTTAATTCAATGTTGATGTGTTTTGAAAATAGGATTGTCAATSGACGACTCAAATCCTGTTATTATRAACAGGCTCACTCTCTATATTTATTGTAAAATCGCTAATATAAGACCTTCGCATCGTAATATAATGATATTAATTGACTAAACATTTGCTACCCGRAACAACGATGTAAATTAGCGATTTGACAATTATTTCTAAAAAGATATGGCAATTTTTTTATTTAAATTTTTTTTATTTAAAAAATATAGCAAAACAGTGAGATCATCAATTCCCGAGATMAAATRTATTAAGATTTAAATAAATACATGCACTCAGTGATGCGASTTATTTTATGTGCCCTTGAATGTACCAGTTTTCGGCATCAGTAGAGTGACAGCTTTCGGTCGAAACACTGAAGATGTACGACGCTAATGCTTGCGAAACATTACCAGTACTTATACTGAAGGAATTACACTAATGAAGAATTCTACTGAAAACTGGCATATTCTATGGGTATATTTGCACCTAAAGAAGTAACATCCGATGCTATTAGATCATTATTGATTGGTTTTTAATACATTTACAAAAAATCCTCTTCTTAAAGTTATTTCTGATTTTAAAAGGCGGTTTTGCTTGCTTTGAAAATTAAAAAAAATGCGCCAGTTTTCTATTGCACTGTCTTAATATTTTGCTTCTCTACTAAATCCGGAATGTTTTATTTCATTGTTCAGTTATTTTAAAACAGTTTTTTTAATGTTTGGTACAGTTGGGTCATAATTTAGTAACTGTAGTTTTTATGTGAAAATATGCCTATAGAATATAATATAAACTCTTTAAACAAAATGGACTCTAATTAATCACAGCTCTAGAAGAAGAAGGCAATAGAATTGTGCATACATGTATGTATGTGTATGCATTAAATTTCTGAGTAAACAAATTATATTTGTAAATATTCGCCTACATGTTTCACTATAACTTAATAATTATTTAATTTTAAAAATCTGGCATTATTCTAAATGTTTATCTACTAGCTAATCAAATGAAAGTGAGTTAATCCAGATCGTATTAAGATATGCATAATTTATTTTAAAGTCAATATTTGATTAGCTCAAATATTCACGTCTTTGGTACCATATACAACAATGCAAATTTTATGAAACTTAACACGAAATTCATGTTAATGTTTGCTTTAGGTTGGGTGTCTAGTTGAGATTTAATTTCAAATGACCTGAAAACATTTGCAAATGCAATCAACTTCTCCAGGACCAGTATTGGTTTAAAAAGAAATAGATCATTGCTGGCTACGTATTCATTGATCAAATTCAACAAGAATGCGAAAAAGAAAGCAATCAAATTCGAATCGGAGACCTTCCATGGCATATATACATATAATTAAAACAAGTGACGTAATTGGATTTTATTGCTTTAAGCTTAATGCGATATTTGTCTGAGTTTTAGCACACAAAAACACATGTTATCTGACTGAGACTAGGCTAGAACATGTTTACTCGTGTTAATGAAGGTCACAGGGTTGTTACCCATCAGATGTGTCTAGTATGATAAGATAATAATAAAAAAGTTCTATAATTTTTTTTCTAAATTTAAACATCTACAAATGCCTCATTTCGCAAAAAGCACATTTTGCTCAAATTTTCCTGGAAAGAAATAAATTGTATGAAATTTAAAAGTTTTTAAAACTTAAGTTAAACAGAAGACAATTTTTAATTAGTTAGGAGCAACTAGTAGTTTCATCAAACAAAAATTTCTTTGCAATTTTTATATTCATTAATCAGCCTTGACATGGAATAAATTTGGGAAAATGTGGCTTCTATGTAATAGTATTGAAGGATTTCACAAATATTAAAGATTATGCAAATATGCACATATTATTATGCTGTATGTTGTTAATAGCTACTTGCAGGTGTTTAGTTTTATAATTATATTATTCGCTATTTTTCTGCAAACTGAATGTTTGACCCTTTTCTATTTACTTGTTTCGTCCCTAAATAATTTAGAATTAGTTTGAATGTAGCATTCCAATGTTTAAACAAATTCGCAATTAGTTTGCTTGCATAAGTGGCATATCCCGTTAATGGCCAATGAGAAAATGAATCATATGGTAGAATGGAAATTATGAAAAATGATAAGCGTTAAGACTGATTCCACACTGACTAGGGAGTTGGCGTTTTATTGTTGCTAAATAAAATCGGTTTTACTTTAGCTTCGGATTAGCGCTTAGTCGAATCAAGACGCGCCGATGTGCAAATGCTCTGTTCTCTCATAGTTTCGTTTATGAAAAAGTCGTTTTAATTGGAAAATGTGGTTATTAGTTTCGCTCTAATTGTTGGCGAATTTGGACATTTACTTTTAGAAGACAAAGGTGAGTTTTTATTTTTGTTTTTTTCGCATTTGATAACTTTTTTCACAAGTTTTCTAAGCAAAATTTTATTTTTAATACTAATTTTAAATTGTGCACGTCTTTGGATGATGTATCTAAATATATTTACAATAATACCGACTTTCAATGGTTCTTTGTCGATAGTCCGACGAAGTCTATAATCTTGGAAAAACTTTTGTGAAATTTAAAACAACCTTTTAAAGCTTTTATTTGTGACTACATTTGATTTGTTTTTTGTAGTAGATTTGTTCAATGTTAATATTATATTCGCTTACTGAAATTTACAACCTGCAATCATTTACCTAGATAAAGGCAAATTTATATATCAATACCAAACACAATATAAAAAATTAATTTGTAAAAGCCATACGTTGTTAATTTTAATAATTTTTTCGAATACACAATTTTTTATTATTAGTAAATGCAATTCTGCTAAGTAACATAGCTTTCTTTAGCTATCGACGAGCAGTAAAGTAAATTCTTCTTTAAGGTGTTGACCATGCATATGCAGGAATAAAATTTAAATTTAGCTCAAGGTTTACTTTTTTCTCAAATATTTGCTGGATCTGAATAGCATTTCGAAAAGTTATTTGCTTAGTGAATAATCCGTCTCTTCTTAGTTAGAAATATTTCTAGATTTTATAATATACGCCCGTTTATGACCTAAATACATATAGTATATGATTCAAGATATATCAGAATGTTAAATAAAATGCTCATGTATTTTATATGTCCTCCGGCAGAAAGACCGATTGGGTCGATAGCCTTTTTCTATAGGAAATAAAGATTATTTATATATATATTATATATATGCTCCTGTATACCTGGTAGTGTCAAGTACTGCCGATTTTTTAAATATTGCCTATTATATATTGAAAATAAATGAAGTTCCGTGTGCATTGTTTTAATCCAACGCATAAATGTCTTGCGCGAAAAGGACGACACAATTAATATTTCATTTATAGTAGGATTAAATTATTTAAGTAATGTTCTATTTTATTTGTTATTTGCTGCACTGACTTAGTAGATGTAATAAATTCAGTTCAAGAACTCATAATTCTTTTATAAAGCAGTATTATAAGAACCCTAACAACAATATTATACAACCAAGTTGCCAGCGAAACTACACCTAACAAAACCAATAAAACAATTAATCATATAACATAATGCACAGCTCGTTTAAGGCTAATGATTAGTTTGAGCGATAAGGGTTTATCTTGTAGATTACAAATTTTTCTGATAATTTGGATGATGAACGGTGTTGCTACAAGTTTTTCGAGATATTCTAGGATTAGTTCATTGCATAGCAATTATGTTCTACAATCAATCAATATTCGATCAATTTTTTAAGCTGCCTGCGCATGTTGTACTTTGGGCTTTTCCATTTTACTACACGTGCTTTTTAATTTAATATTATCCGTTTATATTTTTTTATTACTATTACAAAATAAACAACATTGTTTGTGCTGTTCACAGGAACTTCAGGAGGATGGACCCGATAGGGTAAGTAATTTTTTTATTTTAATCAGTTATAGGCACCAAATAAGTAACTTTAAATTAKGCYCACTTTACAGAGAAAATTATTATTTATKTTATTCAATTTTTATTTATACAGTTATTATGTTTTAAACMTTAACTGYTTAAATAATATTAAGTCMTTACATTTTGATATTTGCTCATATTTGAAGATGTACATATATACAAGGCGTTTAACATATTTTTSAAACAAACAGTTACACACATATCGAAAACCAGTTTTATAAGTTTTCAAACAATAGTGTGAATATTCGARARMGAAAACATTTTAAGATGTTAATACTTTATATAACWGTATGTTAAAAAGMAGTRAATAAATATTTTCTAAAATCTTTGTACATGTCTATGATATACYATATACAGGGKATTACATATTCGAGGTGTTAACATTGAGATCTCGTAAACCGTAATAGAAACAAAGGTAGTTAAATCARGGAAAAGTTGGGCATTTTGGTGATTAACAAARTATGTGTTTTAAAAGTTGAAAAATTCCGACTACTTCTCCAAATAAAATGAAACTGTAAGTATGGCTCTAATTTAAAATTAATTGCTGGTACGACTGACAAGATTTTTAAAGGAAATAAACTTAATCAAWTTKAATAACTAACTATTAACTATGTAGCGATTTAAGAAAGTAGTCAGCAAATAGGTACTAAAATAATAATGAARAGATTAAAGTTTATTGACTATTTTTAGTGTTCTAAATATTAAGAAAGATGTCCTTTATGTGCAATATATCGCTCGATTTAATTTTTTGAGTCAAATGAMAAAAATCACTTTGGATTCTCTATTAARCATCTATAATTCAACTTTAACCATTTTCTTAAACATCAAAATGCGCAACTTTCCATMATTTAMCGGACTTCGTATCTCTAATGGTTTACGAGATTCCAATGCTAAACCCTCGAATTTATAATTTATAACACCCTGTATAATGCTTTTGATCACTAAGATTGGAGTCAACYTTTTACAGTAAAATATAGATTTATGGCATTCATTTGTGCGATRATTCGCTACTTTAAACGGCTTCAAAAGATTAATCTAATGGGGAATAATTAAATGTMTTAAATACTTTATATTGTATGCATGTGACCAAGGTTSAKGTAACAGGTTCTTACCGTGCTTAAAATTATMATTTTTTTGGGCGATAAAGATTGGAAAACAYYTTAAACGAAGTTAACCATCCGCATACATGATATACAGAGTGACAATTTTGAAAGTTACAATGTTATACTAACCGCACCAACCACCCCAACTCTACAATTGCATTTATCTAGTCCATACATTTAACTCCGCCTCCTTAATATATAGTTGGGTTCTAAAATTGTTTTCTAACTGTTCTATCAGTTCGCATTAAGATTTTTTAACTTATGACCCTGTATAAAACATATGCAATACTGCAAATAATGTACATGAAGCAAGTTGTTAATAAATTATATTATAACAACGTCCATATTAAACGTACATAAGACACCTAAGAATTTGCGGAAATTGTAAGTAAAATAGATTTAAAGATTTAGTGTGCCATTAACCACACGAGTCTGCTATACTTAGCAAAATATATACAAACCACGAAATTCTTAACAACACAATAAATAAACCTTGCATGCTAACAATGTGTGTGGTGGTCCTGAATTAAATTATGTGGTTTACGCTAAAATTCAGATTGCGCTGCTGATAAATAGATTAGACTTACTCAGATTTAAATTTTAAAATTGTTGGTGTAAATCGCTCATCGGAAAACAGCGAATAATATCCATAAAACCTGCTATAAAAGAAAAGTAATTAAAGTAAATTACTACAAACAACAACAACAAACAAATTAAAATTACAATCGTCGTTGATCTAAGGATTTCATCTAACGTGTTATGAATTTATAATTCGAGATGTCCGATTTGATACTCATCGAAAAACATAGGTTGTTTTCCTCGAGGAGTTATCTTCCAAATCTTCTCCAAAAAAAGTTTTGAGAATTAGTGGCTATCTATATAAGGCCATGTGAATAATGAGACAAAAACTCTCAAAAGTTGATAAAGAATAGATGTGCAGTTTTCCTTTTGTTCTTTCAGATTGTTGTTTTCATTCAAGTAAATTAGCTCAGATTTTAAACATACAGTTTCTTGTGGAATTTCGATTGGCTAAAATAGTAGCAGCTGATATTTATTTGCAAAGTGATACTTCTTTTGAGGTCAGGGACTTTTCCATTCCGGTGACACTGCATTTAAACTGACTGTGCATTTAAAACAGGTTTCGTACTTTATTATTAAAAGTTTTTATTTGTTCGGACACAATTAATTTCTGTCATACAATGATGATTGTGAACCAAATCGATACCGCATTATAAAAACAAAGGGCGCAAAATTACAAAGCAATGAAAGTAATTAAGTAAATATCTAAAGAGTAAAGTTGGAAATTTCCTTTTAGCATAATATATCCTCACTTAAAAAATTAGCTAAAAAATTCCTGCTGCGAAAATGTTATTTGACAAACTTAGCCAAAAAAATTGCACATGTAAAATTCACATCATTTTCATTAAAACGCAAATAAAATGCAAAGAAAACTTAAAAATAAATTTGAAAAGTAGCATCATGCATCTTAAAATACAGCTCAGCTATATGTAATTTAATTAATTTAATCTGATGCAATCTCATTCTTTCTGTGCTTTAACTGTAATTTATTCGTTCTACAACAAACAAATTCGCATTTGTTTCTTAAATTGAGTTTTAAAAAAACCTTGAAGAAGTCATTGAGGTTCGATTTCATTTTGGACGAACAAAAGTGATGTCTTTCAGTTTAAAGTATTACTTCCATAATTGAACTTTACAGTCTGACTTGACTCTAAAAACAGCATTTTTCCTCAATCATTAGCCGAAATTGTTACATTTAAATGAAAACTTTTGTCACATTTTATGATAAATATCGGCATTTTTTCCTTTATCAAAACTGTTCACTTACTTTTTTAGTGAAGTTATCTGAAAATTCTAATTCCAATGTTTTTATTTGAATAGCAATTAGTGGTTAACCATAGCAATGAGTGCAGTTGAAAACATAGTTTAGTAAAATTCAAACAATGAATAATATTTCTTCATTATTATCACTCAATCATTGGCAAGTTTTGATATAATTTAATGTATATTTGTTTTTCGTTTTATGTATGAAATGTATTTGTTATTGTTAACAGATTTAACATTAAAGTGCTGCTCATTGTCACAACTCTCGTCGTTTTCGACTTTCGTAATATTATTTAAAACATTGTCATTCAATTGTCTTTTTTAACTGGTTCAATAAATCCAACAAGATAATGAAATGACAAAATTGTCTTCGTTTGGAGTGGATCAGTTACCAAAAACATTTCTTTACTTTCGGTATAAAACTAGTTGAGGTGAAAATTTTCAAAATAGTAGACAAGAAGAGAATCCGAAGATTTTCAAATGAACCATTACCTACTTCTCAAACATAGGTTCGACTTGAAGCTCAATTTCCCGTTATCACATTATTTTTTTATAAAAAGTTAACAGTATTTTTCATATACGTGCACTAGTTTTTTTTAAACTATCGGCCTGCGTTGAGCTTTAAATATAGGTAATTTAATAAAAATCCACTAGTTTTGAATGTAAGCAATACTGCAATAAATTGTTTAAATTAAATATGTTCAATTCAATGATATATGTTGCGACTATGACCAATACATATATAGATAAGCGATAAATCACATCTGTCTCATAGCTTGTATAGTACCTACATGCAACTAACATTTTCAAATTAGAAATAATCTAAATGGCACCACAATATCTGATAACTTTAAAGGTTTTAGTTAAAACTCCAATAAAACTGCATTAGGAAAGATTTGCAATAAGTACAAAGCAATTATGTATTAGTAACATATATGTATCTGATCTACTAAGTGTTTATTAATTCGCAACTGATTGCATCCATTGGGTTTTATCGTTCATTGATTCAAGGTAGTTGTTTGCTCAGATGGCGAGAAAATGTAATCTGGTATTAGCAGAACAAAGATTTAGAGCAGAACAAGGCGGTTGTTAATCGGACGACAACCTAATTACGTACAGAGGGAACAATGAACATGGAATAAATTTATTATTGTCTAATAATATTATAAGAGTCATTTTTTTAAGTGTGTGTGTTTAGATCAACTCGTGTTTAAGGCAGAATTCATTTGTACTTTGCGACGGATGAGCCTGAAAGCGCCTAAACGCCTCTCTCTCTTAGAAATATTTTTGTTTATTGTTCTTTTTAACCAACGATATTACTTTTTTTTTGGTGCATCAGAAGAATATATAATTGCATGGGTAACTGGGGCTACTTTAGAATTTTTTTCGTTTTGTTTATTGTCGCGTTGACAAAAAACATAATCCAAAAAACCCAAAATGGCAGACACGTATTTTAGGGCAATATATCAAACGATCATTTGGACAGTCTTAAAATGATGAATCTAAGGAAGTCTTCGTAAATAAGAGCTTATAATGTACAGTATTTTTAAGTAAGTGTTTCAGATCATATTTGTTCCTTAGAAGATATGTTACTAAAATTAACAGGACTATTAGTGAAGGGATGATTTAAATCTTTAACAAACTATTTGGCTTGTATCAGTCTGCTACAGTTGTTGTTGAAAAAACTTATCCAAAACCGTTCATTCCAAAAAATATTTCAAATGCATTTTATGCTAGCGACATTTGTCGCTTAAATACGGACATTTCGGTTGAAAAATATTTTTTTTATGTAGCATTGGAACTGAACAACCGATTTAAAGTTTCGACTATTCTGGACCATCATCCACGTAACTTGTTAATTCGGCAAAACTTTGTGAGACCAGAAATGATAAATCCATATAAATCAAGAAATTAACAAAAAATTTCGACAATCAGTTGAACTATTTGTTAAGAGACTGATTAGAAAGTTGAAGATCACAGTTGAAAAAGTAAATACAAAAGTGTTTGAAGAAAGTTTTGGCAACATCGGAGTCCCTGTTCAAGATTCCAATGACTATGAATACGAGTAATTGAAAAACTGGTTTATGACAGTATGGAAATTGAACTGAAAAATAAGATGAAAAATACCTCAATTTTATAAAAAGACACCGCACCGGAAAAAATCAAGGGGAAGAAATTCATCTGTGATTTACACAAATGAAATCAAGAATACATACAATAAAGGCTAGATGTTCAAGGCAGTTTTTCTTCATGAATAGTAGATAATAAAAAATTATGAATAGTAATTATTTTGTGAGAAGGAAGAATTATTTGGAAAAATACGTCTTTACKAACAACACTTTAAATTTGTTTTTTTATGAAAATAATAAACAGTCTAAAAAGTATTATAAATAAGTATGTAAAAAATGAATAATTATGCTAAATAAGCAACACCTTAACTGAACTGAAGCTTGAACTTCCATCCGTCCTCTAGTAGTTGCCTGAGTGTAAAAAGTTGGTCAATAGTGGAATTAAATTCCAATTTTCAAAGTTAATGAGCTCACACGGCCGGGCCGCATAAATACGATAGGGGATCCAGTAGTTGAACCAGTCTTAGTCGGAAAGCACGGGAGATCACTTCGCCCACTGCATCATCGCCTTTGATAATGTCTACCGCAGTTGTGGACGAAACGTCAGGAAGAAATTCCCATGGACCACGGCTTCAAAGCCCGAAAAACATTTCTATATGGGATTTGACCGACCGTGAAAGCCTTCATAGTCTGAGTGGAATTAAATTTCCTGAAACCCGCCTGATATTCATCCAGGAGGCCCTCGGAGTATGGACTTTGTAGGCCGTATTGATAAGTGGACTTTTTTGTGGATTGGTATTATGATGCTTAATTATCATTTTGTTGGTATTGTCCCCTCTTTACAATTACATTCAATGAAAGCAATTAGTTGCTTTAATTGTTTGTATAACGATTCACCTCCGTATTTTCATAGTTGATGGTATGTTATCCGATCCAGGAGCCTTTCAGTTTTTTCTATGGATGGTTCTTCTACAGGGAGATCTGTCTGGTATGCATTTTCTGTGTGTTTCGGATCGGGTTCTGTAGTTGGCAGCATTTTAAAGTAGTTTTCCTATGCTTCCAACTGTGCGTGTTCGTTGATACTGATGATATCCTCATTTTCGTTTTTTAGTGCCCTATATAATTTCCTAGAAGCTGGTTTAGACCTATTTCTTTGGACCATATAGTATTTTCGACGTTCATATTCTTGTTTTCGTCTTTTTATGAACTTCCTAGTTTGTTTGCGAGAGTTTGCATATTTGTCTCGGTTTTCAGGTGTATCGTGCTGAATCATGGCTTTTCTAAAAGTTTCTCTTTCTTGCAGTTTTTGTTGACACTCTTCATTAAACCATTATTTAGTCGATTTCTTTTTGGTCGTCCCTACTGTTTTTCTGCTGTTTTTTATAGGTTGTTCAATAGTTCCACAAACGTTAAACATTCAATGTGCAATTTTCATTATCAATGAGATTCTGATCCAGTTTCTGTTCGTATTTTTGGTGCTCTGCTGGGTTCTGAAGTTTATTTATGTTCCATGGTGTGGTTTGGTTAGTTTTTGGTTTTTCTGGCTCGATATTCTGATTTGGAGTTTGGCTTTCACCAGAAAATGATCTGTAGGTCCTTCTACTCCTCTAAGGCTTCTTAGATCTAGGACACTGCTCCCATGTCTGGCGTCCACCACAACATGGTCAATCTTGTTACGGATCTCCTGGTCGTTGGATACCCAGGTTTGTTTATGGATGTCCTTATGAGGAAACATTGTGGAGTTTATCAGCATGTTCTTAGCTGATGCTAATGCTAAATTCTATTAATCTTACAGTACCTACGTGGTAAGTCGAAAAAGCGAATGCAACAATTTCCAGTTCTCATAGAATACATACCTTTTCATTTGCTCAAAAAAGGTGCAAATTGTACATAGAAATGTTCGAACTTCCAATTTTTACGTGAAGAAAAACAAATCTATACGACCTAAAGCCGTGACTACTATATTTCTCCACTACTTGATTAATAGCAAGTTTCGCCAAAGCTGCCTCGAATAAATTATGTTTTTAATCAAAATCAATGTAATGAAAACATATTTTTGAACAATTAATTGAAGCCATTAAGCTGCAAGCTTCGGAGAAGTGATTTATCGGATCCAGTCGAATAACCCATATGAAATACTAATTATAATGCAGCTTTTAAACATTTCTAAGTTCTCACATTTGCACTTAATAGACACACGAGTGGTATAGAGGTATGTTACTACGAAAACCAGTAATTTGGGTGAAGTAACTAGGTTTTCAAGCATTGATAAAAATGTAGTAGTGATAACAATCAACGTAAGAAGGCAAATGAAAGAATAATAACATAAAGAAACATCGCTAGCAACTATTATAACCGTAGTTTTTAAACGGAATAATGGTTTGAGCAGAGCCCCAATTAAATCTAATCAAGTAAATAAACTTCTTAGAAAACCAAAGAATACCCAACAACCTACATTAACTTAAAGAGGATTATTTTAAAAGCAATAGCAATTTAAAGGAGGTACTTTTGCACTCAAAATATTTCTTATATTTCTTAAACAATAAGGTAACTTCGCATATAAAAAGTTGAACAAAAGAATGATGTTCGCTTTAACTGAACAATTGGTGATCGATGATCCATTGAAAAAATAAGCCGCTTCCTGTAAAATCTAAATTAAACATAAGCTAATTGAAAGCGTCAAGATTTATAAAGGTCTTGCCGACGTTTCTAAGTATTCTTATTACTTAATTTTAGAAGTTCTGTTTGATAATTTTTAAAAGTCTTATTTGGTTTCAGAGCCAGCTGTCTGAGCTTATTGTAAGTACGTTGCCTGGAGGTTCTCACTTTTTCAAATATTTATACCATACTTACTCTTTTTTTTGTTAAAGTAAACCCGCTACAGATAACTCCATTGATGCAGCAGAGGAAAAGTTCAAAGATACCAAAGATGAAGGACTTCGGGTAATGATAGCCAGTTGCCACTCACTAAGCAAATATGAAGGCAAAAGTTTAAAAAATGTGCTTCCACAAGTAAGTCTAAACAATATTGCTATCGAAGTTTAATAAATTGTAAATTTTTTTATTTCTAGATTTTAGCATCACTATTAGCAGCTAGTTTTCACATAGGGAATGGAATCTCATTAGCTTATTCAGCAGTATTAATCTCACAATTAGCCGAACCAGACAGTCCAATTAAATCCACAAAAACACAGAACTCATGGATGGGTAAGTCAATTATTAACATAAATATGTAGATGGACGGCTGATTCGATATAAAGGTACTTGAATAAACCTTCATAACACAAATATACAAAGTGAGTACTGAAAAATTTTAGAAATACTAGAAGAAAATTGACAATAACCATTAGACTAATTCAACGAAATACCCTTTGTGGAGTTAGTTGTTGATTTTTAGTGTTTTTCTAATTTTTTCAAAATAATTGTTTATTGTATACGGGGTGTTACAAAAAGGTTAGCCAATGCAATGCAATGACAGGTTTGCTTTCCAAAATGAATGCGAGTTTATTTCATAATAAATAATTAGTAATGATAATTTTATTTTTCAATGTGGGCCACCGTGGTCGACATACACGGTGGTCAAGTTTAGGGTGTAAAAATTTCCGCTTATTTCGAATAACTAGTTCCACTAGTTACATCAGAAATTTCTGGTTGACCATTTCTCCAGTTCAAAAATTCAAGTTTTTTATTCGTTTGGTTGTAACTTGTAGAAGGAGCTAACTCGAGTACTCTGATGCTGCTTAAAATAAAACAACATTTATGTATTTAGTATGCCAAATTTATATTTGTCAGTTCAAATTTTCTGATGTTTTATCAACAGAAAGTCCCTATATCTTAGTGTTTTCGAGATATTTTACGTTGAAACATTAAGTTCTTCAACAAAGGTGTTAATCTAATGGTTCAATGCTATAAGATTTTTATATCAAATATTTTGCTGTTAAAATTACTGAGAAATTTGAGTGTAAAATTAGTTAATTTGGAAACTAATAAATATTGGAATTAATTATTTAATTTGTAAGTTATCGGACATGCTGTATTAATTAACATTAAAATTGGTATGAAGTAGTAAAAAYATTATTTTATTGTGTCAAAAATTACAACGTGAGTAACTACTGAAGCTYTTTTACAATTTTTCAATTTTGTCCTGCGGTTTCTCATAAAAATGATTCACATTTYCAWATTAGMCTTTAGTTTTTGAATTTAATGTAACCATATTAKAGRGTCTTCCGTTAAAAAAGCGCTTGATATGAAACTTTTTTGAGGCTTTTGTATAGAAAATGTAATTTGAAGATAAATCCTCGAATAAAATGGGCCGCTTACAGGGTTGTCGTACACAATTATATACCAAAAATTGAATTTAAATAATTAATTTTGATTTATTAATGGCAATTACACTGCCAATTGACAAGAAAATTATACCTCGTTTTATTATTAGAGTACGTTTTCGTTTTGACACCATCATCAGAAGCGATATAGGTGTATAAACTAATGCGAGAACTGGATTTTTACATGTGCAATTTTAAACGCTGCAATCCGCAGATTAATTAATTCAAAACCCAGGAATTTTGAAAAATCTATAAACATTCCGCACSAAAYGACTTTATTATTAAGGAATTKTATGTACGTTTAAAATACATTTTTTGCTTAAAACAACATCAGTAATGCKYTTCTTAAATGTATACATATTTTATAAGTTATTTGGGTTMAAAAAAAAACTAAGCTTCCAGCTGTTTAAATGTTGAGCAACTTGATGAAATAGAAATATTAATAAGTTTGTGGTATTTCTTAAATTATATCACACACTATCTAAACACTATTGGAAACAAATTGTTGGAAAACACTGGTAATGCCATTATTTTCTTAAAATTAATACCGCAATGAAATAGTGCTTTAATACTATGGGAAAGATAGAGAGTTATGGATAAAACAAACAAGCAAAATTAACGAAAACTAAATTAATAATAAAGTGATTAATTAAGAAACATCTGCTGCGCTATAAATTAGTAAACAACAGAACTAATAAGATAGAGGTCAATTGTATTGAACATTTCTTGCTTTTAATCGGTCTGACGACTAATCGGCCACATTAAAGTTCATATGTAACGCAAGAAAGTGTAAAAATGTTTTGAATTTGGAAAGCTTTTAATAACTTTTAAACCCTTTAAGTTTAGTTACTTGATTATTAATAATATTTATATTATGCAATTTTAAACAAACATATATTGAACTTTAAGATAGGCAAGTGAAGTAAATGCTGTTATTCATATTTTATATTTATTTTGTTCATCTAATGGGCAACAGAAGTTTCAACTTAAATATTCAAAATATGAAATCGAAAGCGATTATTAGGATTGATGCTTATCTCACGATGATAATTAAAGAATATTTTTAATAGTCAATATTTAAGAAAAAACATTGGCTTGTTACATTAGCATATTTTTGGTTGTTATTCTTTCAGCGAGCGTTCTCATAGTGGTCATTCCTCCAGCTTCCATCTTCAGCGGTATTATCATGGATAATCTAGGAAGACTAAACTGCATAAAAATAGCGGGAATTCCAGGAGTTGTCGGCTGGTCCATGATTGCTTTAGCCAACAATGTTACTACCATTATTATTGGCAGGCTTTTGGTAGGAATTTCTTCAGGTAATGATGACCACTTTCACGCTTTTTCTTACAAATATCAATAAACAATGTCAAATTATTGTCATATACATAGTGGTCTGACACTGTTTACTTTTAATTTTTTTCTTAGATAAAAGGCTTTGTTTGCAAAATATTTGCAAGAAACTAGAAAGATCTTAATTGACGTCAGAGCTGAAAATAATGTCTTTAATTTTCAGCCTTACTCGATCTTTTTTTACGTATTAAAAGTTGTACGCGATATATTTTAACACCCTGTACTATATGGTATATTTATGTATTATTTGTTACAGCTTGGGGAACCAGTCCGGGCATAGTTTATATCACAGAAATTGCAAGTTCGAATTTAAGAATGTCTTTGATGGCTATTGCACCAGCATATGTTTCACTTGGTAATTATTTAATTTAACTGTTGGATTTCTGTTTCTCTACCAAACGGTTTATTTAACATTTAATCAAAACTTATACGTGGACTGCAATTCGTCAATAAAAATAGAAAAAGTATAGAAGATTGCGTCCCGAATGATACTTAGATAGAGAATGTATTACGTGTGTTTATACCGGATGTACATATCATATAGAATATTTTATATGAAGTGGACTTTTACACTAAAAAAATACTTTCGTTTTTGTCATTAATAATTTTAGACCGTCGCTTTCTGCATCCACAAAATATTGATAAGACAAAAGTGAGCAGAAGGAAGCCATTTAAACAGATTTGCGTATGTTGGGCACTTTTCTCTTCAATGCGCACGAAAAATGTAAAATAATTATAACTTCTGATTACAATAAAACTCTCATCCGTTGAAGTGGAGGAATTACAATCAAAATTACACATTTTTCTAGTTTTAAATCTTAAATTTATCACTTTGTATTTTGAAAACCAATCGGTTATCTAGCAATATGTGGTAGGATTTTGTACAGACATTTTACAAACAGCCTGTATATTTGTAGATACTGATTGCAGCTCATATTTCTCATTTACACTGTACACCAGTTTTTCCTAGGATGCTATGAAATGTTGGAAAGATTTTTGACACACTGTTTCATAACTTAATTTTCAAGTTTTTGATTAAAAAAGGGAATAAAATGGAACTGTTTGGAGTTAATTTTGATGTGAATTCATAATAAAGTCCGACATTGTTTTACAACTGAATAAAAACATTGTACTGATATAGACAGCATATTCAAAAGCAAGGTTCAATTAAAATTCAAGAAAATTCCTTTAATTAATCTATTGTTTCAAGGAATGGTCTTAACATACTTAGGAGGTTGGTATCTCCATTGGAGAACCTTAGCTTGGGTTTGCAATGTATTCATTATTGTTCCTTGTTTGGTCTGCATTATTATCCATGAAAGTCCTTCGTGGCTAATTTTGAAAGGTAAATACGAGCAGGCAAAGAAGAGTTTGGAGTGGATCCACAAGTATCAAAAACCGCCTGGAGAGGTAAATATTTCCCAATAAATACCAGAATAGCGCAAAAATGTAAAGGTCATCGTTTGTGTGCTTCCAGCAGGAAACGTTTGCGGACCTGCAGTACAAGATATTACATGAAGAACAGCAGAAAAAGAAAGAAGAACAGGAAAAGCAGAAAAACCAAAAAGGCGTCAAGTTTATCATTCAAGAGTTCTTGAAACCTACCGGGTGGAAACCACTGGTTATTCTGACGGGCTTGTTTTTCTTCCAACATTTTTCTGGGATCTACATTACCATGTTTTACAGCATCAGTTTTATTCAGGTAAGGAATTATGGAGCTTGCTAACCAAATATTATTTGGTACTATTTAAGCAGAAAGCTGACATTGTGCTATTTTATGTGAACTAAATTTGAAATTAAATGTTGAGCTTAACACCCTGTACTATGGAAATAGACCATTACTGATGAATTTGAGAATCTGCAATTGCTTTTTAACCCATTCATTACGGATCACACTATATAATTCATAGGCTAACTACTGGAAAAAACTGATAACTAATTTATCCGCTTAATCAAGCAAGACTTGCTTCCAATGAGTGTATCCAATAATTTGTTGGATATTTCAGGAAGCCGGAAGCAGCATTAATGGATACTTGGCCTCCATACTGATTGGCGTAGTAAGATTAATAATGTCCATGATGAGCATTTATATTTTAAAAAGGTTCCATAGAAGATCTTTAATATTCATCAGTAGCGGCCTGATGGCATTAAGCATGTTTATTGCTGGCTTGTGGACCATGTGGATTCAGGAAGGTAAATCGATACAAATAAACGATAAATGTATCTACATCGATTCGATATGAGACTCATTATGAATGTGTTTAGCAAGATGTAATGATGGTTATTATTTCCAAGGGAATTATGACTACTCCTTGGTTTACAGAGTGGACCAAATTGGACTCATTTTAATGGACATTCCTATTTCTGCAGATAGATAGGCGAAAACTGATGTCAGTGTCTGGACCTCGATTTTTATATGAAAAACTGTCAATATTTCCAACAGTTTCAGGAATACAAGATCTTTTGCAGAAATCTGCCGTTCTGGAATGGGTCTTTTTTCACTTTTTACCGAAACAGTTCCAAAGCACTTTATGACGAAGTATCCAATAATGTGACTTACATTTGCTTCTCTGCATTGGTTTTTACCAATTACTACAGCTTTTGCTGTAGACAATTTTATAGGCAATTCGAACACCTATTGTGGGGAAATGGTTCGTTCTTGTTGGCTGGATGTTTGCTTGTTTTGTTTTCTAATATGTAATTATTTTTGAATATATAGTTCTTCTTAAATTCCATTTTATTGCGATGTCTTCCAACGGCTTTAAACCTGAAAATGTTAAGCCTTTATATTTCCTGAAATATTTGAACAAAACATAGAATGTGCAACATTTTGGAGACGTAATTTAAAGTTCAAATCAAATATGATTAAATATGCAGAGTTTCCCATTTTAATAAATGCGTATTTTTTAAATCACTATGAAAGTATTGGTTTGCCACAAATGAAGCTAACATTATTGGGTTCTACGTAAAACAGTGGTTTGAAATGTTCCCGCAGAAACTAAAAAAAACACAGGAAAAAAGTTAGGGAGCCTTTCAAAAAGTGCATATTTCAGCAACAGACCCTAATTTAGAGATACTGACACGGTTTTTGTCATTTTTTGTCGTAAAAATCGATGCTCAGACACCGACATCAGTTTTTGTTCATCTGTTAGAAAAATAGGAGTTTCCATTTAATAGGGTCCAATTTAACCCACTCGGGATAGGGATAAATTTGGATCAATCTTAACGCATTAGTAAAAAGTCCTGGATAACGTAGATCAAACAGTCGGTTTTATGTCCATTATTAATAATAGTGGAAGACATTCGCATCATTATAGGGGAAAGTGTTGTATCTTTTCCTGGTCCTTGATTTAAAAACCAATCAAACCATTAAGCTCTTCAAGTTGCTGAACGTTGCAAAAACGTTTATCAGCAAATGATTACAGAGACAACTTGTTCTACAAATTCAGTTCCTGTTTTGCAAACCGGTATTTGTTCTTTAAATACGAAAATTTCGAATATCCGTTTACAAACCGATCGGTCGGGAGCTAACATTGAATTGATTGAAAGCTTTGAGCAACCTCTACCGCATGATCCACTTAAGTCGTCAAAGCAGCAAAATCCTCTCAATCCAGAAATGGTCAAGCGGCACGCAAAAGTTCCATTGAGAAGGCCTAAAAGAGGAAATAAGAAACGGAAAATCAAGAATCTCATAGATAATTTACGAAATAAACATGTTGGAACAACATTTTTTGAAAAATCCGGCCAGAGATCTAAAGACGGAAAACGTTTTCGAGAAAAGTTTGAACGCAATCGGTCACAAAGTATCCGTTCAAGATTATTCTAGCAATGAAGATAAGTATTTGGAAAAATGTAATCGGGAAGAAGGTATGGGATTAGAGCTGACAAGAGCTATGGAGAGTGCATTGGCACAAGCAAATTGAAATAAATCTAAATTCATACATTCACATGGTGAAAATCAAGAAAATATTGAACAGTTTGTAAAAAATTAAGAATTTTTAATTTATAAAACGCGTATCAAGTTTGGACACTATCCCCTATAACACTCGATTCTTATGGAATATATTTTGGATTAATGGTTATTATGAGCGCCTCCTGTTAAAAAATAAACTAGATACTATCAAAAATAGTTTTATTAATTATTGCGTTTTATAGGAACAACGAATTTAAAGTGGATTCCTGTGGCTGCACTACTCTTTTATGTGGTGGCTTCAACTGTCGGTCTTCTTCCAATACCTAATATGCTCATAGCCGAGTTATTTCCCCTGGAAATTAGAGGAATCGGATACTCGATTAGTTATAGTTTGTGCTGTATACTCATGTTCATTGCTCTGCAAAGCTACTATGGAATGAGTGACTTTTTTGGAGGCGCAAGTAATCTACAATGGTTCTTCGCCATCGTTTGCCTAGGAGGAGCCGTTTACTCCTACATATTCCTACCGGAAACGTTTGGCATGAAACTAGCAGATATAACAGACTATTTCAAAACGCAATTTGTATACATTGGACATAGTCATAAGAAAATGGGAACTGAATCAGAAGCACAGGAAAAAATGCTGAAAGATTCGGCGAATAATAATGGAAAAATCCCCCAGACTGTGTAGTAAATTAACATTTTTAGTTCTAATTTTTCAACTGTGCATCTAGATTTTTACATAGCATTTAAGTGAAGGTCTTAACTGTAAGGTATCTAAGGAGGAAATTTGAAGTAAGTGTAAATACGTATGGTTTTGATGATTTAATGATATACGTATGTTTTTTTATTTTGTTGTTTTTATTCTTCCTTTCTTGATTTGTCTAAAGACATTCGTCTTTACTGTATCTTTCAACTAGTTCGCTATCATTATCTTTTGGGTGGTTTTAATTCACCGGTTTCTGCTGGAGTTTTCGAAGAAATACACTTCTGATCCTATATCCAGAAACTATGTATTTGAAATAAAAATACTACTTTATTTGTAGTCTGATTTACTTAATGATAGTACTTAAAGCTAAGTGCTTATTCAAAATGGTCCAATTGGTAAGGGTCACTATTGCGATCTTCTAAACCGTAAGGGTTACAAAATCGATTAAGTTAGACAAAAATTATCAAATACTAGGTAGCAGCCAATAACAAATATGACGTCATTTATTGGGCACTTTTGGACTTGGACGTCATTGGACGAATATCTGACGACATAAACACGTCATATTTCGGACGTTCTTATCGACAGTTATGGCGTCGAGTCGCTTCCAATGGCATGCGTGGAACGGGCAACCACAGATCCCGTGTAAATTTGATTTGGACTAGCAACTCTCCATTTTTGGTAATTTTTTCGATAAATGAATTAAATACTTGTTATTAGGTACAGCTAATTTTTTATTCTTGTTTATTATGAAGAAATTTTTAGTGTGATTCAATTGGACAACTCCGGCAGGAATGGCTTGCCACGGTTAAATCAAAATGACTGACTAAAGAGAAAAGTATGTTGGTCACCCGTTAAAAGTTTACTTTAGGAATGTTCTAGTGAATGGGGACGAAGTAATATAAGTATATCTATTTTTTAAATCGTTTATTATATCTAGTTCTTAGGTTAACTTGACACAATTATATGGTAGTAAACAACATTTTTATTCCGTTTATGTTCATTTTATATAGTAAGCCCCCAAATCAGCATTTCTACAATTCACCGTTTTTGAAACAGAGAAAATCTGTATGTATCAGAGCATCTGTTTTTATTAAAATTCACCTTAACGCCTAATTACGATTTTGCATTCGTCATTTTGGGCGTTTTTATGATTGGTCATTAGACGTCATTAGGCCTGGTTACGCTGTGTTCAGTTGCTCAATTGAGTTGTTGCCGCTCTCTGATTTAACGAGTTATAACTCATCGGTTCATGAGTTATAAGTCATTTATTAAAGCTGTACGAGACCCGAGACTGTAATTTTCAAATCTAAAAAATGGTCATTAACATCTGTTCCTAGTAACATTTTACTGCTTTGTTCAAGCAACTAAAAAAATTAATATAGATTTTCCCAACAACAGAACTGAGTCCAAAGAAAGTCGACGAGTTTTATTATAAAATCGATTTCTTAATTTTCTTGCATAAAAGATTCAGTTTACAGTAAAACGTTAGGAAAAACGCGGTTTTTTCGTTTAGAGACAGCGTTGTTTAGAAATATTGACCTAAAAGTGAAGAAGCCTCAGTTTCCAAGAGTTTTCCAAACAAATGATTATAAACTTTCGCTTTTTTAGTTAGGGGATTTTTTTTTGAAAAAAGAATTTGAAATTTTTACAAAGCTCTAAAGTTACCTTGTAATTTTTGGTGTAAAAAAGGCTTCCAGATCGTCAGTATTTTTAAGTGAAACTCTACAAAATAGAGCGTTTTTCAGTCAAAACTAAAAAACTACATTTTTTTTAACAAACTCTACTGTCTTCAGAGGTATGGAGGTAACGAGATTTCCAAGTAATCTGTTATAAACTTTCGCTTATTCTGTTTTCTGATAGAAAATTATTTTATTTTTGTTCTAAATTTTTATTCGGAAATATTTTGTATCCAACACACAGACTAACACTGTCTGAAAAGAGTCCGTACCATATGGGTATAAAATTCTTTAATAAACTAGAAAAGAACATTAAAAAAGTAAGAATTGAAAAATTGTTTACGAATAAATTAAAACAGATATTAATTGAGTTAGAGCCTTATAGTATTAGTTACATACTTAAATATGTAACAACAGTACCTTTTAGTATAATATGTCCTTTGTCAATTGTTTTTTAACGCCATTTCATTTTGTATTCTTTATACATGTGCATGTATCAGAATGTAATTTGAAATAAAGAAATAAATTTTTTAAAAAATCTAAGCTGGAAAGGGATTTGAAAACTTTTTACAAAGCGATGAAGGAATTGAAATTTATTTCATAACTTTTCGCGTAAAATACCTTAAGAGTGTCAACATTTTTAAGTGAAACTTTTGAAAATTGAGCATTTAGAAAAAGATTAATTTGACTAAAACTGGAAAATTCTGAAATTTTCAAGAAATTTTAAAAAAATTGTTATTTAAATGACCCTTAAAATAAATGTAAAAACAAGTAAAAAAAAGTCATCAACATTTCCCAGCAATGGAACTGAGTTACGGCGCCGGTAACGCACCGGCGCACCAAGCCATTTGCGTAGCACTGCTCGAACTCCTAAAAATTCACTGAGTTACCCAGGCCTAGTCCATGGAGCAATATAAGACCAAAAAAATTTCGTCATTGAGACCAAAAATGCTACCTGGGATTAGATGGCAAGTTAAGATCTTAAGACTGTGGCTTAATGTTGTTCGGTTTCGGCACTATTGGAAAAATACCAAACATTGCCAAAAACGTTTTCTGCAAATAAATCGAAAACTAGGGGTAAAGTTTAATTTTTAAAAGCTCTACGCACTTATATTAAATTTATTATTTAATTTATCGCTTTACTTTATGAGTTATCACCAGTAACTGTATTTTTCTAATATGTACCTGAATTGTTTTCTTGTTCTTTTAAATGTATATTTTTTCCGTATGATTCAGTATGATTTTATTGACGTACCAAGTGTTTACAATTGGTTTTGGGGGTAATGCAAATAAATTTACGCAGATTACAGGTTACATTTGCAACTCTAATAAAAATGCACTGACGTTTTAACTCTACCAAGCCAACTTCACTCTAACACAAGCTAATACAAATGAAACAAAAGTAATAAAAAACACAAATTGCTATAAAATCAGTCAATAATTCCATCAATTATGTTTGTCTCGCGTATTTTCATTGTTTTGTCAAGCATAATTTCCGAAACAAAACATTGCAATTCTCGATAAACGGCATTAAGAAAAATTAAAATTAAAAGTGCTTCAATGTGAGTACCCTTTTATTATCGTGTTACAAAAGAGGCAGAAAAGCCCTTGATTTTAATGATTCCCTCTATTAGTGTTCATCTAAATAACTATTGGTTTATCTTGAAGGAGGATAAGTTAAGAAACCGCCCTCGTATTTAGTGACGCATTTAATCAACAGAGCCATCTAAATGGCCGATGCCGAACTAGAGACGCGTTTACCAGTTTTCTTGCGGTATGACGTCAGTCGTGTCCATGACCCCAGAAGGTGGCGTTTATTAAAAATGGCGTCCATGACGTCATTCTTGGCTCCATAATCGTTACGAAAAGTAGGGACCGGGACCGCCGCACCCAAGACTCGAATTCGAGAGGGATAATCCGCGAAAAACGCTAAGAAAACCCCTTCGAAATTGTCCCTGAGTTGTGCCGGTTTGGTCTATGAGCCATCTAGTGTAAAATAATTAATGAGTAGTGTGCGGGATAACGAAAAACTGTATGCATATCCCCCAATGTATTCGTGATTCTGTGAGCTCCGTAGGATAGTCGAACGAAAGCCAGAAAAAAGGAGATTGAGGCTGGAATTTGGTAAGTTTCCTGCTGTTTATTCGGTAAAGGGTGGCTGTAGTTTTACGTAAACCGCATATCTATTGCTCATGTTTCATTGCAAACAAATGAAAAGCAAGAAAACCAGTTCCAGCAGGTGCACCGACTGTCATGGCGTCCCCCCTAATAGAACTGTCAGTTTCCTTTAATTTTATTATTTTTCATGTTTTTTGTGCATGTGAATCGTAAAACGATGCATGTTAGTCTTTCCTAGTTCGTACTCTAGTAGGCAACTCTTGAAAAAATTGATTTTTGTCAATGCCTGACGGAATAAACCGAGATTTCATTATAGGTGTGTCTCAAAAAAGTGAATCCTCATTTCAATAGGCGGGATAGGAAGTAATCCTGCTTTTAGTTATATTCTTCTATACTGGGATTGTTATATATTACACTAAGCAAATGTAGTTGGCGGTAGGTACAGCCTTGTGTCATGAAGGTAGTGATTTGTTTTATCTTGTACTTGGTTTTTTTTTAATCCATGGAGAAATCATGGGGTCATAAGCAAGCAGGAACAATCAATTGCAAGTAAATGTGACTTTGTGTTTATTATTTCGGATATCTAGCTCAGCTCTTGTGATCGTTTCCACAAAACGCTCCCAACATAAACCTCATTAGAACTGAGAACTGCCTAGTGATTGGTAACTTCTGAAAATGAGGATTTTTGTCTTAAAACGTTATTTAGAAAATTGGGGTTGTTGATTATGTGTGTATTTAATTTCTATTGAAATTTTTGTGTTTTTAAAGAATAAATTATGTGAAATTTTGCTCTGTTTAACTGATAACGCTATCAATAATGAGCCTTATGTACAATGTAATCCCTGCTGTAGACGGTTACAGATATTTATTTATTACAACCACAAGAATTTTGGGATTTCCCAGTTTTTATTTCGCTTAGAGTAGAATGTTTTCAATCAGCTTCAGCCTAGGAAGGAAAATTCCACAATATTTCCCCTAAAAATTATATTCATTCAAATAGTAAATATTAGGGTGCACGCAAATGAAAATCGAACAACCTGTTCCGGCAGGTGTACGATGGTCGCGGCGTCCCGTTTTATATAGGTATAGTCTCCTATACTGTCGTATTCTTTGGATTTTAACATTTTGCTCTTTTCTCTATGTCATTGATGACAAGTTGCACAGTTTCTCTATTTTACTTTGTAAACCCTTACTTTCGTCAATGCCTGACGCAAGAAATCAACATTTCCTTATAGGTGTGTCTCAAGAAACTGAATCCTCAATTCAATAGGCGGTATACGAAATACCTAATTCTGCATTTAGCTTTATTTTTCTACTGGAATGCACATTGTGGTGTGGAATGAAAATAGTGATTTGTTTTACCATATAGATGATTTTAAAACTGTGAAGAATCATAAGCTAATTAGCAAGCTATTGCTAGTAAATGTGACTTTGTTTTGTTATTTAGAGCATCTAGCATATTTTGTGACTGTTTCCACAAAACACCCCAAAGATTCGCACCAAGTTTCACGTTTGTCTATTGTTCTTTGAACTCCAATCGCTGGTTCTTGTAAACTCTTATTCTGTCTTACTCCATGTCTGACGCACTGAATCGAGTTTTCATTTTAGGTGTGTCTCAAAAAAATCTATCCTCACTTTAACAGGCAGGATGTGACATGTTATTATTAAGTTCAGCTGATTTGCGGTATGTACATTCTTTTACAATCAAGATCCTGCTTTTCCTTACCACGTTTCACGCAATTATTTTTTTCCGTAGAACAGCCAAAATGTTTGTTTTTCTGATCTTTAAAAATAATTTAACATTTCCGATGATAAAACGTCACTGTAATTAGAAAACGGCTGGCTTAGTGATTAATGCGTTCTAAAAATAGGAATTTTGAATTTAGTGGATTTTATTTATTATTTATATTCAGTTGTACTTAATAAGATTTGCTCGTTCTTGAAGTACCCTCAAGTCGTATTATTGATAACTCTCTCAATGGCATGTTTTATATACAGTGTTCTGCAAATGTCTGGCGGAACGCCGGCGCGTATACATAAAATTTTATACACTGAGGTGCGAACTTACGCCCAAATCAATAGTGAGTAAGTATTGCATTGTTGTTAAGTGTGCTGTTTTTCTGAAATTAAACACTCTCTCTAATGGAATATTACTTTTCAATCGATTTTCGAATTTCTCTTGGAATTCTGGAAAAGTCTTTTTGGGGCTTTTTTTTTCTAAATTTTACAGTTTTTAAGGGAATGGAGACCGTATTTTAATGAATTTTACTTAAAAACACTTGCACGAAAGCTTGCCTAACTTTTAATTCATCAAAACTGTTGATTATTCAATATTTTTATTACACAACATTCTAAGTTTTGAAAAAAAATGTTAGTATTTTTTTGATCATTAAGTAAAAAAAGACTTCCAAAAAATGTTGTCTAGAAATTAGACCGAATTGAATCCAAATTCATTTAAATAGTTTTTCAGAATTGGAATAGGAAATCAAAAATTTCTAAAAACTTGTAGTGTTTTACTAGGAAAACATATTCATATCAGTTTAAGAAAAACGGCACACTTGACCACAATACTCAATGGAAATTTCAACATTTCGAATAGGCGGTTTCCAAAATATCTCGCTTTTTCTAGATATTTTCTCTACACTGTATGTATAAACTTATTCCTTACTGTATTTTATCGTATTATTTAATTCGCTTAAATAACGACCAGTTTACCTGATAAAATGTCGGAAAAGTTATTTGGCTCAATTTGTAAATGTTTCAATGCACACATGTTTGGACAGGTGAACAATTATCAGGGTGTTCCCTTAATAGAACTATTACCTTTTTATTTCAGAACTCAGATTTCATGTTTTTTCACAGTCTCCTCTGTCTCTATTGTCATAATATTTGCAAAACCAAATGCTTAATCACACATTAAACGAAAAAAATGGTTGATCTCAAAGAAATATACCCATTTTCATAATCAATAAGTAGCATACAAAGTCAACCGACTACGTCGGAATAAGTTCGTTTCAAGTGCCTCAATCAACTTCATTGCACAACTAAGTTCAGAATGAATTGTAATCCCCCGTATAAAAAAATCAATGGGTGAGAAGAATGTGAACAAATAGAAATTGTCTATTGTCTATGTAGAGAAAGAAATCTTTATTTATGTTAATTTTATTGATACAATTTACTGGCGTTTGTGCGCTTTAAAAAAATATGTCTGTCGATATGTGAAGTCGATAGAAAGCAAAAAGAAAGTTTTGAGGATTGATAATGCCCACTATGAGTTTAATTAAATTATCTATCTATATCTGCTTATCTATATTTTATATGCCTTAAAACTATTTTTCTTTTCGAAATTATGCGTTCGACGAAGAAAACTCAGCAGAGCTTTTTTGTTTGGTATTCGAACATAATTTAGTGGCTCACAAATGTTTTCTAAAAAAATATGGAATATCTTGTTTTATTCAGTAGAAACATGTTCTATTATAGCTTATTATAACTTTTCATCTTAAAATAATGCCACCAATCACTTCCTAAACTTTCTGCATTTGAATCACCCTGTATATGTTAACATAAAACTTCTGTATGCATTGATATCGAGTCGATAAAAATAATAATTTATGGGTAGAACAGTGCTTTAAAATGTAGGACAATAAACCCTGAGCAAGTCTCTTCATCTCCACAGGATGTTGCAAACATTGGTGCTTTTAGTTTGCCTTTAAACATTTTATTGCAAATCCTGATATAACGAGTCGGAAAACATTGTTGTTTTTTTTTTAGTTACGAAATCACACTCCAAACTACACGTAATTTTCCACAAATGACTGACTTACTATTTAAAATAATTGAACCCAAACGGAAGTTTCCGAAATTAAAATTTTTATTTTAGGTAGCTGTTTTTTGTTGTCGTTAATTGTAACCGATTTCATCGGTTGGATCAAATTCTACAAGCGAATAAGAAGTGAAAGAACCGGTTTTAACAGGTGCAGCTATCATATGTATTAGAATCTATAACTTGTTATGTAGATAGGTTATACTATGTTGTGTATCCGATCTCCCATTCTTGCAAACATTATGCTGATTAATTCCTAATCTTATAACCCATATTTTCATTAATAGCATTTTTCAAAAAACTCCTTGTATTAAAAAGAGCGATATACAGGCTGTTGGTATCTTATAAACCGTAAGAGATACGTTGTTGTAGAAAGTTGTAAAATGTCTAGTACAGCCGTAAAACCTAGACGAAAACCGAAATTTGCTCAAATGATTTAATTTTTTGTCGGAGCTTATCTGAATAAATATTTTAACATAAATGTCACATTATTAGAACACATTTTTACTCTCTACAAGATGGTACTATCAGATCTGGCATTCAGTGTGTCGCTTTCGGCCAACCATAATCAACTTTAACTAACTTTAATTTAAACGACTTCTCATCCCCTTATGATTTACGATACCCTATGCTAACATCTCGAATTTGTAACACCCTGCATACAAAAACGTCAGTTTTACCATCTTCTACGCTTGCTTAAAATGACCCATTTAATTTCATTGCACCACTAGCTGGAATTTTGGGCGTTCTTGTGTAATCCGTATCCTATTTAGATCGGCCATAAAAAACTTAAAACAATTTTTTTCAATGCGGAAATCATATTAACGTAAACAGGAAGAAACTGTCTAACTACTGCAAATAAATGTGGCTTTTTGTTTGTTTATCTGCATATCTAGTCGAGCCTGTGTGTATTTTGAGAAACATTTTTCTAAGATAAACCTCATTAGAGAAGTTGTTAGCTTAATGATTAATAAGAACCTAAAATGAGATTAGATTCCTAAGGGCATCTTTATTTAGTACTTAAGGTGGGTTGTATGTGTTAAGGATGTTCGTTCTATAGCGCTATGAATTTTTTTTGTAAGCTCTTGTACAAGCTTCAAACATTTATTTAAATCAGGAATTTTTATATTACCGTTATACTTTTTGTGTGTACAAATTCGATAAATATCGCTCTCATTTTTTATGTCTGCTCGGCCTGCTGTTTTTTTCTCTAGTGTATTCATCATTTTAACATAATATTAGTGTGAGTTCATTGCACAATTTTCATGTCTACCTTATACACCCTCCAATTGTTAAAGTTTGGAAATGCATAACTGATTAATTGCCTTACTTAATGAACGAATACTTGATGACTGACTTACTTATTTTTATGAACGCTTAAATCTGTTAATAGCGGTATTCAATATTTTTAAGCTGAAATGCAGTGGAATTATTTATTATTCTACCAATTGAAACCCATGTTTTTTGCCGATGTTTCACATTGGCTACCGGCGTAAATATGAGTTCTTTGACCTAACCAAAGGTAAATATTTGTAACAAATCAGATATTGCAAGTTTCACTTGAGTATTGAATATACTGATGTTGGGTCTGAAAGTGAAATTGATCTTACTGGCATAATTGCTCCGAAGCAATATTACATTTTATATCAAAGTATTTTGCCCAAATTAACGGTCTGTTATTTGTGAAATGTATTATTTATTTCAAGTTTGTATTTGTCTCGAAGAAAATTTTGTTGCAGTTTATTTGTTCACCATTTCTATGCCATTAAAATGTACCTTATCATCTGTAAAACTATCCTATTTTGAGACATGCAAAATGGAACATTTTTCATCTAGAATCTCCATAAATTTAGCAAAACTTCTAATTGAATAATAAAGTAAAGATTGTCAAATCCTTTATCATTCGATATCTCGTAGAAATAATTAAAACTCTAAATTCAATTGACACTCAATTTATTAGATGTATGTACCTGTCGATAACGTTATCTTAACATAGATGAGTTTTTCTTTGCATATATGTGACTGCACAAATGATTGTCGCGACACATCTCTTCATCATGATTGATAGAATGCCAGAAAGATTAAATACATTTACAGTACAAGTTTATCAGAAAAAAAAAACATGAAGTGCTCTCAATCCTTTTAAAGTCAGTTTCCAACTACATATATGTAGAAGTTCTAGATATTAGATTTTCTATATATAAACAGTGCTATCATTTATCTGATTTGTATTTGTTCAACAAAGCAGTAACATACAAAAAGAGCTAAGGACATCGTGTTATCAAATTTGGCAGGCTTTTAACATAAAACGTACTAATTTTAATATTAAGTTTTGTGCTCAGTGCACGTCACTCGATTTCCTATGTGAGTCAGGCCTTCATTTATATGCTGATGTACAAACAGTGAATTCCTTAAGCATCTAGGTATTGGGACATTTTGTGTATTGACTGTCAATTTTTTTTGTAATGTAATAAAGTATGAGAATATACATAGACAATACCATATAATTAGTGCGTAGATTGAATATTTATGATTATGAGCCAATAATGAAAAGCAAATGTTAATTGTAGTTTTTATTTGCAGGTTTTTTGTTCATAGAGGCCCCAAAGCAGCATGAACGAACTGGATAGTTTGAGACAAGAAGCTGAGACACTGAAAAATGCCATCCGGGTAAATTTTATTTATTTATTCCTTCTATTTTAAGACTTAAATATTTCACGTTGAAATTTGTATATGTGCGTACTTGTAGTAAGGATGGTATGAAGTACGGTTTATACAATATTATCGAATATTCATAACTCTATTACGAAATCGGGATTGTTAATTGCGGAAAATATTCCAATAACAGCAAGGAAAATATATTAAGTGTAGGTCGTTCTAACATTGTTTATAAAACAATTCATGCATTGCATGCAGTAGAGAAGGTAGGTAAGTAACATTAAAATAATGGTTAATTATCATTGCATAATAGAAAGCAATTTGTCAGTTTGCTAATCACTAATTCGTGTTTGCATTTTATTGCCAACATGTTTAACTCAGGCTCCAGCAAATTAAGTTAGGTTACTTCGAGTGGGCAGCTCTTCATCGCTAGACTTTTCATTGCCGAGAAAATAGTACTCTCAATTTGAAAAATGTTTTCTTTAATATTTTAGTTATGTTGAAGAAACAATGTGTGTTATCATATGAAAGCTAAGATACGTACATACTTGCCTTCACATCGTACGATCGATCTGGTTGGCTGGATTTAGGTTCAAATTTGCAGCATTTTCTTCTGCTTGAATACAACATTTTTACAAGTCCGAAAGCAGTCCGCACATTAAATTTAAAATATGTTTTAATCATATAAAAGTGCATCTCTTACACATTTTTTATACAGGGCGATTAGAAATTAGAGTAATTTCTGGAGATGTCTGGTAATTTGAGAGTACAGCTAAAATTGTAAAAAAATATTTATCTCAGCAACTGATATAATCAAACAAACTTTTAATAGCGTGTTAGTAATTAACACGACCTAAATACCTGTTGCTTTATGCGAAAATCAACAATGGTAACAGGTGAAACTAAATGGCAAATACAAAAAACTATTGTGTTTTACTAATGGAACTATAAATTCGTCACGCTAATCAGTTGAGAAGAATTTAGTGTTCCAAAATTTGTGTTTAATTGAGTTCAAAAGGCAATGTTATGTCAAAAGGCAATATTATACTTGCATCTGCAATGCTCTTATTTTACAATTTATCATAAATCTCTATCACAGCTTGGTGTTGCACGGCTTTCGGGTGAAAAGTTGGTAAAACTGTTGAAATATAGTTATTTTTCACACTATTAGTTCATACGCAGTTCGTACAAAAGTTTAAAATCAAGGATTCATCTGTGCAAAGCCTTTAAATTATTTTCCATGTTTGATATTAGTGCTTGGTTCGATCAAAATCAAAACTTAATTATTCTGTGCATTTATTGTCTTCAGTGTGACTTAGCAATCAGAAAACAATTAGCAGTCGCAGTTAGCAATCAGCTAAGTGCGAGCTCTTTCACATTCTGGGAAAAATCAATTTGTAGTAAAGCATACATTCAATTTCGTTCGTTTTCGCGAAGAAGAATGGACTTATTTAGAGTTCCAAGGAATGTAAACGTGCTGCATTTTTGGCATTCTTATACATTTTAAATGTTGAATTGTTCTATTGAAAACCTACCCAAAATACGCTGTTATATTTATTAACAAATATATGTATATACATTTTTTCTGTGCTGGAAATAAACCTCCGTAATGCATATCTTGAAAGCAATGACTTCTCTTTTGATATCCTTGTATTGGCGGTTATTTAATTTTTTTACTAAGATTGTAAAATGGATTTCGGCCCTTCTACAGTTCGAGGCGTCTATCTTGTTGCTACTAATTATTTAGCTTCTCGTTTTATTTGTTAATTGATATTTTTTCGAAATAAACGCATTTTATGCAATTTAACAGTTTTCATAATTATGCAAGTGCGAGACGTTAAACTGGACAAATTAACTAGTTATTCCCATGAATATCAGTTCTTTAATATGCTGCTGTGTTGCGTTGGTTTGGAAAACGCTAAAAATTTTAATAAAAAGTATTTTTTTAACAAACTGATGGTCGAAAAATAACGGTTTTACTGAGCAAGGTAGTCAACATTTACAAGAAATAGTATTACTTTACAAACGTCAGTATTGTTTTTCTCAATTCGATTCAAGTAAGTTAGATAGGAAAAAATCTATACGATCTTGAGTCCTTGTATAATACCTTTTTTAACCATTACTTTCGGAACACGCTGTAAGTACGATTAGTTTTGTTACAAATGCCCAAATTTCAAATTTTGCTTAGTTTTTTGGATAATCATAAAGTATTTTTTCACTGGTAAATAATAATTATTACAATTCTTCAACGGATGCATCAACTTGACTGAATGAGTTTTAAGCATTTTAAGTGTATGACTTCGAGGCATTGTTCATGCTATTGTTTAACACTTTTTGTATGATAAAAGTGAGACACGTATGAGTTTTTAGAACCTGCAATAAATGTCAGCCAATTCTAATCTGCAACCGACTAACATTATTTGTAAGAGCTTATCGAGTAAAAGATGCGTTTTTGTCCGTTCTATTGTACAGTAAATACAATAGGTACCAGCCATTGTCAGTCAGGCAAACTTAAATAATTTAACAATATTAATATTGGCCTGTGTAATGTACAATATCAAGGTAGTTGCTAATCTACCACTGCCATTTAGTTTCAGGATTTTTTTAATGCGTATAAAGATCCAAACGCATGTTTTAATCTTGCTGTACCTTTCCTTTGAGTCTGAAAGCAACAACTTTTCAACTGACTGAGTTGTTATTGATGCTAATTTAGTGCTTTTCTATGAAATATTGCGGTACATGCAGTAAACTAGGGTTTGATTAAGTAAATCATCAAATTCAAGTTATTTTCGTAGAAGGAAAACCCGGACAGACAGATCGAACTATTATAAGTGTTTATGCCCGTCTATTTGAATTTCCAACAGCTGGAACTTCTTTTTATTTTATGGTCTAAACTTTAGATACAAGGCGGACTATTATCGAAAATGCCTCGTTAAAATAAGTGAGTTTCATATTCTCGTAAATTACAGGATGCCAGGAAAGCGGCGGCAGATACTAATCTGGCGGCCGCCACAGCCACCCTAGAGCCCATAGGAAGAGTACAAATGCGTACTCGCCGCACCCTCAGGGGTCACTTGGCCAAAATTTATGCCATGCACTGGGGTTCAGATAGCCGAAATCTGGTCTCAGCCTCTCAGGATGGCAAGCTCATTGTATGGGATAGTCACACCACTAATAAGGTAATACTAACCGTTCATGAATGCAATGGCAAAACCAGCTATTCACATTCGAAAACTGACGAGTTTTTCTACGAAAAACTACCAGTTTCAAGCGATGGCAGCTAAAGCCAATTTTGTTTTTGTTACAGGTTCATGCCATACCTCTTAGATCTTCATGGGTAATGACCTGCGCCTATGCGCCCTCAGGATCTTATGTAGCATGTGGAGGATTAGATAACATATGCTCTATTTATAGTTTAAAAACTAGAGAAGGTAACGCCTGAAATTCACATTGTTTGGCTGGAAGATTCATCTTATTATTTGGTTACAGGAAACGTACGAGTAAGCCGGGAGTTACCTGGCCATACAGGATACTTGTCTTGCTGTCGGTTTCTTGACGATAACCAGATTGTAACCAGTTCAGGGGACATGTCCTGTGCTCTGTGGGATATAGAGACTGGTCAGCAAGTAACTAGTTTTCTAGGACACACTGGAGATGTTATGTCTCTATCACTCGCTCCGGACATGCGAACTTTTGTCTCAGGTAACTTTTATTTCAATTACTTTGTCAAAATTCCGTTAATTTTATGATTGCGAATGAAAAGGGAAAAAAGTATATTAAATGTATGAAGGCTTGAAATAAGAATGGTATTGTTTATATAATTAACAATTAATTGAGAAGTTGTTTAAGGACTACAGAAAGCCCGAAAAATGATGTTTTTTTAAAGATTCTGCGAGTTCAATCACAATACTGCACAAGTTCACTGCATAACCGCGCTTCACAACATCAGGATTCATTGTTTAAATTAGGCAGTAACTCAGTGAAATTTCGGGAGTTGGCACAGTGTTGCCTAAATGGCTTGTTGCGTCAACCTAACGCACTGGCACAGTAACTCAGCGGTGTAGTATCACCCATTTAATAAAATATTGCTCCTAAAAATTCCAGTCCCGGGCCTCGTAAAGCTTTAATCCGCTCCTGGGGTAATTAAAAGCGCGGCACAGTGAGACGTATTGAGTTATTATATAACGAAAAATACTCTACAAGTTCAGAGTTTTGCGTTCAGAAAAGAAGAGTGTGGTGTAAATGCCGTCAAAATTTCGAACTTCACTCATGGTTAAGAAAATGTCGCTCAGGATTTGTAAAACTGTTGCCGGGCACATTTTGAATCGCGTTTTTCGAAACTAAATTTCTCAGAAACGAAAAATACTCTACAAGTTTATAGTAGTTGTACAGTAAAGAAGAGTGCACTCTAAATGTCGTCAACATTGATTCAAAAGTTCATTCAAATCGCATAAAATCCTTAATTTTGGGCGCTTCGTAAATGTTGATTTGAAAATGCAACTACCAAACTAAAGCCAGTGGAAACTTGAAAGATTGACATTCTGTAAAAGAGATTTTTTATGTAAAGAAGTATAATCACCTTCGAATCCAAAATCCGCTATTGAAAGAAGCGATGACCAAACGCCTAAAAGCAACCGAACTGGATTTTTGGCGTCGAGCGACAGGAATATCGAGAAGAGAACGCATAGCAAACGAGACAGTGAGAGAAATGATAATAACGCATTCTATAACAGATGAGATCAAAATCAAACCATTAACATGGTATGATCATATTCAAAGAATTCAAGAACGCCCGGAAGAGCTGGAGGAAGATATCGACAGGGAACTTAGACAGATAGCTTGAAGGCGATTTATGGAACTATCGAGACAGATAGAAAATGAAAATCGGAAGACATCGGTAGAACGTTATAAACCGATATATAGATACAGATATTTTGGGGCAGACATTAATTGAAAAATGACGTATATTGTTACAAAAAAGTCAAAAGACGAATATATAAGTAAGTGTATATAACATGGGCTAGATCGAAGACAATGTTTGGGACGTTTGCGTTGCATAAAAATAGTTGTGGAACGTTAGAAGTTATTAATATAAAAATGTGCCTTATGTACATATAAAATACCGCAATAATACAAGTACCAAATACCCTGTACTTATGTCGGTTCTTTTTCAAGCAAATCAATGTCTGACTTATAATTTTTAGAAAATACATCCGGCACTATTTTACAAAATTCTGACACTTTAAAGATATTTATGCTTTGGCTATGTGCAGTAAATTTGAAACGATTCATTTTATGCAATAATTTTGGCATTTTATTACTATACTGATGGCAAATAATTGATTGGCTGTTTATATGACAACATATCATTGCTTTTCCATGCATGGAAATATATTTGCTGCAGTCCGAATATCATATTGACATGTTAATTAATATTTTCGTTTAGCAATAGCGAAACATTTCACAATATACTATGATGGATATAATGTAAATAGTTTAACAATAACCTTCTAAAAATTAAAATATAATTTATGGGCACTAGAATTAGTAATAAATTCCGTGTTTCTTAGTTGGAATAGATTGATTATGTACCTACAAGAAGCTACCGGTTTAATAGCATTGAAGTAACACATTTGTGATTTCACTAAAACTCAAGATATATCTTAGTGTATTAATAATCCGTGTCTTTGCAGGTGCTTGCGATGCCTCTGCAAAACTCTGGGATATAAGAGAAGGTGTTTGCAAGCAAACGTTTCCAGGACACGAATCGGACATAAATGCTGTTACATTCTTCCCGAATGGATTTGCTTTTGCGACAGGTAGCGACGACGCTACGTGCCGTTTATTTGACATTAGGTAATTTTTTATTGTGCAACTTGAGAAATTTGGGGTGCAGAGGTCACCTTGCCGTTGTTAATTTTTCTTTGATGGCATTTGAAGGTATTATATGTGTTATTTTCTTTTAATTGTGCAGAGCGGATCAAGAGTTGGCAATGTATAGTCACGATAATATCATCTGTGGCATCACCAGCGTAGCTTTCAGTAAATCTGGTAGATTACTATTGGCAGGATACGATGACTTCAATTGCAACGTATGGGATTCAATGAAAACCGAAAGAGCCGGTATGTATTTGTATTTTTTATTACTTGATGCTTCGGAGCTACTAATTAGTGATCTGCTTGTCACTAAATATTTTGAGAAATTCGATATTTTCCAACTAGTTTCTGAATTTCTAATTGTCGTAACAACAAACAGCAGTGGCATTGTAAAAGAATAACCCACATTTGTGGTGTTTTAAGCAATTATTTAGGCAATACGAAATTCTGCATGTACAGTGGTGCTAAATTAATACAATTTTTCTGCAGACTACTTTCGTATATCAAATGCCACACTTTGAACAATCCACTTAAAATTGGAGTTAAAACATGTTACAATTTTCATGGCGCAAAAAAATAATCCAGTGATGATGAACGCAAAGCGATTCAGTTGATTTTGTTTTCTTCCAACTAAGTAATGTTTTTTTTGTTTATTTATTACTGTAGGAATTCTGGCTGGACATGATAACAGAGTAAGTTGTCTGGGTGTGACAGAAAATGGAATGGCCGTAGGTACGGGTTCTTGGGACAGTTTCCTGCGCATCTGGAACTAAAAAGAGTGTGCATAACACCTAAGCCAAAATTTCCGTTAAAATCTCACCTACATCACGCAGTGATTGTTTTTGTTTTTCACACGTTATTACTTCATTCTTTCATCATTCACTAAACTTAGGCGATTTTTCAGTACCGAACACAGGATCATTGTTGCCATGTTATTCATAAAAGAATGTGCATTTTTATTATTGGAACTTTGAACTTGTAATTTATATATATATTTTTTATTTATAGTGTATGTGTACAAATACCGTTTCCACTTTTCTGTTTCCTTTTTTATCACCGGCTTTATACTATATCTACATTATTTTTTAGACAAACAAGTTTCAGCTTTGTTATACTATGCTAGTTGTAAGATTAAGTTATGATGTTTGTGATTATTTCCAAAAAGTTTATAGGCCTGTATGTGTGTATGTATATTTAGTGACTTATTTATTTAATTGTTAACGTGTCAACTGAATAAAAATAGTTCAATATTTAGATGTATTGTTTTGGTTTATTTGAGTTCAACTAAAACAAATCACTTATAAGTGTTGTAGGTGAGAATGGAACAAGTTTTTATTCAGATCAGTGTAATCATAAATAACTCATAAGATTCAAGAACGTGAAGAAAAAGGAGCTTGAGGAATTTGTCGAAATCCAACTTGTATAGCTGGGATTGTGAGTAGACAAACATTGATTATCACTTTGTATGTATCAAAAATATGACGAGTTATAGAAGTTGATATTCACATCTCTCTGTGCAAATATATATAAAAAGATTTTTGTTAAGGATAGTACAAAAAATCTTAGGCATCTAAAAAAGACCAAATAGTTAATACTATAACTGAACACTTCAACGTTGCTTTCTGAAAATCTGAATAAAAAGTCATCGTGTTTCCCGTTTCCCTTACTCTTAACAGATAGCTCAAAATTCCAAAGTTTGAGATTTGTCTGTCTGCTAAGAACAAGATAGCTAGTCATATAAATAACCAGAAGGGTTATTTTGGTGCCATAAATGGTGGGATTTTTCGCGTGCAAAAAGAAAGTAAATGTAACGAAATTTTCAAGCCAGCTACTATGATATTGGTTTCATAGTCAATTGAAGGTTGTTTATGATTCCGTTATAGTTTACTTCTTATTTTTGTACAATCCCAACGGTATCAGTCTTGACCAACAAAATCTACACTATTGGCAAAAGAAGGAAAATACTGCCGCGCCATTTTTAAAAAATGGTGTCTTTGCAAAGTTACACTTAACTATAAGCTTTATATTTTTGTTCAGTTTAACTCCTTTGTTATCAAGTTTTTTGTTACATTTTTTCAAAAATCACTATGATCAGTGATCATTTAAGTATGTTAGGTAGAAATATTGGTTCTGAGAACACATCTTGCAGTAAAAACTTTGTAAAATTAAGTATTAATATCTTGTTTTAAATTTACTAAATAATTAATAAAATCGGAAAACTTTCAAATAGTACACTCAACGATTTGGAAAAACGCCCGGTTTTTTACCAATTTCTTCTATTTTTTATTTCTTGATCAACAAGATAATAATATTCAATTGTTTTGATTATTACTTGTTTTTTAAATTTTGTTTTACCTAGCAGAATAATCGTGAATAATAAAAATGCACTTGCAGGGCATAAATCCGAAATGAATTATTTACTAAAAACCGAGAAATATTTGCCTTCTTTAATATTGCAATAATCATTAGGTAGAAGTCAAAGGTTTTACTGCATGGAACCGAAATTTTATTAATTTGATTTCTTTGAAAGCTTACGTAGATAACAATATAGTAATAAAACTATTTACTATTGAAGCTTTTTGCTTGACCTGTAAAAATGTTTTGCGTAAACAATTAAGTGTGAAGAACGGTTTAATTTTGAACACATAACTTATCCTAAGAGCCACGTATTCTGACTTATTTCGGTGCGTTTTTTCGTTAACTTCACGATCTCTATTTTATGGAAATTATATTGTTAAGGGACAGTTAGCCAATTTAATACAAAACCATCTGAAACACTAATAAATAAAAATAATCGTCGTCTGACCCAATTTCCGAAAATGGATCTTCGTGCTTAATATAAGTGTATAATTTTTTTTTAAGAAATTATTTATTAATCTAGTTACGTAAGACAAAGTATGTACTGTATATATGAAAAGCCGCCAGGGTTGCAAAATGGTCGGGTTTTTACATTCTTTGGGATAGGAAAGTCAAATTTTCGGGGATGGTTTTAAATGAATTTCATTCCTGTTGGGTTTTTTCGTTTTGGGTTTCTGTTTAAAGGAGAAAATTCAACTTACTAGGACTGAAATTCTTTGGGCTCAAAAACTGCCTCGAAACTTGTGTCGTACCTTTATAAAATGGTTGGACCTAGTTTTTGTTTTACATCATTGTCGTTTTACATAAACAATAATAAATTTAAATGAAGCATTTGCTGAAAAATGAGAAGTTACCTGTGCAAAGGTGACTATCCCAATGTATATAAAAACCTTTTATATCAAAAATCGTTTTGCCATCTCAACAAACTAATTCTGAACCGATTGGTTTTTTGGGATAGAGCACCCTCATAGGCTTTGTGAATGTGTTTTTTATAACGTTAGGAACAATTGTCACAAATATAACTACTCTATACATCTGACGAAACTGAACGCTCTTTTTGAATTTTGGGCACAAATAATGCATGTAGCTGTCTTCATTTTTATGACCCGCTTGTTTTTGTATTATAGGATCTTTCGCGAGAACCCCGTATAAAACGTTGTCGATCGGACCTTGTATATTTTATAAGGCCTCATAAAATCAATTAAATTGTTTTATTGGATTACCAAATGGAATGTACAGCTGATATGTTGCTTAAGCATTGAATGGATCATTTATATTGCATTAAATGATGAATTCATTGCTTATGTAATTACGATACATTTTATTCGAAATGTAACGTAATGCATGATGAACGCATTTTTTAATTAACACATACAGGTGAAGCGTTGAAGGTGAATATCGAGAAATACGTTTTTACGATTTTTCAATGACCAAGCTTCTACGTTCATTCAATACATAAAATACCTCCTAAAACATGGTAAACTCTGAACCAAAGCGTTTGAATAACAGACAGGCCCGATTAATTTCCGAATATAATCTGAGTCTTTCTGTTTTCAAACGCTCCTTTTTGTTATTTTTGCTATTGTACTTGTTTACCTAAGGTTAAGGCGAAATTGCGGTATTTTAAAATGCTCGGAAGGCATGTTGAAATATGGCAATTATTTTTCAAAAGAAAAAACGTAGAATTTAGTCATATTGTCTTTTTTTATTGTTACTGATTAAAAAGGGATGCAGTAAATTGAGAATGTCGTATGATATAGCATATATGTAATAATGTAATGTAAAACTACAAATAAAATAAATAAAAAGTGGTGCTTTGTTTCTCTCCAAATGTACACAGTTAACTTATATTCTACGTAATGCTCATTATGAGTAATCTTGTTGAAAAGGAAGTTTGAGAAAGTGCGGGAAGGTACTGTGATACAAAATACGGCTTACCGTTTTATTGAGTTGTAAAAATGTTATAAGTTTCATACATTCAATCAATATAGTTACAAAGGTTTTTAATGTTATGTATAAATATGTATAAATTCGATTAACGCCTATGTTTATAAAAAGATTCATGGAGGCGGATTTCGATTGAAAGGTGCAAATGTGGAAACGTAACTGTTTGGTGTCTATAGCATATATTCCTTGATGCGCACAATTCTAAACATATTCTACTTAATTAAATGTGCAAATAAACAATAAATAAACCTTTCATATTGCTGCTTGAAATAAGGCCTCATCATAGACATTGTTACCACTAATACTAACAAGTAGTGTAGAAAAAAGTTTGTATAATATAAAGAATCTGTAGATATTGTCAGTTGTTTTTCAAGTGAACGTTTGTTAAGTGCTTCTGAAAAGAATCTGCAAAAAGAAAATACACTTTATTTTTATGTTTTTATTCTTTAAAAAATGTAAAATAAACTTTACTTTACTTACCTTGACAAATAGTCGTAAATCCACAAATGTTACAAGTAAATTTAGGTTTAGCGGTGCTTGGCATATGGCATTTGTATATATGCGACTCCAGTTCCACTTTGATAGAGGCTCTAAATTTGCAGGTGGAGCAAGGAAAATCATTCTGTAGATAAAACGATCATATAGGTGAAGTAAAAAAATCTAAAAATTGCTTACCTGAGCCAATTGTTCTTTATGCATGTGCTTCAAGTGTATTAAAAATCCCTTTCTGTTTTCAAAAATTTTACCACACTGGTTACAGGTAAATTCAGCGGATATCAGCTTATTGCCTACCAATTCATGTCTTCGCATGTGCCATTTGAACATACCTGGATTAGCGCATACAAAAATTAATTTGGACTAATTTTGGTATTGGATAAATTCTGACTGCTGCGAGTGAATTGATCTCTGTTAGAAGCATTATTTAGTGCAATTCTTTTTCGATTAGTGCCTGTTTTTGCAAAAAAAATAGGTTTCAGATTCGTTTTCTACAGAATGGCAAACAAAACAATGCAAAATTGGTGAATGTTCCACGTATTCGTGGAACAAAAACGTTTTAGGGCATTAAGATAAATCCCATATCGAACAAAGTTTTTGAATTTTTTGCGCATCTCGTTTACTAAAGATAAAAACTTTACAGCCAGCTTCAGAAAAAAAATAATTTTACCGAGTTCCATAAACGAACGAAATATTTGAAAACCTTCTTCACCGAGTTGAAACTGTCCGAAATTTTGGATTTGCCGCCCTGTAGAAAACGTATCTAAGATTTTTTCAATTAAAACACTGCCTCACAGAATACAAATGGGGCAACATAGCGCTTCATACAGAAACCAAATCGCTCCAAGCAATCAGAATTTAACCCGTTCGAAAGATAGGGAAAATATGTCCGTGTAACGTGCATTTTGTTGAGCAGTTTAGTTAATATACACCTTATTATGTGGGTTAATTAAAACCTTTGATAGTTCATAAACCGTTATGATTTTTTCAGAATATATGAAAATAATATATTTTTCTATAATTAGTCATAGAATTAATTACGAAGTAGCTGAACTACCTCGACGCACACCCTGTGAAACAAATAAAAAACCGTAATATTCAACTTTATGTATTTAACTTGCAGTTTGGCGTAGGAATGTGAAATTTTGCATCAACTTGATATACAATGTGTACCAAAAAAGGGCGCTTGTTATTGTATTTTAATTCGAAACATACATTTTATAACATAATTGATTGACCTTGTTATAGTCGGGTTTGTTTATTTACAATTTTGCCTTCTGCTTTTTTATTTCCTGGTTATTCTTAGCAAGTAAGTTTGACAAACGAAACGAAATTTATTGTAAAAAAGTTACCTTTATGGATAGTTTTAAATTGACACCCTCTCACATTACAAAAGTGCATTTCTTCAATCGGTATCTCCTTGTGCTTAAACTTGTAATGCAGAGAGATTTGATGGAAACTTTGCCCCACGAATGGACAAAGCAGGCAGCAATGATCTGTTTTGCCATTAGCCGTTACTAGTTTAACGTATGTTTCATATCTGAAACATTTAAACAAATGCGTATTTTGTGTACACAAAATCAAATTATCTGCTCACACTGATTTTTCGGTTTTTTTGTACTCATATGGTTCAATTTCAAACTCACTAATTCCAGACTCTTTTATATTTTCTCCTGAACTTCCATCTGGTCCTAATTTTTCTTTACGTTTTTTGAATTGCTTCCAAAGCAATTCCTCCATTCGTACACTTTCAGTTTTGTTTACATTAAGCAAATTCCCTCCTTTACTCTCGATTTTTGGTCTTTTAAGTGGGCTTTCAGTTAAATTTGCTTTGAAGTCGAGCTTAGCCGATGATAATTGTTGTGAACTGTTTTTAGCATTACTGCTGGGTCCAGTCTGACTCAATTTAGTACTATCAAGCTTGATAAGCCTAATGAACAACCTTTCGTACTTCTCAAAATGCTTACTATTATTCATAGATTCTGATGTACTTGGGTGTTTTGGACCCTTGATACAAGTGAATTTTCTATTTAAATTGTTGCATTTTTGATCTGTATCAGCTTTCGTATTAGAATCAGGAAAATGGTCAGTGTAGTTAATGCTTAAATATTCTTGTTGATCTTCTGCAGGCTCACATGCCACCAGATCAGTGCAGCTTTCTTGCATTTTAGCAATATATTAAGTTTCACGTTGACCTAATTACAGTAGTTTCACAAAGAATAATGAATCTACGTTTGCACTTTCCCGTTAATTTCGAGTTTGAATATCGACATTCAGCCCTGTGCTGTATCACTCACGTTAACTTTAACGTGCGTGTTATCCGTCAAACACGTTATGTGGCTCCAACTGGTGTGTTGTATCAGTAAAACCTTTATATTATAACAGGCGCACGCTATCGACGAACGTTATATTAAGAAATAGCGCTTCAGAATAACAGCATCAAATCACATGCCGCTATCGCTGATTGTTTATGGCTATATTGAACTGTAATCAGTTTTATAGCTCAAATTGTTGTTATTTTGTGATTCAATGTGGTTATTCCAAAAGACACAAAAGCAAGAAGACCTGTTAAAATCAAACTTACTCGAATCAAATTCTTAAAAGTTATGCATATAATGGGGAAAAACACTAGAACACACTACTAAAAATATAAGCTAAACAAATCAAAATAACAAAGTCCAAAAAAGTAAACAATTCAAAGTGTCATATTATGTACTAACCTAACTTCTTTTATTCTATGACAGCCAGGCCATTATCGCTTGAAGAAACACGTTAGGCAACAGTGCGGTAGTAACGACCATGTATATTAAATAGAGATTTATATAAATCACAGTTTGCATCCAAATCAATGAATGCGTATTGAACATTTACTGCACAGTTTTACCACAGCTTATATATCATATGATATGATATTTAAGCTGTGGTTTTACTCTGGTTCTTCGATAATAAAAATTTCTTTTCTGACGTGAAAGGTATAATCCAACCTGTTTCAATTTGAACTTTATCTGACAAAAGTTCAACGGAGACGCCATGTTACGTTAAAACTGTCAAAAATAATGATGTAAATTTTGGCTTTTTGTGTGAAAACTACCATTATTTTGCAAGCGATGCTTCACTTCATAAATGTGCGATATTGTGCTCCATCCAGTAGTGTAGAAATTCATCAAAAACTACGAATAGTTCCTGCTAAAAGATAAATCGCAGGCTATTTCCAATACTGCCACTGATGGCTATTAAAGGAAGGCATACAACTCCTTTGCGGATTCAACAATAATTTTTAATACGCACAAATACGCGGTGCCGAAAAATGAATCGATAAATCGGCATCTGCAACTTGCCAAACTTGAGGAGCAGACGCCCAAAGCTCCAAATGGCTAAGAACAATTAAGTAACAACAACGCAAAAGCTTAAAGCTTCATTAACACTAAGCAAAAGCGAGCTCATTCCAAAACGTTCCGACGCTGTTATATTAATATATAATGGTACGGGAAAAGAACCTTCTACAAATAATTTCCAAGCTCCACCTTCTACTATATTACATATTAAGCTGCAAAAGTGCAAAGTTTTATGGAAATTTAGCAACAGGCTAACCGAGATCTCATGTGAGGATGTCAACTCACTACGTTATTATTCCACGCCGCACTCAATGGAGCGAGGCTCGCAATACATTTTTTTTAATAATTTTTAAGTATGCAGCTGCCATTTAGACAGGATTTATACAACAGAACAAACTGTAAAGTCCAAAGATTCATAAAAGTCTAGCGAAGAAACGCATCTGAGATTTCGCGTATAGATCAGTTCTCGTCGCTCTCGCTGCAGCGGTAAGGCCAGAGAAAATAATTCGCAAATCATAACGTGGTTTGAACGTGGATGTGCAATTTAGACCATTTTTACACATCATTTCAAGTTGCACAAACTCAATGTTTCATAAAAATCAAGCAAAATGTTAATTTTATAGAGAGCAGATATGAAAACCCCGTTATGTCGAGTTGCTCTTAACGGTGCGAGCAACGAAGCATTGACAAATCATGGTAGGTATATGGCTTAAATGTGGAACTGCCATTCCGAAAAAAACGGCTCAATATTTCATAAAGATTGGATGAATTGAAGTCAACAACAAAAAAAAAGTGAAATCGAACTGCAAAGTAGATGGATGACTCATCCAAAAGGGACGATCGAGCAAACGATTATATCATGTTAGTTCTGTAGCTTGGATGCGTTCGGAAGGTGGTACAAACTACAATATCGCGTCAGCTTTTTGGAAAAGTTTCCCAAATGTTCAGTTTGCTAACTAATTGTAGGGTAACGAACGAAGTGGATTTTTCTCTTGCCAGTATAGTATTTGTAGGCGGGATATAAAGTGTGATTTAGAGCCTCTACGTCTACGTTAAGGGCGCGGGATCTAACAGCGGGATTAAAGTTTTTAATTTGGAGTGGGTCTTTATTGTGTATTCAAGTACAGAGTGTTCAAGTGTAGTGCCAGCTTTTTGAGGATGAATGGGTAGAAAACGGGCGGGAGCTGGTAAGAAAAATATTCATCTATAAATCTCATAGCTTGAATTGAGTTTGGTTTTTCAAGATAAGTTGCGCTTCTTATCCTCAGTTTCAGATCAGTTTTATGGCATTCTCTAATTTTCTTTTTTTTTGCTCCTTTCAAATAATAGGGCTTTGGAGTAAGTTTAAATTATACTAAAAATATTTATGAAAAACATACTAAATAATGTTTTTCTTCCGTTTCAGGTGGCACGATGCAGCTTTGGGGTAAGTTTGGCATTACTTTGCCCCTGCAGCCGTGCCTGCGCGCAGGTTGCCCCCAGGATGTAGATTGTTAGTCCCATATTATTGATTTATATTTTATGATATTGTTGCATTCGACGAGAAACGACGAGGGAGGTTTGCGATTCTGGACCGATTCTTATCTTTTTCAAATTTTATACTTGTAAAATTAATTTAAATTGGTATATTATTGGTAAACGAATCAGATTTGCTACAGTAGATATCTACTGTAGACAATATATTCATCAAACAAAAAGCTTTAATAACGTGTAATGTGAAAACATTACAAATATAAAATGTGCGTCGTGCTGCTGTGAACTAGACTTTTTATTATCAGGCGTGGGTAATTTTTGATATACAATTTCAATTATTGTTGTTTTCTTCTATAAATTATACCTTTATTTAAACGGTTCTTGTATTCTCAACAGATGTCATATGGTTTCATTTTCAAATGTTAAATCAATTAACTCAGTTCATTCCACTCAGTTTTCTTCATTAATAAGTAGTCAGGTTTTCTGTAGTAGACTGTTTTTATTAGAGCTTTTCYAATTTAATTGTAAGATAATGTTGTTCTGCTGCGAACACAACTTAGTTTGTCTTTAATTAAACTTTTTGCTGTCTTTAAAGGTAAAAATAGTAAAARAAAGGTAGYYCAGAATCCGGATCAAAATATCTAAAGGTAGGTGGAACTTTTATTTGTGTTTCATTGTTGTTTATTGCTTTGTGATGGTCTATCGGATAGCGCCCTGGTCTACTTATTTAGATTTTGCACCATTTCTCCAAGTTTAGCACTCTAAACATATTATATTTTTCAATACATTCGTAATAGGGATTTCTAGCGTCCAGGGTCCGTCCGACTTATTCCAGTTTTTTGCTGCCCAGCGCCCTTTAGTTGGGTGCTCAGATATACAGGGTTATTCACGCTATACGGCACGGAAGTTTGCGGCTAAACCGTTTGATTTTTAAAAAGTATTATTTTATGAATTGTCCGACGCCTAC